>NC_051450.1:12582811-12729115 GCF_001649575.2 Kryptolebias marmoratus | reverse complement strand
CCAAAAACAGGTGAAAATGTAACTTTAATGAGTTTTCACAAATCAGAAAAAGGTTTCACACATCCCAATCATGGTTTTAATCATGTATCTGGAAGAGGAGAAGAATCCAGTCCAGGTTTGAAGTGTCTAGGTGCAGTAGTTTTTAAATTAGAATCAATTAAAGACTCGGATGGTAGTGAAAAATTAGGTGGAATCGCCCTTTAGGTATTCGACGCTAGAAGTTAATGCCAACTTCAGCGTCGTCAGGTAAACAGAGGGGAACAGCAAGGATGAATAACATTTTGTCTGGAAACACAAATCCTGCCACCTGCTGGTCTCCAGTTGAACATCATCCCAACATGTCACTCCTATGAGTGCCCTCAAGTCCAGTAATAAACCTCAGCTGCTTCAGTGTTCACACAAAGAACATTTCAGGTGGAAGGATCTGTTTTGTGTGTGTGTGTGTGCAGGAATATTAAGGGCTTCTAATTTCCAATTGAAACCAAGACCGACCGACAGTATGTCTTGTTCAGCTGCGTTGGTTATTAATTTCTTCACAGCTTGCCACAGTGGGACCAGGTGTGCTGGTTTGTTTGCTCTGATTTGTCCCTGTGGAGTGGGAGGGTATAAAGTCCTGTAGGACGATGACTGGCTGTACGTGAAGAAGCCACTGCGGTCAGGCGCAGGCTTGACGTTTGCTTCATTTAATAACACACATCATTTTGGCACAACCAGAAATGCGTCCATCCTTTTCTGTGTCAATATTATCCTTTTGTTTGACAAAAAGGTTATATAAAATCACTGCTCTAATTCCATGCAGCTGTCGTCCTGACAGCGACTTGACCAGACGAGATCAGCAGATTAAACCATTTATTTGTTTATGAAAAGATAAGATCATCTCCAACACCACTGATGTAGTGTAGAGACAGCATTTTGTTTTTAAGACATCTCTGATGGCTGATTATCTTTTTCTTTATGCTGGAGTTACAAAACCCAAGAAGCTGATCATTAATTTTAGAAGAAACACACACCTCTGCTTCCATCTGAGGCGCTCATAACATTTATTTGTGAAGCTAAACTCGTGGTTTTTACCTGATTATGTCAGTCGAAATCATATTATATAAGATGTTAAAACCATAAGTCATGGCTGAGAAATTAAAATGATGCGTACATAAATGACTTCCTGGAAAATGCTACAAAATCAACAAAAAGGTTAAAAAACTGAGTCAGCTGGACTTTGAAATGAAGCAAAAAGTGAAGCAGATAATCAAAGTTAACCACCTACACTGACTCCACAGAACAGACGGAGGACAGACAGTTTCCACGATGAGAGGACTTTTACTGCTCTGTGTTTTGGGATGTGTCGTGGCAACACAAGAGAAGACTGAGAACTCGAATGCAGCACCCAAAGAAAGCCAGAAAGTAGAGGGCATGGACTTGAGGAGGGTAAAACAAACAAACAGACCAAAAAGACTTATTCATTGTACCTTGTGTAAATATTTTTTCTTTACATATCACCATAGTGTAAAGGATTTATCTCTGACACAACTTTAATATTAGTTTAGTATTTTTATTTAAAATCATTATCTTAGGTTAGAACAAAGTGTCATTAATTATCCAATTTTGTAATGAAACTATTGAATTGTCTTAAGAAATACAAACTTTGATACGTTTTAAAATAAATTATTTTCTTGGACTGAGTTTAATCCATTTTTATTAAAATTTCAGACCCCGTCTTTATCTCCAGGTATCTTAGGCTTGGGGGGGTCTAATTCAACAACGGTGAGTAAACTCTGAGAAAAACTTTCACCTTTCAAACGATTTTAATGACAGCAGACAGGCTGAGTTAAAACCTGCAGTTCAGATAAATGATTTTACTTTTCTGAGGAGAAACCTTTCATTTACAGACCTAGAACTTCAGATTGATTTCTCATCACATGTTCGCTGGTTTCACTCTTGTTTTTTGTCTTTTCTGTGACTCATTTCTCAGCTGTTAGACTGATTCTACCTTTTATTCTCAAACATCCGTTTCTGTTCAGTGTCTGACTGGACATCAGTGTTATCTGAAAATACTAAATGTAGGACTGCTGGTAAAGTTTCTCTTTTAAAAAGTCATTCAGTTTTTAGAAACCACAAAGGAAAGAATTTAATCAATTTAATGGACAAATAGGATGGAAATTCGCTTTTAAAAATCTGATTTGGGGGATTTTTGTTAACTAAAACAAATATATTTTATATTTAGGTTCACTGTTATTTTTTCAATTAATATTTTACTTAAAGTTTACAATAATAAAAATCTTATTTAGTGGAGATACTGATATAATTTTGTTTTAAAGTTATATTTTCTTCTGTTTTAGGTACAAGGCCAAAGGAATGGGACCTCTGTAAATGTAGGTCGACCTGATTTTTATCAAGTGACAAACTTCATCATGTTGACATTTGTGGAGAAGAGTGGAAGTATTTGTTTCTCATCAGTCTTTGATCAGGGTTAAGTGATGATGTTTTATTTACCTGTCAGCTGAACGGTACCTCCAATGCAACTGAAACCAGACCTGAGATCGACCCAAAACCTGCCGACACGAAGGAAACAAAGGTAAGAACAACAGCTACAAACCAGAGGACAACAAAATGTGGGACTCCTACTTTGATGCTGATGAGGCCGAACAAAAACTGAGGGGAAAACAACTCTAACAGCTGAATGAACTGAATGTTTCATGCTGCTCTGCACTTTTTATAGCTGTAAAATGTGACTGTGGCAGAAGAAAGAAGTGAAGATTAGCCAATGATTGTGTCAACAACCTAATGATTTGATAGTTTTTTTTTTAATTCAATATGTTTGAGTCATTACATGCAGGAATCAAAAGTAGTATCTGTTAAAGAGTTGTGTTCTCTGTTTGGACACTGATTGTTGTTCAACTTTGTCTGAAATCTAATGTCAGTGACTTTCCATCAATAAAAACCTGCTGTTACTGCAGCTCTCCTACAGACGCCTGATGTTACAACTTAGTTTAAAGTTGTTTCTTGTTCAAGTGATTATCTGTTGCAGGTTCAGCCTGAAAAAGCAAGTGGATCGCAATCTGAACCTAAGAAGAAAATGAAAAAAAGGGTAGGTGAACAAAAGAAGTCAAGTTTATTTGTATAGCACATTTCAGCACATGGCAGTTTAAAGTGCTTTACATCATAAAAACAAATTTAAAAAGTCATAAAAACAACTTATAAAAACTAACATACAGTCACCAAAGAAGAAAGAAGAAGAAAAAGTGATTTTTGAGATACTTCAGTACATGGGGAGGGGACCTCCAGTTATTCTAATTTACTTTAAAGCTTTTGTTTTATTTATATATATATATACATATACACATACACATATATATATGTGTGTGTGTGTGTGTATAAATAAATAGGCTTCAGAGGACTCATTAACTAAAGTTTAAAGTTAGAAACTTTAACTGTGATTGTGTAAAAACCAATAGACACCAAAATGCCACTTCAGCCACATATTCCAGGGTTCTGTGATTGGTTTAAAGTTGGATGTTATGTATTTTAGATTTATCTAATTTGTTTTATATAGAGACTTGGGAGAAATGAGTGTAAAACTCTGTAAGTAACATATTCAATAATATTCCCTAAATCAGCAGACAAAGAATCCTCCTCGTCGTCCTTCTACTGGTGTTTGGCACGGCCTTTCATCAAGTTCGGGTTTCCCAACTCAGTCACCAGAGGGAAATGTGGACCAGGTAAAAACCCATACAGACAGATGGCATTTATACATCCAAATTTAATATAATCTAATGTAATGGGTTTTTTAAAATTATATTCTGTTTTTTTAAATTATATCAGCTTTTGCCAGACCAAAGGAATGATACCTCTGTAAATGTAGGTCGACCTGATTTTTATCAAGTGACAAACTTCATCATGTTGGCATTTGTGGAGAAGAGTGGAAGTATTTGTTTCTCATCAGTCTTTGATCAGGGTTAAGTGATGATGTTTTATTTAACTGTCAGCTGAACGGTACCTCCAATGCAACTGAAACCAGACCTGAGATCGACCCAAAACCTGCCGACACGAAGGAAACAAAGGTAAGAACAACAGCTACAAACCAGAGGACAACAAAATGTGGGACTCCTACTTTGATGCTGATGAGGCCGAACAAAAACTGAGGGGAAAACAACTCTAACAGCTGAATGAACTGAATGTTTCATGCTGCTCTGCACTTTTTATAGCTGTAAAATGTGACTGTGTCAGAAGAAAGAAGTGAAGATTAGCCAATGATTGTGTCAACAACCTAATGATTTGATAGTTTTTTTTTTAATTCAATATGTTTGAGTCATTACATGCAGGAATCAAAAGTAGTATCTGTTAAAGAGTTGTGTTCTCTGTTTGGACACTGATTGTTGTTCAACTTTGTCTGAAATCTAATGTCAGTGACTTTCCATCAATAAAAACCTGCTGTTACTGCAGCTCTCCTACAGACGCCTGATGTTACAACTTAGATTATTCTTGTACATTCCCATTTACAAGAGTAATTCCACATGAATTGGAAAATCCTACACAGCTACAGAGAAAAACAGGATAATTAATAACTTGAAAAGATGCCAGTGTCCAAAACCAACACTGAAAGAATGAGTTCTAGATGTACTTCTATTTATTTAATTAGTTTAAAGCCGTTTGTTGTTTAAGTGTTTATCTGTTGCAGGTTCAGCCTGAAAAAGCAGGTGCACTGCTATCTACTGCTCAGGAGGAAAAGAAAAAAAGGGTAGGTGAACTAAAGAGCAAGAAAAAGTCATTTTTGAGATGCTTCACTACCTGGGGAGAAATGTAATACCTCACCTTATTCTAATTCAATTTAAAGCTTTCTGTGTAATTGAGCTGGCATTTTTATTAGTTTTTACACAATCATAGTTTTTAAGTTGAGAGTTGGAATGCTATGTATCATGTATTTACCTAATTTGTTTTATATAGAGACTGGGGAGAAATGAGTGTAAAACTCTGTAAGTAACATAATCTATAATATTCCTAAATCAACAGATAACTCGTCAGGCTCATCGTGATGATTGGCACGGTCTTTCAACAAGTTCAGGTTTCCCAACTCAGTCACCAGAGGGAAATGTAGATTAGGTAAAAAACACTTTCATTTAAACATCAAAATAGAATATAATCTAATGTAAAGCTAAAAACTGCACAAATAAAGGAAAAAAGAGTGAGCAATGTTTTTTTTTCATTATATATATATATTTTTTTTTTATATTTGCAGGAAAATCAAAAATAAAAGAAGAAAACCTCAGGAGGCTGTGGAGAAATGTCCAGAAACCTGAACTAAAACAAATGATTCTCCTGTAGGTGTTACAGTCAGCTTTAAATAAACTGTAAAATACAGAGTGTGAGAAGAGTTTTATTTGTTTATATGTTTGGTATGTCTACAGTGCTGCAGGTACTTTCTTTTTTCTCTACTTGATTAAGAAAATACAACAATTATATTTCTTTTTTTATTGTTTAAAATACCAGAAGGTTGGGATTTTGAAAAATGATACATATTTACAATAATACACAACTGAAAGAACATCCTGTAAGAGGGGCAATCCTATAATATTTTCCAATGGTTGTAGAGTTCAGTCATTTAGAGGACAGCGGTCCAAAAGAGTTTTTTAATATGTGAATCAAAAGACAAATGTTGGTCAAAGAGAACACAGTCGTACTTAAAGCCAAGGCACATGAACGCAAATAAAATAATGATAGTATCTTTATTTTAACACTAATAAAGTCTGTGAGTTCTACTTCAAGTCTCATTACTGTTCAAGTTCTCGAGCAGGTGCTCTGCTTTTATCAGTTCACAGTATTTATTCATCAGAGCACTTGAGTTTCTATTGAAACTCTTATACTAGATGAAGTCTATCTGTTTATATGAGCTTCACTCACCTCCGTGAGGTCTCAGCTGAACTGATTCAACAATGAATACATGCTTGACTTTCAGGTGAACACCAACAAAATCAATACAGAGGTTAAAAAATTAGTCAGCTGGACTTTGAAATGAAGCAAAAAGTGAAGCAGAAAATCAAAGTTAACCACCTACACTGACTCCACTGAGCAGACGGAGGACGGACAGTTTCCACAATGAGAGGACTTTTACTGCTCTGTGTTTTAGGATGTGTCGTGGCAACACAAGAGAAGGGTTTGGACTTGAATACGGTAAACAAGAACAAAAACAGGTTTAATCACCATTTTACCACTTGTGGTAACATTGTTGAGATGGTGCTAGAATGTAATTTTATTAATGCTTTTTTTCTATTATTAAACTGGGATGAAGTTGTTGTAATTAAGTCATTTCAAGATCAAAATATTCAAATACTTTTTAGTAACTTATGGACAATTTTTAAATTTAGTCAGACATGCAAAGTTCCATGTATGTAATTTTGCTTATTTCAAATATATAAAAAAAAAGAATTTCTTTAAGGTAATGGAAACATCTGTTATAATCGGTGTTTTTGCATATTATAGCAGAAAGAATTTCTCTGTAGCATTACGTTATGAAGCTTAGTTTAAATTGACCCCTTTTCTTAAACATGGAGTTATAACAAAGTGGCACAGATTACCTGAATCTGGAAACCAAATATGGAAGCTGCTTTGAGAAAACACGTTTTTGATTTATTTTAAAATCAAATATTACCTTGAACTAAATTAAATTCTTTTTAAATGAAAAATTCAGCTGTCATCTTCATGTTCGGCTCTCGGTCAACACCTCCTGGATTTGTCCAATTCGACAACCAACATGTCAACGGTGGGTAAACTGAGAGAAAGTCATCTCACTCTTTGTATGTTAAATCATTTTAATGACAATAGACTGTTTAAGGTGTTAAGATTTGGAGTTCAAACCAAAGATCTGACTTTTCTGAACAAAAAAGATTTTTTATTTCTCTTGTTTCATCTACAGGATCTCTGCTACATCTTATATAAGTTACAATTTGTTCACCTGTGTTCTCATATGACAAAAATCACTATGTTTGTGCGGTCTGTACTCTTTTTAAACCAACATAAATAATGTTTACTACTTCAATTTGAAGACCGATTAGTTTGCAACATTTTTAAGAACCCCAAAATTGCATGATTACCAAAAGAAACCGATTTTAGTTTAAAAACAATGTGAATTTCTGGTTATGTTAGTAAGATGTAAAAAAAAATATATATTTTTTGCATATACAAAGAAATGTTTGGTTAGTTTTTGATTATTTTGCTGCTTTGGTGTCTAAAAGTGATGCTGTTTTATTTACCTATCAGGGGAACGGTACCACAAATGGTCCTGTCATCGATCCCAAACCTACCCAGACAAAGGTAAGAAACTGTTAGAAACTTAAGGATAACAAAATGTGAGACTCCTAATTTGATGTCGACAAGACCAAACAAAAACAGACCCTCGAAAGATTAAAAAATAAGAATTAAATGGCTGTGGTGGCCATCTTGATTTGGGTTGACTCCAAAAGATAATCATTTGTAGACGTGAATCCAACTTTCTAAGAGTTTTATTAAAATCCATTCATTGGTTCCTAACATAACAGACAAAGTCAAAAACATCTCCCATTGTTTGCCTTTCAGCAGTGAGTGATAACAACTTTGTTTCTCTGGACTATATCACTGTGTCAGCTAAGAGCAAGAAACTGAGGCTACAATTCTCACAGGTTCACCAAAATTGGACAATAAGAAACAGGAAAAATATTGCCTGGTCTGATGGTTCTGGATTCACTGGTCTCCACAGCCACCAGATCTCGAGCCAATCGATGTGGTGGAATAAAAGATTCACATCATGTACGTGACAAATCTGACAAATCTGCAGCAGCTGTGATGCCAACATGTCAATATGTACCAGAATGTCAGAGGAATCTTTCCAACATGTTGTTGAATCTTTGCCACAAAGAATTAAGGCAGTTCTGAAGGCAGACGGAGTCCAACCTGGTCCTGGATCTGTATGTGGCAGTGTGTCTTAGAAAGGATGTAACAATTATCTATTGGCTCAGTGTTGTTGAAACCAGAAAGAACACTTAAAAACACTAAATATAAAAACTAAAAACAAACATCAAATACGTTAGCACAATTTTTAAATGTACTTTGTTGTAAGAATCAATAATGGGATCTGTTGTATTGTTGCCGTCCCTGTTTGGCTGCTGATCGATGTGTAACTTTAAACTCTAACGTCAGCGACCTTCCAGCAGCAGGAAAAACAGCTGCTGTGACGGCAGCTCTCATGCAGACACCAGGATAGTTTAGTCACATGTTGAAATGTCTATCTGTTGCAGGTTGAGCTCCATAAAGGAAGTGGAGCACCATCTGAACCTACCAAAGTAACAAAGGTAGATGAAAAAATGACAGGACAAAGTGATGTTTAACTTCATGACAGAAAGCAAAAGTGCCTAATAATTTAATTTAAAGACAGGTACACTATCATTTACTTGGAACCATTTTAATTGGTCTTCATGAGAAATTATTCTACAAACTTATTAAAGTTTATTTTGTAACATTTTATCTTGGTAAGTTGGCTATTTTTACTCATTTCCGTGATGTTACTTTGAAAAAGACCTTGTTGCAAAAACATTTTATGCATGTCACACTCTGGCAGTGTTGTGGCTTTGTGGATAGATCCAACTAAAGGAAAGGGAATTACTGCAGTTTCGTCTTTGCAGCAGGCTGATAATGACAAATTGCCCAAAGATACCAATTAAGTTACGTATTAGTGGAGATAAAACACTCTTCTTCTGAAATGGTCTGGTAAAGGAACTAGATTGAAAATCAGAAATAAATCTATAATTAACCTGACAACAATAAAAAGCTGTTATAGTTCAAAGGCATTTGCTTAGTTTTTAAAAAATATTTTCTCATTTTTTTTCCCTCCTTTTTAAGATCTGTTAAATGCTAGATGGTTTTGTTACGATTCTGATTGTTGCGTAACTTTGTTTGAAATATAATATCTGCCACTTTTTAGCAAAAAAAAGAAAAAAAAAAGAAAAAAACTGCTGTTACTGCAGCCGTCATACAGATGTCTAATGTTATCTGTTGTTTAAATGTTTATCTATTGCCGGTTCAGCCCCAGAAAGGAAGCGTAAGGCCACGTAAAAGGCCGAGGAAAAAGGTATGTGAACAAAACAGCAGCAGGAAAAGAGATTCTTACAATTGCATATTGGTACTGATGGAAAACTCCTTTTTGGTTTTCCATCTTAACTTAAACCGATTGGTGACCATAAACATGTCAGATTAATACTTCTATAGGTCTTTAAATATATAGGTATATATATAGAGTTGAGAGTACAAGCCTGAAATTAACATTAACCATTATGTTCTTGACTCAGAAACCTTATGGTTCCTGGCACCATTTGAGTAGTACTGGTTCAGAATTTCCACCTGCCTCACCAGAGGAAACCGCGGACCAGGTAAAAACCTGTTTGTGCAGCTGTGATTTATATAAAATATGATGGAGTTAATGGAGGTTTAGTTTCCTGTTTTGCATGAAGGGCAACAATAAATGAAGACAAAAACTTAGGAGGCTGTGTACAGAATGTTATGGTCATCTTTAAATAAATAAATGATAAAAGTCTGGTGTGTGGGAAGAGGTTTTTCTTTGTTCATACACTAGTTATAGGAGTATGACAATTTAGGCCTCATCTACACTTTTCCAGATATTTTTAAAAAGAGATTTTCTACTGATATTGAATATTTCATCCTGAAGCAAATAAAAATAAAATCTTTCCAACATAAAGATTTTTAACAGTTGTATTTTTGGTGTCTCTGTGTAGATTTAGCACATAGCGCTTTTCAAGAGCTTTTTGAGACCCCATGTTTGGAAAAACATTATTGTCCGCCTTTGACGTTTGGTGGTGGGTGACAATAAAGCAGAACACCCTCAAATACTGGAGTGATAATCCTTTCATTATTGCAATTGAACAGTATAATATGCAAGACACTTATAAAATCTCTTTCATAGTTTTTTCACAATCACAGTTCAAGCTTTATAATTTTTGAAAATTTCAATCAATGTCTTCTTAGGGTTACAAATAAATGAATAAATAAAAAAACAGTAAATATTCAACATCAATTTTAAAAAAATGGATGTTATGTATCAAATTTTTTATCTAATTTATTTTATATAGACTGGGAAAAAATGAGTGTAAAGCTCTGTAAATAACAATCTATAATATTCCTAAATCAACAGAAACCTTCTGCTGCTTGGCACAACATTTCATCAGATTTGGGTTTTCCAACTCTGTCACCAGAGGGAAATGTGGACCTGGTAAAAATCTTTTCACACACTTTCATTTAAACATCAAAATAGAATATAATCTAATGTAATGCTAAAAACTGCACAAATAAAGGGGAAAAGAGTGAGCAATGTTTTTGTTATTATAATTTTTTTGTTTGTTTCATTTTTGCAGGAAAAGCAAAAATAAATGAAGACAAAAACTTGGGAGGCTGTGGAGAAATGTCCAGAAACCTGAACTAAAACAAATGATTCTCCTGTAGGTGTTACAGTCAGCTTTAAATAAACTGTAAAATACAGAGTGTGAGAAGAGTTTGATTTGTTCATATACTTGGTCTATGTCTACAGTACACCAAGTACTTAAAAAAAAAACTTTTTTTCTATCTTATCTAATTAAGTAATTGTGACTGACTACTTTTAAAATGTTGATCAAAAGAAAAATGTTGGAACCCCAAGATTCCTCACAGTTGTACTTAAAGCCAAGGCACATGACTACAAATAATATAACGCTAGTATTTTTATCTAAATACTAACAAAGTCTGTGAGTTTTACTGCAAGTCTCAATACTGTTCAAGTTTCCGACCAGGTGCTCTGCTTTTATCAGTTCACAGCATTTATTCATCTAAGCACTTAAGTTTTAATCTTTTATCACTCGTCGCCATGCTTGACTTTCAAGTCAACACCAACAAATACAATAAAATAGGTTTAAAAATGACTGGATTGTTTTGATAAATAATTTATCCAACAACTTGGTGAGCCAGAATTCCAACATCTCTCTGAGGAAGGGAGAAATTTGGTTTTGATTGAAAATTAGGGTTTGAATCATGCACAAAGTCGGTTAAAGACTTAAAAAAGAAATGTGGGGGTGATAAGGTGAAATGGTTAAAATTTGGTTGGGAACAGACTAATGATTGGCTAATGGTTGCCCACTGGCTTCAGAAGATCAGGAAGATGAGACTTTGGTAGGAAGGTCTAGGAGACATCCTGACCCAAATCGAGCCCAGACCCCGAGTGCTCCTCATATTAAAACCCCACAGATCTATGCAGGGGGGCAGAATAGAGTGTACCCATCTTTACGTGAAATTAGTTTTGACATCAGACCATTAAACACTAGCAGGAACTAGGTGGGAGTGGTCAGCTCAGGTCAAACTTACTGCCCTTATTCAGGACTTTCTGAAAACAACTAAATCAACAGAAATGTTTAAAAAAAAAAAAAGGTGGGTAGGTTGGACTTTGAAATTATGCAAAAAGTGAAGCAGAAAGTCAACGTTCACCACCTACACTGACTCTACAGAGCAGATGAACGAGCAGACGGGACGACAGACAGTTTTCAAGATGAGAGGACTTTTATTGCTCTGCTTCTTTGGATATGTTTTGGGAAACAGCAACAGCAACCCTTGTACTGATTTGAATACGGTAAAGAAAAGAAACTAAAGTCATCGTAATTAGTTTCAATTTAATGGACTTGTATTTTAAATCCAAATATAATGAAGTTTTTTTTTGTTTTTTTTTTAAATACAATTTTCAGGCACACTGGTCATGTTATACTGCGACAACTTCGAACACCAGCATCTCACAGGTGGGTCAACTTTGAGAAAATATTTATTTTATTTGAATGTTGAATCATTTTAATGGCAGTAAACAACCTGAGCTGTTCGTATTAAAAAAATATGTTCAGTTGTGTCCTTTAATGAAAAAGATCAGTGTTCCCCACTGTTTTTACAACACATTTACTTATATTTGATTTTACTTTGCAAACCAAATAAATCTGAGTTTTCCCTGCAAAGCAAACAATCACAGATGTAATTCTTGTCACAAATTGTGCTGTACTTGCTACTAAATTGTAGTTTTAATGGTTGTAAACACACTACTCTAAAATCTGAATAAGAAGAAATGTACATTAAGTTTTATTTTGAAAGTCCTATTTTGTTCTCTTTTAGGAGAAAGTGAATGGGACCTCTGTAAATGTAGGTAGACCTGATTTTTATCAAGTGACAAGCTTCATCATGTTGACATTTGTGGAGAAGAGTGGAAGTATTTGTTTCTCATCAGTCTTTGATCAGGGTTAAGTGATGATGTTTTATTTACCTGTCAGCTGAACGGTACCTCCAATGCAACTGAAACCAGACCTGAGATCGACCCAAAACCTGCCGACACGAAGGAAACAAAGGTAAGAACAACAGCTACAAACCAGAGGACAACAAAATGTGGGACTCCTACTTTGATGCTGATGAGGCCGAACAAAAACTGAGGGGAAAACAACTCTAACAGCTGAATGAACTGAATGTTTCATGCTGCTCTGCACTTTTTATAGCTGTAAAATGTGACTGTGTCAGAAGAAAGAAGTGAAGATTAGCCAATGATTGTGTCAACAACCTAATGATTTGATAGTTTTTTTTTTAATTCAATATGTTTGAGTCATTACATGCAGGAATCAAAAGTAGTATCTGTTAAAGAGTTGTGTTCTCTGTTTGGACACTGATTGTTGTTCAACTTTGTCTGAAATCTAATGTCAGTGACTTTCCATCAATAAAAACCTGCTGTTACTGCAGCTCTCCTACAGACGCCTGATGTTACAACTTAGTTTAAAGTTGTTTCTTGTTCAAGTGATTATCTGTTGCAGGTTCAGCCTGAAAAAGCAAGTGGATCGCAATCTAAACGTAATGGGGAACAAAAAAAGAGGGTAGGTGCCAAAACAATAAGAAAAAACAGCCACAGTTACCAAAATTTAAATATAACAATATTATCGTTTGCATTAAATTTTTAGACACAAGCACAACAAAGGCTTACCTAAATGATAATTCTAGATTGCATATTGATCTTTGTGAAAAACTTAGTGTCTTTTTGTAGTTTTCTGTTTTGGTCAAAAAACAAAAACAAAAATTGATAACCATGGAAATTTCTGATTAATACTATATACAAGTACAGCATATAGCTATGTATACTGTGTACATGTACTCGTGTTTTATACTTTATAGAGAGACTGAGTTGAGAGTCAAGGTCTGTAACTAACATTATTCACAATTCAACAGAGAACTCATGTCTGGCACCCTTTTAGTAGTGGCGCTTCAGAATTTCCAACAGCACCACCAGAGCCAAATGTGGAGCAGGTAAGAAACTGTTTGCACAAGCCTCTTTTATATGTCAAAACAGAAATTAACCAAATGTTGAAAACTGCACAAGTCTTATAAAAGAGGAAAGGCATGAGCAATGTATTTATGCTCTTTTTAAACAGAAAAAGAAGAAATAAAAACCAGGGGAACTATGAAGATATTTGCAGATGCAGTACACAACTGAACCAAATGATCTTCCTGCATGTGTTATGACCATCTTTAAATAAATCATTTAGTGGCAATCATTCATTAAAGCCCTTTGTGTGAGAAGAGTTTATTATCTTTATTATCTCTGTGTGTGCATGTTTGTGTCTTTCATGAACCACTGGATGAATTTTGATGAAACTCAAAGTAGTGCTGGACATATATTTACAACTAAATAACTTTTAGAGTGAAACTGACACAAGATGGCTGCCACAGCTAAGAGCCATCTGGTGTCTTAGAGCCAGTTCTGTCTGTCAGTAAAATATTTCATGAGTTGATATTTTTATTTTATTTGTCTTTCTCAAAAGCTACAAAATTGCATTTAATTTAAATTACAAAGAATTTTTAAAGAAGCTTCACCTCAAACCTGCCCTGTATCCTTTTTTTCTCTCTCTGAAATTACTTGACAAAACAAACAAGTGTTGAAATCAGTTTACTCACCTGCAGGCGCCGGGGGGGTGGGCAGCATCAGACTTTGAACAGATTCAGCCTCCCAGGACTTCTTTGTATCAAACTCGTCCTCTTTTACACTACTGCAAACAGCCGCAGGTTCAGGAGATGTAGAAAATAAACAAAACAGGTCAAATTTAGTTCTTCATTTAGAAGAAAATCACCAATATTTCCGCTAAAGAGTAGGATGTGCTTCCTGAGATCAGGCTGGTGAACCTGTGTGACAGTAGTCACCTGTGTACTACTGTTATTGAGGGATCCTGCTATTAATCAAATACATACATTTACCCCTCATTTTAAACCCATTTTTAAACTCTTGCATTAAAATTTAAAGCTTAAGCCAAGTTGTG
This sequence comes from Kryptolebias marmoratus, assembly GCF_001649575.2. Taxonomy (NCBI): domain Eukaryota; kingdom Metazoa; phylum Chordata; class Actinopteri; order Cyprinodontiformes; family Rivulidae; genus Kryptolebias; species Kryptolebias marmoratus. The sequence goes on along the minus strand of NC_051450.1, from coordinate 12,714,782 downwards.
CCTGCAGACCAGGCTCTACATTCACCCTGGAGAAGCAAACTTTACCCACAGTGCAAGTCTAGATCTCAACATACAGGTGGCAGAAAAGATGAAAGATATCAGACATTTTGCCATTTCTAGCTTGCTTTTAGATCATTATAAACATTACATAACAGTTCAGATGTCTTTAAATAATGTATGAGTTTTGTCAAAACATTGTACTTAAATAAGATTAATACTTCACATGTTAGTAACTTTTATGTGAAAGATATAAAAAGGTATCAAAAAGTTGGCAGAAAAACCAAATGCAAATGCTACTCAGTGACATCATGAATATGCTAATTACTTCCTCATATACCAAAAGCATAGCATACAGCCACATGCTGCAGATTAGAGCTATTATTGGTCCTACAGCTAACAGCAAATTCATTAAAGTAAGAAACAAACACTACAGTCTGTCTGGCTGCTGACTGTACTTGACTTCTTGCACAGTATAAAAAAACTCAGTGCTGCTAAATGACTCACAAAAGCCCAATAAAAGTGACAAAGACAAGCTGCAGTTTAGAAAACAAGAACAAAAAACAAGCAAAGGTCTTTGAGAGCAGCTGTTGTGGATAGAGACCATTAATTCACATTAAAACATCTGGGTGGCCTGCCTTTTGACAGCTTCAAGATTGATTTCCTCACATTGTTGTCGTGTTAGTCTCAGTTTCTTTTTATACCATATATTGGAATATTACCGGAGTCAAAAGTCTTAGATTATGTTCATTTTATTTACCCAGAAAATAAATAAACTAAACTCAGAAAAAAAGAGAGACTATCAAGGAACAAAAATGAAATTTGTAAGAAAAAAAGATAAGCTCAAAGTAACTAAAAGTGAGTCAAAAGGTATAAACAACAATCATAACTGAATAAGAATAAACTGGTTAAATGGAGTCGACTGTATTTAATGGATTCATATTTTTGTAAATTGTCCTGAACTGACTTGTTGGAATTTGGCACTAGATAAATATACTGACTTGAATACTCAGTTCATTCACATCTTACCTGGTGTTTAATGTGTAACAGAAAATGATCTTACAGTATTTCAGGTTCCTACAATAAATTGAAAATAAAAATGATCCTCACCTTACAGACTTCTGGCTTTCACCATATTAACTGCATAAAGCAACAAACAATAAATATACTTGATAATGAAGATTTAGCATACATGTTGGACTAGAATCTACTAAATCATGCCATGGTAACTTATTAATTTGGTAGCAGCTGAGTTTGGAGAGTCAATGCCCTTCCTGCCCAAACGTTAAACGTTTTATCAAAGGTGAGCGATCAGGATGGACTTTATGTAACGTCACTTTTTAATGTGAGCTTTGCTCAAAGGGTAACCTTTATAAAAAATGTGTAATATTCCTGCTGTTTATGTCACCAGGAGCACAGAAGACAGCTTGATTCGTTTAGATAAATCCTGAATAAAGTCAAACATTTTGTCTTTTTTGTGAATTTACATTTCTATCAGTTTCAAAGAGACATAGACCTGCTCTTTTATAAAGGTTTAGACTGAAAACAGGACCTATATTCTTAGTTCAGTTGTGTCCTTGAAATGTAAAATCACAGTAAGTTTGTGTGCCACACACTTTCCCCAACGGTTTAAAAAACTTTTTAGGTTTACTTTTCAAGCCTAGGGTTTCTCAACTTCCACTATCAGCCATACTAATAAAATAACAGATTATTTCTTATAATGAATGAATATTACTTTTTTTTTACTTTTATCTATAACGTATTGTTTAGTTGTCAGACAAACTATTTGAAATCCATCTCATTTCATAAAAAAAAAGTATATTCTTCTCAGTTTATCAGATTTTTTCCAACATTTCTATACCTTGTCAGCCATCAGACCTTCATTTTTTTTTATAGTAAGTTGTGTATTTATTATAGTTGTTCTACGAACACATGTAAAACACAAAATAGGACTTCTGATCTAGACTACAATTGTGAACACTAGGCAAACTTCTAGCATTTAAATGAAATTCAGAGCAGAACCACTTCCCATTATGCAATTTTTACCTTTATTTTTCTAATTTAAGTCCTCTTTATTGTTATTTAAATGATACTATTTAATAAGTAGCTTGTTATTTCAGCTCTTATTATATATTTTTTACAAATAGAGGGAGCTCGTACTTAATGCTCTGTAAAGAACACCACCACCATCTTGTGGTTGCCAGGTTCAGTCTTATTATTCTTTGGTTGCCCTTTGTTGGTTTGGCAGCAAAATTATGAAGATGCTAAAACAAACACGGCAGATTTTCAGAAACCTTGTGGAAAAGGTAAATGGAGGGCACATCACGCCAAGACCTAAAGTAACGAACTTAAATGCCAAACTGATGCGGTTTATGTGACGTTCTTCATGACAACTTACTGTGGCGGTGGTCTTCCCAGGTTTGCTTGCTGCTGGGTTGTTACCTAAGACAGCACATAAAACAGAAGTTACAAAAACCACATTACTTCAGGATTTTTTAAAATAAAAATGGCAAACTACATTGCATACATGTGCTTTAGTATACAAGTCAGTAAACTATGGGCTCATTGTTCAGAAACCATTGTTTAAAACCAAACTACCCAACGCCAAAAGATATAAGCTAATGCAATTTTCTGTTTTCCTTTAAATTTATTAACCTAATCTGAATTTACTGCTATGATATAATCTGTTAGCAAGTGTTTTTATTTATTAGGAGCATTAATTAGAGCATTTACACTTCTAATATACCAGACATGGCAAGTTTACAATGAGCTATGTTCGACTTCAGGGTTGTCTGAAATCCTAATACGATTCCTCCCATGCTAAAATATGACAAATATTAAGTATGAGGTCATAACAAATTGAAAAATGAAAAGTGTTTTACCCTTTTACACCTTTTTGTCCCCTTTGGTGACGTAGCCTGGTCGCCTTAGCTTGCTAGCTAACTAAATAATGCTATTGCTATTAGCTAGTTAAAAGCATTACTCACTTAATTAACTTACCGAAAGAATTACTACAATCTCTCCGGTCTTTAAATCTTACTGCCGAAAAAGAAAATGTTTGGTTTGAAACAGACAAATGAAACAGACAAATACTATTAGGGAAAATGTAAGCTAATATTCGGTTGTTTAAAACTAGCGCCATTTTGACGATACGTTGGTTCACGAACAGCCGCTAATTAATCGTGCTTCCCCGCTTTGTATCAACATAAAACAATATTTAAGTGGTTTATCGGTAAAAATAACATCTGAACATACAGAGAACCAAAAGCTAGTTAAAAACAGAACCGACAGAATTACTCGGAAGAAAAATGTATCTGAAAAGTACTTTTCAAGTTTTAAATCGTTTACCAACCGGAATTTAATGGTGCGTTTCATTTGAATTCGGAAGTCGGTAATTCTGACTTTCAAGTTGGAAAAAAATATATTTACACTTATGTCAGGTTTTATTGTAACAAATCAGTCACAGACATAGTTCTTTATGAGCTCTGCCTACGAGCATGTGGCTACAATCGCTTATATTGCTACTGCAGTTAATATGAATCTAAAAATGACAAATCCAACAAATGTTTTAGTTGTTTAAACGTCGTTTTCATATGGAGCATCTGATTTCCGAGGTAAACGGAACGCAGCATATGTTCGCTTTTTTTTCTCTCCAAACTTTATTTTGAACACTCATTGACACAGAGTACAAATTAACAATTAAGCCTCACTTTTTGCACCAACTCAGGCAAAACTGATTTACAGTTGAATGTAAATCAGTTAAAGAAACAGACTGATGTCAAAGATGATTGTTGCTCTTATAAAATTTGTTTAAAAATGTTTGTACTTTATAAAGATTTAGGTTTTAAGACCATTTTTTAATTAAAGATTGATGGATTTGTGTTTAAAGGCCTGTAACTTACATCAGAAAAAGGCTGATGGATCAGTAATCCAAACTGTTGAAAATGTGGCCTTCATTAAAATAAAGAAAGCTTTATACCCTACAGCCAGAATATTAGTTGATCTAAAATCAAATTAATCATCCATGTTTTTGAGAGACTAAGGGTAAGAGAGTGTGTAGGAATTAATCAAATACAGGATTTTATTTGGATTCTTCTCAGGAAAAGGCAGAAAACTAAAGAAGCATATTTCATAGAGACCTGTTATCAATCTTGACTTTTGACAAATTTTAAGAAATAAGTCATCACAGTGAGAAAATTTTATTTTATTTGTTAATATGCTAGGTATAAGATCATTTGATTCTTTTTTTCCTCAAAAGAGACGGAACTTTAATTTATTCATCATTTGTGCAAAGAGACAAGAGGAAAAGAAAGGAATACCCACTCTGATAAAATGAGACCACAGAGGAATTAGAGATGTTTTTCTTTTTTTTTTGTGAGAGGAACAGATACAAGGTTCGAGTTCACATACGGACAAAAACTTTTCTGGAAAAGGACACTGTAGAAAACCCAGTTTCCATCTCAACTAAATTCACAATTGCCTCAGGTTAGAGTCCTCTCTTCTTTTTAAAAGCACAGATATGATCTACTTCCACCAAATGTGTTTCAAAGGGGATCTCTGACAATGCCATGGGAAGAACATACAAAGTACAGAAATCCAGCTCTTCACTTTTCCAAACAGATTTTTTCTTACAGTAAACACTCATTGTATTTAGCACTCAGTTTGGTGGCTGTATGCATAAACCAGAAACTTACTGCAGAGCCAGTTACACGTTTCCCGTTCAATAGAACTTCGATAAAGGCTGAGAGTGGGATTGCTTCGGAGGAAAAAAACTCGACAATGAAAAGTCTTAAAACAAGGGGTTCTAATGACCACTTCTCAGCAAACTGTAAAAGTTCTGAACTCAAATTGGGAAAATAACCACAACAAATGCGTTTAAGTGGTCCCCCCACACACATCACTTCAATATTTATGACTATTTGATGTCGAATCCATGTAAAGCTTTTGTTTAGCAAAAGAAAATGGTACCAGATTAGAAAGAAGCTTTGATTATTACTGTTCAATGTTTGAAAAAAAAAAAAAAAAAAAAATTCAACCAAACAGCGGATATGAAAAAGTTAGTAGCTGTAATCATCAAGCAAACTACAACAAAACTACATTCCTGCTTAAAAATCTTTTCTTTTCTTCTGAAAGATGTTTCTCTCTTTTTCACAAAGTGGCGAGATCCAGATGCAGGCACCGGCCTATCAGACAACACTTTAGATGACAGTATCTCCATGAGTAAGGCCACTTTATGTAGTAAATTCTAAATGACAAACACAACCTATCGCTTCCTGTTCGTAGATTTTTGCAGAGTGTCATCATCAGCATATGAATGAAAACCAACGCTTCAAGTTCCTAAATTAAAGAGCCTGAAGGCCAACTTGTATGTGGAGAGGTTGGCTGTAGTCCCCTTTTACCACCGCAGCAAAACAAGAAAAGCTCAGTCCACGTTGTCACCACCAGCTATGCTGCTATGGTAGAACCCCCCCTCCCCCCACCTGAAGCATCAACCACACACCTCCAATAACCACGTGTGATTGGGTTGTAGCAATCTTGCAAAAAAAAAAAAAAAAAAGATATTTTCACAGAAGTTTGTAAAATCGTCTCGCCTAAAGTCGTCTTTGATCCTCTGTGGCTTTGTCGAAGCAAGTTGAAGTCCAGAGAGAAGTTGTGCCACAACTGCTGCTCTGAGTACAGTCCACAAAGGACAACTACGCCTCCCTTTGTTGCTGCTGCAGCATCGTATGTTTGGGTTTTCTTTTGCTTATTTTGTCAGCCCCTTCAGATGCAGTCCTTTCGTTTCGCTGACTAAATGCGTTGTGATATTTAAAGGGAGTGTCACTGCAGGGGGTCTTGTGGATGATTGAGTGCGTGGGTGTGTGTGTGTGTGTGTGTGTGAGAGATGATGGTGGCAGGAGGAGCTCTGTTAGACTGCAGTCCACACAGCTGGAGTTCAGCTTCCTTAAATGGGCTGAGCAGGACCGTGCTGGAGGGGCCAGGGGACGGAGGGAAGCCGCTCTACTTGTCCCCCAGAATGGCGTACTGGTTGTCGAGTTGCAAGTGCTGCATGGAGGCGCCGCTGGTTTCCTCTCGCCCGCGATTCTTGTGTTTCACTACCTCAAAGGTTTTCTCCATTTCTCGGTCTCTGAAACCCAAACAGGAGCTGCGTCAGTCAGACTGCAACAAGGTAGATCTCACCAGTGTGTCAAGCAAACTACATTCACAGGACTTCGGCTTACTTGCGCGTCTCGACATGCTTGGCGGTGGACAGTAAGGAGGGGAACTGTGAGTCACTATAGATCTCAGGGGGACCCTGGCTGGGGCCTCGTCTACTGGGGGTAAGTCGAGCTCCAGGAGGTCGATACACACCAGCAGGCTTCACCTCCGGCACCTCAACTTCCTCTGTGCACCAATTAGACAAAAAGATGTTATGATGAATTTGTCCAAAACCAAAAAACCTGCATGTAGTTATTTTCCTAATAATTCTTATAATCAACTAATTTTTTTTTTCCTTTCTTTAAAAGGGCAAAGCAAACCCAAAAAGATGATGTTATTTCAACCGAGTACAGAATACAGGTTACTCACCTACAGGTGCAGCAGGAGGAGGAGCAGCAGCGGCACCACCTCCACCACCACCAGACTTGTTCCAGGGACCAGATATTTTGTCTCCACCAACCACAATGATCTCTCCATCCTCCCCTACCTCCTCCTTCTCATATTCCTCTTCCTCCTTTTCATCACTGCAAACGACAAGTTTAAAATTGATTTTTGTTTTAAGTAATAGCATAAATAAAGAGATCCAGTGCAAATATCATAACTGCCGTGCACTCTGCGACAAATCAATAACAATGCAATCAGCTGCTTTTTTTTTTATATCTGGGCATGCTCGACCACTGCGTTGGGTTTCAGCTGGTAACAATAACCATCTAACAGATGCTTTTTGTTAACGCTCTCGCTCCTGTTCTGAAATTTAGATGGATTCCCACATGACCTCAAAACTCTACAAACGTCAGGCTGGGGCTCCTCAGTCCCAGAGTGGACATTTTAAGAAAAGCAAAAACCAAAACTACAAAAACTACAGGTTTCAGCTGGAGTCTAAGTTGAAGGAGCTCGAAGAGACTCAGAACTGCTACAACCGTGATGTAGCCAGGCTGCAGGTAGAGGGAAAACAATGAGAGGAACAGGTACAGGTTGGCTGGGTAGAAAAAATAAACATAAATAAATAAATTTTCAGTACTGTGGTAGTTTTCTTCTGTAACCATGAAAGTTTAATTTCTTAACAATATCATGCCGTTCTTCTTTGGTTTTTTTTTTGTCTCTACACTCGTTATAAAACAAGAAAATAACCAATTCCTACAGATGTTTTCACTTTATTTTGATGTCAGTTCATTTCCAGGTGGCCTCCATTTGTGCAATTTGTCTTTCCAGATTATTTCCTGTTTGCATTCATGGAAAAAGTTTTTATCATTCACAAACATTCAGGACATTTAATACTGATGCTTTACCCCTAAATCTGCATCTTAATCGTTTATTTCTCTTGACATTATATGGAGAGATGTTGAATCTTGTAGATATTTTATGAGTTCTTTGAATAGTATTTCCTAATTAATGTAGTTTATTTTGAAAGGGTTATAAAGTGAAAACTATGATCAAGGGTGAGCTCAGTTTTACTGTCAGAATACTGTGTATGCACCCCCCTTCTCTATATCCACTGAACATAAAGAAATGTAAAAATCCCCAGCTGGGAGAATTACCAGCAAGCAGAGACATTTTAAGAGTGTTTCTGATTAAAATGCCCATCACTACCACCTGCACCTCATTACATTCCCTATTTCATCTGCTAAAACTAAACCAAACCATTATGATAAGTTTAATAGATGCTACAGAAAACTAATTTCCTTATGGAAACTAGCTGCAGTCCTACCTTATCTGCAGCGCCTGGAGTCGAAGCCCACTGTAGTCCACTTCTTTGTGTTCGAACTCCTTCCACTCCTCGTCCTCCTAGAAAGTGAGATTTTTAACCCCACGCACATTACAGTAACACATCACAACAGCCGGCTGAAATTTGACTGTGCAACAAGGAAGGAAATACATTTGCATCCAAGAGAATCTTGGCAAAAATAGTTGCACATATCTCAACATTTTCATGTGACAACTTACATTTAATCCCAAAAGAGAGCTTAGTCCTCTTATAATCAAGTTGTGATAAAATGATAAAAGAACAGATTTGCAGTTATCATTTAAATGGATAACCACAATACAAATAGAGCAGTGTGTCTAAAATCTGATTCAGAACCTGAATCAGAGCATAAAATGGGTGTCGTGCTAATTTTCGTGCCCTGACTCAAATGTGCTACTGGTAACCATATGTTAGCTTGGAACCGGCATTTTATCTCATGTCCAAATATACTACTTTCATGGCGTTTATTTCTTATAAAGCCACAAACTTAGAGCTATTAACACGCATAGATTTAAACCTATAAACGAAATCTAACACGACGCCGCTACGAAGCAAAAAAAGTTACCAAAGTAGAATTGGTTACCTTTTCAACTTGAGCGTCCTGGTTTTCGTTTTTCGTGGATTTTTCCTTTTCTTTCTTTACCTTTTTCACCACAGCCGACGTGGTGGAGCCGGCGACGGGCTCCTTCCCCTTAACTTTCTCTTTCTTCTTCTTTTTATCCCTCTTGGCAAAGAAATCGTCCAGACTCTTCTCTGCTGGTTCCGCCATTTTCAACGAGCGACGTTAACGAGGGTTAGTCAGCTAACTCGAGCAATGACAAATGCGAAAATCCGCTGACGAAAAGTGAGGACAGCTGCTGAAGCGACCGGAAGAAATTAAATTACCTCTTCCTCTGACAGTTTAACTTTTGTTGGAGCCTAATATTAAAGCGTACGCCCTAGTTTCCCGTCTGAATCGCTGGCTACCCTGTCAACCATGCCATGCAGGGGATATTTGACAAACCTGTACCGTCACCCGGAAGCACTTCGACTCGGAACCGGAATTGTTAGTAGTTACGAGTCCTTACCACTTTCCTCCTTTCAGAATAAAAGTATTTACTTTTAAAAAAGACGATTCAGAATTATTTTTTGAATTGACCATTCAAACCATTCAAATTGACAAAATAGGAGTTCTACGAAGTTTTATTTCAGGAACAGGGAAATGATAGGAATCACAGAGTGGTTTCAGATTTCTTTGACACTAAAACTGATTTTATTGTCATTAATCAGTGTAAAATTTCAAAATTAAAAAAGCTCAAACATTTGGATGCCTATTATGGATTGACAACCTAAATTTAAGGCTCATCAGGTGTCCAAAACTAATTGCTTTCTTCTAATAAGATCTAATTTCTCAACTTTTATTAAAAGTATAACCAGACTTCAAACTAGTCCATAGGACACTGCCTTATGTACTGCACTGTTAAATAAACTTACAAATAAATAAAATTGATCTTAAAAGCATATTCAGGGATTTAATTTTGAATTAATACTATATTCCCAAGGTAAAATCCGTTTTGCTTTGCTATTCGAAGATCAATAACTCCTAGATACTATTTGGTTTATTGATAATGATTAATGACGTAGAACCAAAACACACAATGGTCTGCTCAAAAATTAAACAGGACACTCTTGTTAACAGGTTTAAACTTGAATCCAACTTTTAAAATTTGACTGAAAACAAATATTTTTCTTCCAAAAGGAGCAACATTTATAATTTTGTGAAGAAATAAATTTAGAAATACAGACATCAAGAAGAGAAGTTGGCTTTTATCAGTCTGAAGCAGGCCCACAAATCGTGAAGTAACATAAACGCCAAACTCAATCCTCTCCTCAGCAGTAAAGCTGTAAACAGATTATTTACCTGCCATCAGATTCCAGGAGACGGGGCTGACTTGAGCAAACGCAGCAGTCGTGCACAAAGAGAAAATTCCAGCTCTGCATCAATGGATGTGCTGCAGTCGGCAAGACTGTTAGAGCTGCTTTGTTACCTACAGTAAACCTACAAATATGAGGTCCAACTTTATCTGCGTGCAAAGTGCTCCATTAGAACTTCATGTCAAAATTCATCTGTAATTTGAGGAAAAAAATCTGCAAATTAAATCCACTTATTAGGAGAATAAATTCGGCAAACACGGTCAGTGAAGGTTTTTTTTTTTCTTTGTTTTATTGCTCAGCAGTAAAAAGTACAGTGTATACTACGGTACAAAAAAATAACATCATGTTAAACACTGCTTCACTGAACATTTTGTCAAATATTCATGTTTTGAGCGTGCAAAATAACAAGCCCAGCAGTGAGCATCCAATGCAAGAGTTATTATTATGTTTAGCCGTGTCATTCAACAACAGAACGACGCTTCGCAGGAAAATCTTTAGCAACAACAGAGACAGGCAGCATTGATTATTGAATTAAATTGCAGCAATGTAAAGTGAAACATAATAGTAGGACCACAGGTTCAGTAATGAAACAAAATATTCAATCACTTTTTACTTCTTTTTAATTATTTATTTTCTTAAATCAAACCACCTCTGCATGTGCTCACAGTAAATATTCAACACACATTATTAGCCTCAGTGTTTTATTGGTCATTACAGTCTAACACAGCGACTAGTTCACAATCATTCAACACGTCCGCAAACACATTTATGGAGTGAGACAATTACAGTAGTGAGGTTGGTCCATTTGTCTCCTGCAGCGGTGAGAAACTCTCTCGCGCCGGGACACAACCAGAAGCCGCTCCACGACCGGGACAAATGACAGACGCACAATCAGAGGCACACACGAGAACACACGTAAAACGACAAACAGACCAAACTGAGCTGAGAGGGACACAACGTCCTGTTTAAGATTTGGTTAAGGGGACGAACGCACTAATCAGGCACTCACTGTTCCGTCTCTTTTTCTCTCTCTATCACACACACACACACACACGCGCACATATATAAAGGGCCAACATAAAGAATTAAGACATCTATGTGGTCCCTCCTCAGAGAAGCTGGTGACACAATCAGGGGGGAAATCATTTGAAATCAGTGACTTTTAAAGTCTCCACGATGTCCAAATATTCTGTAAAAATCAGTCAATATAATCTGGGCCTGTATTGATCAAACTACCTTATCAGTTTTACTTATTACTTCTTTTTTATCTACGTAATATAGTTTTATCAAAAAAGAAAAGCACTCAAAGCATTGGAATATATGTCAGCTTTTCTTTCTTTTTTTTTTCAAATCTCAAAAAATAAAAAGGAACAACCTCATTATTTATTTGCATTTCTTACCATCATTCATTAAATCCTTATGTTTTTGTAAATGCCTAATAATTCCAGAACAGCACTGTATGTTTTATTTGACATTTTATTTCACACATTTATTTTATATATAGATTTTTGTGCATGACCCAGTTTAGAAAATATAAATCTAATATTACAAAATAAAGTATTACACATCATTTCGTTTTTATCCTTTATAATATGAAACATCCCAGTTTACTGAAAGAAATTTGTCCGTTTAAAAGCTAAAAACCCACATTTTTACAGAATAATATTTATAACCAATGGAAAATTATATAAATCGTTCATAAAACAGTGGGGCAAATTTAAGATAAATCTACGTCTGATTGTTTCTGCTCCCAGCATACAGGTGAAAGAATCATCTAAGAGTCAATTGTAAAGGAATAGTTCTGATCTTTTACTGTGCGATTCTGTAAAAATGATATGAACAATCAATATCTTACCTGCTGTAGATAGGTGGCCCTGCTTGGATTAGCTGTTTGCTCGTTAATCTGGTCAGAATTAAACTATTTCTCCAAACTGAGGTTGTTCAAAGAGTTATCTACAGCAGGTAAGATGCTATTTTTTTCCACAGATCCCCCCTCGATAGATTTGAACGATCTCTTTTAAAGATTAACTCTTTATCTAACTTTATTTTTAGGCAACAGTTCAAACTTGGCATATTTTTGGGACACTTTTAATCAATATTTCCTGTAAGTCTGACAAACACAGGCCCCGATTTCACAAAAAAATAAAATAAAATAAAATAAAAAATTTGCACGCATCTCTGTTTCCCCCCACCATAAACATGTAGGTGCTATATTCAAGTTCAACAGGCTTTTTGTATTTTGGGATTGATTTGAAAAGAAAAACAAATAATACAAAGGGTTTAAGGGTTTTATAGCACTCTTTTTTTCTCTCTCTCTAAAGCAGATTTCATGTGGCAACGTCCACAGTGCAATTACTATTAAGCCACTGTAATGCAACAAAACCCACATATACTCTGTTTTATATAAAGACAATAGAAACCTTTATCACAATTAAGCCTTTTGTAGAAAATGTACATCAGAAAAATATGCAGGTGCATCCTCGTTGTAAATAATGTCTGTTTTGACGCCGCTCTTGGTTCGGGTTGTGTTTGGAATATACAGTATAAAGTCAAAGTCTCTGAATATTTACCACGCGTCTGTAAGACCACAGGAGGTGGGGGTGGAGGAGGACGATCTGTCTCATATGACAGAGGCTTTGTCTCTGTTGATGAAGAGGGTCTCCTGGCAGAACGGATTAACCAGGACTACGCTGCTGCCGCTGTAGTCTCCGTTGGGGGGTAGACAGGTTTCAAGCTCCTGCAGATACACACACACACACACACACACACACACACACACAGGGGTAAAAAAAAGAGAGAAAAGGAAAATCAGTGCACGTGTCTGAATTACACTTTGGAGCTCAACGTTAGGATAAGCTGCAGTCGTTTATCTACTCTACAAGCTAAGAGAAGACAGGAAGAGAGCGTTTTTAATTAGATGGGGGGGAGGGGGTAAAATCTAACAAAAGTGGATGAGCAGAAAAACAAAAGAAAGATGAAGGGAAAAATGTAAAAGCTTTCCAAGTGGGGTAAAAAAAAGAGAGATGACTCAGAAGAAAGCAGCAGCAGAGGTGAGGGAGGGAGAGAGGGGACTGATGGTGAGTCAGCGATAATGAAGTGGTGCTGCGAGGAGGGAGGTGTGAAATTAAAAAAAAAAACCAAAATGATTTGTTTTACAGCAGGAATGAGGCTGTTTCATCAGCGAGGTCTATTCTAACCAACGCCCTCGTTTGGATTTACGAACAGGCCTCCCACAGAGCGCCGTCATTTCCCTACAACACCGGGGGAAGCTACATTATGGTTCTGCTCTACAGAGACGGGTGGGAGAAAAACACCTGAGAGTCACCAAGGGCATCCTATACATGATCCAACCTCATCTTCTCTCTCCTGAAACCTCCTCAGGCAGCAAAGGGACGCAGAACGGGCAAATTTAAATATATTTACAAACATGAAATGAAGCAAGAAGTAGAAAAAAAGACAATTAAAGAAAAAACAAAAACATGCAAACAGAACAAACAGAAAAAAGGATTGTCGATTGAAAACTTTATACTGATGTTATACTCTCTTATTCCACCAGATGGCGCTGTAATGCACCAAAAACTAAGCCTTAGCTCAAGGTGAGAGTGGGAATCTTCAGCCTAAGAGATATGATTCATGTATTCCTCAAAATAAAACCAAAATATGAAAAAAATCATCATATAGTTGTTATTTTATAATGAAAAAAGGTAAAAAATGATAAAGCTTATTCTAACAAGAAGCTCAGTTATTCAAGATAAATTCTCAGCAGCCAAAGAATTAAAATCCCCTAAAAAACATTATACAGACAAAAGGAAATGTGCAAACATCTATATCCAATTTGCAACAATTCCATTAAGTATTTACACGTTTCATGTTGCACAAGCATTAATAAAATAATAAACAGAGTGATTTTATATCATGTAGCTCAATGATCCGAAACACAAACAATAAAACAGAATTAGATTTTTAAAAGTGACATAAACTCTGAATACTCTTCATAAAGGCAAAACATCACTATTAGGTTGAACAGTTTTATTAATTCAGAGAAGAACATAACATTGATAAGCATGATTCTGTATATTTACCAAAAACAAACTATAGGGGAAAAAAAGGACTGATACAGTTTTTGTAAAACAGATTATGCAGCATGAATAAAAGTGTGAGGAAAAATAAATATTTGTGTGATGTGAATCAGCTTTTTTCTTAAATCAGGTATCATTTATGTGAAGAAGAATGACAGAAACCGCATAACTACCACCAGTATCTGACATGGTACACTACTTTTGGGAGTAAAACTTCAGTTTATTTGTCTGAGTCTTTGGTGGGGGGCTGTTTGTGTGACCTCCAACCTAAATGACCTGGTTCTGTTTTCAGAAGACTATTGAACAGTCGCAGATCTCTTCAGAGCGATGCGATTCTACGGTGCAAAGTTTCGTGTTGTTTAGTTTTGTTTGTGGATGTGGACGAGGAAACAGAAGTAAACAACATCGTGAGTGAAACAAGGATTTAGGGACCGTCTACAAATTGTAACATCTGGCTGTAATATTCAGTAACATAAATATTATTTTCTGTTGTTCCACCTAAATGACTTTTATGAATCAAACATTTATCTCTCCTGTTAGTGTTATTCCAAAAGGTAATTTAGAAACATGCCCGCTGGTATCATTTTAGAGAATTTTTATCTCCATATTAGTTTATTTCCAGTTCCTACGAGCTCATCTGTCTCAGAGTACAATTTGTCGTGATTCAGATTAAACTGCAGCTTATTGTCTTCTGTTCTGCTGGTTTTTTATTTCAGCTGAATACTTATGCGCACACCACTTTTTAGTTTTATATTTTTTGTAATGATTTAAAGCTAGATTTTCCCCAATTATTAATCTCAAATATTTTTTTCTAGAATTATTAAAAATCAAAATACAAATCCAATTAAGTTTGAGGTTGTAAATCAACAAAACAGAAAAAAATTACAAAGAGGAGGCAAATACGTTTGCAACCCATAAAATAAACACTGACAAGAAAGTGATAAAGCAACATAATATATATTAATAACACAAATAATACGGTTTTACCAGATTAATATAAAACTTGTCTGAATTTTAATTGAAGAAAATATTCAGTATTTAAACCTGTTTAAGAATCATTGCTTCCTGCAGGATTTTTTTTTTCCTTGTTTCTCAAAAAAAAACGAGGCTATAATTGCAGTGCCATTCATGCTCGTGTTCGCCGCAGCGGGCCTCGAGGCTTGCTGACGGAGGAGGATGGACCTGGATCCTCTTTGTTGTTTGCATACTCATTAACAGCATTCTGCTGACTGACACTGAAACAAGTAAACGTCCTGCCACTTCAGACTGCGTAGTGCTGAGCGCTGATAGAGTCGTGGTGTGTCAGTAGTTTGTACCTCGCTCTCCAGAGTGTGAATCTCTCGGGGAAGCTCCACAGCGTGTCTGCTGAAGTAGTCCATCGTGATGGCGTTGTTCCAGTAGCTGAGGTTGTTCTCCTGACTCGTCGACTTCTTCTTCCTCCTCATGCAGAGCACGGTCAACAGCACAGCTACAGGAGGAGAGCGAAAACATGGCTTAGTGCTCAAATTTGAAGCTGATCAGGTAGAAGCTGGCATGTTTTTAATTAAAACACAAGAAGAATCCACTCTGGAATATAGTCAGATTGATCCAGGATGTACTTCTGACCCAAACTGTTATAAACAGGAATCAATAAAGGAGAATTTATCAAGAACAAAGGAACTGGAATTAGAAGAGATTAGAAATAATCTACATGATTTATTCTTTCAATAGAAAAAACAAAACCTTAACTTAATGGAAATTAATTAAAACATAATAAAAAAATACAAACGGATGAACAAGAAAAGGCAACAGATCCTGCATTTCTTCCTAAAGGACGTCCAAACTTTATGGAATAAAACAAAATCTTCAAATCCAGAACTACTTCTATAAAAAATAAAGTTTTGACCGAATTTTGGGGTTTTCACTTCTTAGACTTTACTTACAAATGCAGGACACAGGCACACTGATAGCCAGCACGATCCACACGATGTCCATCTTGGTCAAGCAGATGTCTCCTTGGGGTGGCAAGCAGTTGACGGTGGAGCACGAGTTGTTCCCGGCTGGCTGGGGGTCGTTGGTTGTGGCGGGGACCTGCACGTTGGGCAAGTTCCCGCTGGCTGTGGAGTGGGTCTCTGAGCTGTTCCCCTGAGCTGACGTCTCCTCGGCTGAGCTGCTGTTGGGGAGCAGCTCTGTAGGAGTCGTCACGTTCTCCTCTGGTGGGTTGGTTGTGTTGTTACCTAAAGCAACCAGATCCTCGTCGGTGGTGGCAGCTGTGTGGTTGATTGTTGAATTCTCGGTTTTGGGGCCTGGCTCAGTGGACCAGGCTGTGTTGGGCACAGTGGAAGTTGCATTTTGGATTGGGCTTGAAACTGGCGTGACAGGCCCATTCCTTGGCTCTATTAGCAACTGAGCGGTGGGGGTTTCGTTTCCAGCGTGCGCCTCCCGCAAAGTGATGGTGTGGTGCGCAGGCAGCTCTGGGGATCCTACAGCCTGGTCCCTGAGTTTCAGGCCTCGTGCAGAATCGCCTGAAGAGGAGGAGCGGGCAGCCAGAGAAGAGGGCTGCAGCTGTGGAAGATACTGCTGCCTGGGGTCGTTGGGTTCCCCCATACTCAGCTTCTGAGGCTTTCTGTGGTCTGCAGCGACTGCATCCTTTCCGCCTGATTCAGGGTTGGACATCCCAGCCAGGGGGTTTGGAGCCCCTCTAGCAGCAGACTCTGCATTGACATTTGGCAAAACTGTGCTGGAAAACCTAGGTCTGCTGCTGGTCTGGTTAGTGCCAGCAACTGGATTTTGATCTTGAGGTACCCTGACAAATTTGTGAATGGGGCCTTGATTTACAATACCAGATCCGGGCCCCTGGGGTTGAGTCACATGGCTATCAGTGCTCACAGTGTTTGGGGTGACAGTAATGGGACTTGTGTAAGGTAGGAGACCAGCATTAGGAAGGATGATGTTTGATGGATGTGGGCTTTTGGATGACCATTCCCCACTGCTGGACCCTTCCTGATGCACCTCGGGTGAAGAGAGGAGGCTGCTGTGGGTGGCTGCCATGGAGACAGAGTCCTGGGATGTCTGGCTGAGGTACAGCTTCTGTGCTGACATCACCAATCCTACTGGAAGTGCTAAAACTGCCAGAACACCTAAAGAAAAAAAAATAAAGACATGATAATTACTGGGATATGATATTAAAAAACATAAACATTAAAAATCCGCTCTGGTAAGTCTGAAAGAATCTGCTTTGTTCTTGTCCTTAGACAGCGGAAAATTTGCCTTTTTTGACTCTTTTGGACCTCAGCACAGCTTTTGATACAACTGATCGTGGTATTTTCTTCTGAATCGCCTTTGAGACCAGATGCAGGGTCCTTCAGTGGTTCATTTTCAATTTAACAAACAGATCTTCGCTGTAGAAATGGGACGTCCTAAACAGCCCTTGTCAGCTGTGGAATACCTCGAGTGTTTGTCTTGGGCCCAATTTTGTTCACATTGTATAGGTTTCCATTGGGAATACAACACTTCATTTCACCGTTATGCAGATGACACACAAATCTCTATGCTCTTGAAACCTGAAAACTACTTATCTATCATACAATCTTAAACTGTACTGAAGAGGTGAAATGCTTCAAACACCTGATGGCCCTTTAAACACTTCAGTAGACTTAACCACATTATGTGATCTTCAGGCCCATGCAAGAAACAGGGGTCATTTTTAACTGTAATCTGAAATTTGATAAACATATCAACTCCGTATTAAAGAGTTGCAGTGCTTTATAAATAATTTATTCAATATGACTCCCAAGGTTCAATAAATCGTGGATCCTTTCTTGGAAACGCAGATTTTCATCAGGTCCAGACAAAATGTAAATTTATCTCAAGCATGGAGTTTTGCACAAGAGTTGCAGTGCATCAGCTAACGCTGGCCCCCGAGGTGTCTGAAAGACTCATAAAGCGTCGTCTTGAATTCATTAGGACTCTCAGCATTTAATCAGCTGAACTGCGGAGTCGCTCACCTGGTTTAATTAAATTCAGTTATGAACAACATTATTCATGAGACGAGCTTCATTGTGTGAACCTGTGCATGTGTGAGGTGACAGCGGGAATCGAGAGCCTGTTTGGATGCAGAAAGCAAACAAAGCAGCAACGTTTTCTTTGAACTGCGCGGAAAAGCCTCAGAAAGCACGTAGAGCTCCTCAAACACGACACAGGGCTTTTGATTTATATGCTCCAAGCACTGGAAAAAAGAAACAATTTGCCATATTTTAAAAATCCTTCAACGTGTATGAGTGCAACACCTACGCTCATTTGAGTCTTACCAATAGCCTCTTCTTGCTCTAAAACCTAACACGAATTGCTATCCGACTTGGTAAAATTACCTTTTAAAGACTGACTCATACTTCTTACACCAATCTTTGTGTCAACGTGGCCTACTTAACATGCTAAAACCATCCGACAGATTCGCTTTCTCAGGATCAATCCTATAAAGAGGCTGCGTAGTGACAAGCTATTAGCAGCTGCCTATGGGGATTATCGGTTCTCCCGTGTTATCCGGACAGCATGAAAGCCGTAGGAGGGAGGAGCGTGGAAGATCTTATTAATTTTTCGTCTGCTCTGATCGTTTATTGGCACTGTCGAACAGAGCTCATGAGACACAGTCGCACGCCTCCCACTGTGAGGGTTGATTTGAATTCACCTCATTCAACACCGCCACGTGGCAGCAGCACCCACAAAAATGACTTAAGAACATCAGAAAGAGTCTGAGATGTGGACCTGGCCCACAAACTGATTTGTTTGTATCTTGACTGGTCAGAGCTCTTTTGGTGTCCAAAGAGGAATTAATTAATACTTAGTGGGTGGTCGTAATGTTACGGCTGATTTGCGTATAACCTTGTTTCTAACACAATTTATAAACTGTAAAAACAGAATTTTGTAATTTGCAAATCATTTAAGTCCATAATTTATACCTAATACCTCAATGATTTTCACCAAAGCATTATGTCTGTTATTATTGCACTGCTGCCTGTAAGCCTGAAGAATCTGACCATTCAATGCCTCGTTTCCTGTTCATTGCTGACCCGCACAAACTAGCATTAGTTTTTATTAGGATGACTTGACATTTTTCCTTCATACAGGGTTTAAAATAATAAAAATATGATTGCCTAGTTTGGTTTACGAGTTTAATTTATTGTGTCAGAGGCCACTCCTGGCTTACTTGTAGGTATATTTTAAAATAACTTTATTTTTCTAATCCAGCATGACTATCTTACATAAATCATTTTGAATCTAGACAAGTTTGTAAAATAACTCTTTAGGTGTTATTTAAAAAGATCAGGCTGGAATGGTTCTACTTTTTTTTTTCTGTCAAAACATCATAAACAACAATGAGCTGATCTCACTGAAGCCTGAAAAAGCATACTCTGTTCTGCCTTAATGCTCTGTTGTTGTCTGAAAAATAACAGAAATGCATCGGTGAGCCACAGTGCAGTTACTGGAAGGCATGGGTCTTTATTATGGCTGATAATACAAACCATCACTGCAACATATCAACATCCCGCTGCTATAACAGGAATACTTCCAAACAAATTCAATATTCCTTCTATCTACAGCTTTTTAAATGGATTCTCAATTTAAAAACTTGTCCACTTGTAAAGAGGTTTAAAATGGAATGCATAGCTGATTTGATCATTTTAACACCAGCCCGAACCTCCATCAGGACCAGGTTTTGGTCCCAATAAGGACAAAGTAGGTGATTATAGCAGAAACAGTTTTAGAAACTACAACACCAACTGCAGACACAAACACAACATGGATGAACGTGCTGCTTGGACTAATTAAAAGCCATATTTATTAGTTTTTTTTAATCAAAATGGCTCTGAAATAGACACAAATAGGAGTAAAATAAAAATATAAAAACACGAGCCACTGACCTGAATGTTCTGACCATCATTTCACCATAGCGCTCTATCAGTAACTATGGAAACCAAGTTTCCATTTTCAAAAGGAGCAGGGAAGAAGAGAGAAGAGGTGAGAGGATTAATCTGTTTGATATGTGGAACCAGAAGGGGGACAGAATATATAACCAAAAGCAGCAAAAGCAACAGTCGGAAATAGGGGGATCTAATTTCTACGCCACAGGAACCTTCATCCTTCCTGTGTGTTCACAAGGAGGTTTATAAACTCCCACAGCAGAAACTCGCAACAAACTCTGCTTTTGAATCATTTATCATATTCCTCAAACCACACAGACTTGCGGATGGAGGGTCAGGCCACTGTCTTCCATTTACCAGGTCTTTCACACATCTAATTGACAGAGCCAGTGACAAAGCTATTCCTGCAGGGGCAAACCACACAACCACTGCTGATTTATGATTCCTCATTCGCTCCTGACAGGATCCTTTGGGCAGGGGAACAGAACTGTAAAACCAAACTTAGGTGTTTGAGGCTCACATTGATCCTAGACAACGTTAATCACTTTAGGACAAACAAAGGATTTGTAGGATTTCACAATGAACTATTATGAACAATATGCAAAAAAGAGAAAATTATAAAAAGAGAAGCTAAGTGAGAGATATATGAAGATCTAAGATACCACAGATAACGTATGCTGCCTTAACATGAACAAGTACGACAAAGTGATGCTTACATAAATCGGACGTTAAAGGAGGTTTGTAAAATGTAGCCAAGTTTGAGTCATAATCACTTCCAAACCCTGGCTCTCACAAACGGGACAGTAAAGACAGAAAGAAAACCTAAACCAGCTCCTTCCACATACAAAGTTACGTTAGATCTGATCAGCCGAAAATGCTTTCAATATTCTGATTTGTCCTTGGTGATCAAAAGCTCTGCATAAATCATGAGTTTTAACTCTGATCTTCAGCCTGAATGCAGAATAATATTCATTTAGTGGAATCATATTTTATTAAAGATCGTATCTAAAATGTTAAAGGGGAGAAGCTGATTTTAAAGCTAGCCGGTGCTGACAATTGACCGCTCAAAATATCCACAAGACCTGAATGCAAAGTGAGAAATCGAGCCTATTAGTATTGTACAGGAGGCTGTGTTAGTTTTGATTAGAAGGTTTTACTTCAGAAGGATGCAACCACTTTAATAAAAGAAAGATTACAAGATTATAAGATTATTATTCACTCACATTAAAAATGTAGAAGATAAATGACTGTAAGCTCATAAAGATGTTAACAAGTTATTGTTTTAGCTCCTTAAACCAGTGGTTCCCAAACTTTTAACAAAATAACAGCTGCAGAAGCTGGTGACCCCTAAACGTTGCAATTTTAATTCACAAATTTAGCAAATAACCCAATTAAACAAGAGCATAATGACAATACAAACAGCTATAATACGTTTCTTAAATTCTTGTGTTTATTCTTTGTAATAATTATGGTGGAAATATTCCATTAGCAATTCGTTTACATTCAATTTGATTTCCAGAGATCATCATTTGATGTTTTATGACCCACAGAGGAGTCCTGACCCCAGCTTTAGGGAACCACTGCCTTAAACCACTGAAAACATCAAGAACAAAATACTGTGCAGAATTAATCAAAAGCACATGTTAGTCTAGTGAGAACTAAAACTAGACTAAAATAAACAGAGGTAAATAGTTCTTTACAGAAGCACCTACTGCCGTATGCTTCAAAAGACTGAGCCAGCCTTCATTTCTTTAAGTTTTCTTCCATTTCTTGTCATTTTTGTAAAGAGGTCTTAAGCGATACTCTTCCCTGGACATCAAAATGTTAGTAAGGTATGAGCTGCTTTTCAAAACATTTTCAGTTTAGTCCTACCTGATCGTTTTAAGGTTTTTAAAGTTTTCACAAAAATAAAGCACAAAATGACACATAGCTAAAAAGCTGTGAACCAGTGTTGTGCAAACACAAAGCCGACTACTAAGGATGAATGTACTGTATTTTAAAATGGATATTTAAATCGTTATTTTGCTTCCATACAGCTCATGTAAGCAAACGATTCGGGCGTTGTGTTCCTGTCAGTGCTGATCACAGCCTGAGCAGGTAAACACTGCTGCACAATAATCTGACGCAAGTGAGACTCAATGCAAATCAAACAACTTTCCATTACTATCAGAACCTTATTTTGGACCAACGTCATGGCCTCTTGTACTCTATAACTTGCAGTTAATACAAAAGAACTGCAACTCACATACATTTAGCTCTACAGAGTTTGCATTTTAGACACATTTTTGAGTGTTTTAGTTTGTTACATGCGTTAGTAGATCCTGTCGCAGACAACAGATAGTGTTTCCATCCAACTGTTTTGAAGTACAAATCTTTGCCTAGAAACTAATGATTACTTAAACGGCCATGCTCTAGTTTGTTGTATGGTGTCCAAAATGATGCAACACAAGGACAGGATTAACAAGAGAGATGACTGAAAAGACCCAAGAAGTAACCCGAGCTTCATGAACATCCATTATTGAACTGAAGGACTGTGAAAAATATGAGAAAAATGGATAAGAAAAGGGGGAAAACGGTGAGGTCGGATGGGGTGGGAAATGTGCCAAAGGGAGGCCAGAGGTGTGGTAACAGTGAGAGTGGTGTAGGTGTTTCATCAAGCTTGGACAAAAGCAGAAACAGGTTGGCTCAGGCAGAGGAACACAAAAGGGACATTCGAGGAGAAAAAGGTGTTAAAGCATACTTTAAAACATTTACTCTTGTCATCTGAACTGATCTTTTAAAGCAGAATTACCTTCCCGAGCATGTATGTTGGCTGCTTTTAGTTTGACATGGACCATCTTCAGTGGTGGAGCAAACAAGCGAGCAAAGAGCATGAATCTTTGCACATGGACAAACAAGCAAATTTCAATGGTGACATTGAGCCGAGGCTCCCTCTTTGTCCTTCCTAAACATGCTTTATGGGAAGGCAGCCGTTATCATACACCGACCAACCTGTCCCCCTGCTATCTCTATTACACAGCTGATCATCTAGGAATATCCATCCATTTTCTTTAGCCGCTCTTCCCTTCCAGGTCGCAGGGCAGCTGGTGTCTATCTCCAGCATTCATTGTATGAGCGGCGGGGTACACCTTGGACAGGTCGCAAGTCCATCCCCGGGCCACATCTAAGAATAGCATACACTAACATCAAAGAAATAAACAATGTCCAAGTGAAATTACTGTGAGATTACGCCCTCATTTATGTGACTAATGGCTTCAACTTGTTTTGCATTGTGCACTCGGAAGATGAATGGAGCACGGGGGGCAATTTATGCAAGAAACCTGCTGAATTAGATTATTTTGAATGCACGGGAAGCCGTTGACATTCATCGGAGTCCTCCATTGATGCTCTGTGGGACATCAATAAATCATGGTGTAAAGCAGGATCCTGTGCACTGATCCAAGGAAAAGGCTTTGTCCCACCAATCACTCACCATTAGACTCAATGTCATGGGCCAGACGGGTGGTCACTCCATCCAAACTGACACTGCTGGAATGGTAGCAAACATATTTACTCTTAATGACGAATTTCTGTCTTACGTTTGGTTTCCACTTTCAAGCTATGGTAAAATTTTCTGAGCAACAGTATTGTTCAGGTGCAGTGAATCATGAACCTTCCAGCTTCATCAATCATGCTTAGGCTCTTTGTGTGGAGTATGCAGGCTATCAGTGCTTATGCACTTTCCCGGCAGCACGTTCAATCCTGAGGGGCGGCAACTCGCCGAGGAGGCTGGCATATTCATCTCTTTTTCCAAGGGTCACCCCATGCTGTATGCAGCTCTACCGTGCATTCCAAAAAATCTGTCTATAAAGCGAGTTTTTGGAGCTGGTTGTGCCGCATCATCAGTGAGCAACCAGCAGTGGCTCAGTTCAAACCGAAGGCTCTTCACGAAGCCAAAAATAGGAGCTGGAAACTCATCCATCAATGCGGTGGTGACGGTTCATCTTTGATTCTGCACTGCTACTGCTCTGTCATCCCCACTCAGCAGCATGGCAGAATAAAACATTACTGTAGGTGGAGGAAGCAAAATATAGATCCAGAGAGAGAATGTGGCCAAGGTGGCACGTCAGAGAGGAAAAACCCTAAACTGATATTCACTATTTGGTAAATTCAAAAAAAGTTAAAAAACAAAAACAACTGGACTTCTATTCTGTAGCTGAAGACGTTTCGCTTCTCATCCGAGAAGCTTTCTCAATTCAGAAATAGAGAGTGTGGAGTTGAGCTTTTAAAGCTGAGATGTGATGTAAGCTGGATTGCTTGCAAATTGTTCTCACTCTCCTAACAATGGAGGCTCGTTAGAATCCTTGTTTGTCTGACTCACTCTATTTCTGAATTGAGAAAGCTCCTCGGATGAGAAGCGAAACGTCTTCAGCTACAGAATGGAAGTCCAGTTGTTTTTGTTTTTTAACTTTTTTTGAATTTACCATGGCCTGGATGACTGAGAATCTACACCAGCATATTTCACTATTTGGTACAATAAATAAATAGAATACAAGATTGAAGTGAAGATATTGTTTAGGTTTTAGTCCACAGTCAGACATTAGCCTGAGAAAAAAAAGTGTTACAGTAAACAGAATTAAATGAAGTAGAAATGCACATTTCTTTTACTGTACTCGTATCATTTTAAAATACAGCACAAGACACATAACTATGAATGTTATTTTGTGCATTTACAGGTAGCTTTATTTGGATATAAAATAGCACAGGATCACACTGAACTTGAACAGCTGCATACTTGTTTATTTATTACTTATTTCTCTTAGGTTCATAACCAAAGGAAAGACTTTCTAGTTTCTAAACACTGATGTATTTACTGTTAAATGAGCTCTTACAGCGACGATAATATCCAGGGAAGAAATACTTTTGATGATAATTGCGCCTTTGTTAGCATAATTCTATAAAAACACAAACAAGAAAATGATTACTATAAATTCTTCCTCTAAAAACATAACCAGTAACACTCCTACTTTTAAGACGCTGAAAAAACATATTTTTTGTATGTTACAGAAACCTTAAATTACACCAAAATGCATTATCATTTTAGTCTATTTCCCCTTGAGGAAGATATAAACCCCATATCAGTACTTCAGCTGCTGTTTCCTCTGAATAATGTTAATAACTACAGGATTAGATGTAAATGCGAAACAACTAAATTACTGAACGTCAGTAATGTTTCATAATCTCATGGAAAATACATGCAGACCTGCTGGTTTAGAGGCGCGGGGCACTGAACTACAGGCGGTAATTAAAGATGTCCTTGTCAGCGCTCAGCCAACTCTCCCCGGACCGCATTTAGCCTCATTTATGCAGATCATAACCACTCCTCAATTTCAAAAAAAAAAAAACCTCTGTGGGAGACCCTACAAATCCTCTGGGACCAGAGGAGACGACTTTATCTACAGAGCTCATCAGAATATCAACGAGTCAATATCACATCGTACCAGCACCTGTGTGTGCCGCTTTGATACAAAAAAATAAATCCCTACCACACTTTTGAGGAACGGACGGCTGACAGGCCTAAACCAAAGTAGTCATGGACGTTAAATGCAGAGCTTTGTCGAAGGTAGTCGGAGCCTTTAAGTTAAAGCTCTGACAAGCAGAAACAGATCAGATCCGTCAGCTTGAAGCAGACAAAACCTTTTATCAGTAGGCTGACTGGAGACATGTCGGCAAAGTGCTCTAAAGATTGGATTATTAGATCTGAACAGCAGGCTGGTGGCCTCGGCTCACTTCAAATGACCCTTTACAATCTGAATCACGTTTTTTAAACACTAAGCTGCTACAATAGCATTGAAAGCATCCTAATGAGTCATGTTTCACCTCCTATTCCTGCTACGTTTGCTCCTCTTCTTTCCATGTGCCCACCTTTATGCCTTGTTGTTAGTCTTGATAATCATTTGCCAGCTTCTTCAGCCTGTCTCCCACCCGTTTGTTTCTTTATGCAATTAGGAGTCTATTGAACAAGTAATGATGAAGTACTGATTAAGTACTCAGTGATGATTCACTATGAGGCACCCTTCATTTGAAGTGACACTCAGTAATAATAACCGGTGAAGTGAAGAGACAGAACTTGGCAATAACATGATGTTATGTATAATTCCTTTGGTAATTATTGCTGAAGTGATGAATGAGGCGTTTCAAGTTTTGTGCTTTTCATCAGCTGGTTCAGAATGATCAGGGCCCAGTCACAGGCCGAGTATGATTAATCGGCCTGTTGGAATAATTTACAGATATTCATAAACTAATCATTACCTAATGACTCAGTAATATAGTATTCTCCAGTCAGTCCTTAAGTGATAGTTCAGCTCTTTTGAAGCCTGGTTGGAAAAGAAAAACCTATTACCTATTGAGGAGAGCTCTCTAAATGACCTTAGTTTGGAGAAATAGCTATTAATACTGACTTAAATGATGAGCTAATGGCTGGTCTTAGTGGGACAAAAACCCAAAGTGGGTTGCTGTCATCTTAAGACAACACTTAAGACAACTGCTGCCGCCACAAGTCACATTTCTGAGACTGAAATTATTTTAAGGTGGCAGCAATTTGGTCTTTGCCCAGCTTGGACTAGACCAGTGGTGTCCAATCCTGGTCCTGGAGGGCCTCCATCCTGCATGTTTTAGTTGTTTCTCTGCTTTGCTGCTAAAACAGAAAAGACAGTGGCCCTCCAGGACCAGGATTAGACACCACTGGACGAGTTGTTAGTTAAGGTCATTTAAACATATATCCACAACAGGTAAGATATTAACTATTCATAACCTTTCTACAGAACTCTCAAAAGATCTGAATTATAACTTCAGGTGACAGAGCCTTTTAACTTACATCTAAAATACTTTTTTTTTTTTTAATAATTAGGTTTGATTGCAATAAGGTCAGCTGTATTTCAGTCAAGTTCAAGTACAGAAATAGAAGCTTCTTGAGTTCATCTTGGTGGAAAGACTGCACATTGTCATCTTGACAGAGGCACAAACACCTCCTGGGTGTGTCCCACTCTGGGTAGATTGTCTGTCCCGTGGGTGGACACGGAAAGCTTGGGGCACATCCTGTGGACATCTGGGACCGCTGAAGTGGGCTGGGATGGGCGTGGTGACAGAAAGGCGGAGCGGGAGGGGGACGCTCTACAGATGTAAGCCCGGAGATAAGAGGCAACATTTCTGGAACAGGATAATTGGCTTCCTGTTAGAATGCTTTAGGAACTGTTTGTCAGGTTACAGCAGCTTTGAACGTGTTTATCTGGGAATCAGAATGCAAAAACAAGATCAACAAAGAGTCCTGGCGGTGTTTACTCGGGGAGCGATTTCGCTGCCGTCACAGCAGCAATGGCTCTGGCAGGAAGGACAAACATTAAACAGGAAGTTGTCTGGAATCTGGGCTGCAGTTACACTTGGATAGGACTCCCTGCTTATGAAGAATTTGGTAATGGAAACATTAAAGAGACCAAAAACTCTCTCAGGATTTCTTAAGCCTTCCATCTTTACTGAAACAATTCAAGTTATTTTTAATATTTAAAGAGCTGAAATAAAACCCCTGTGAACGGGAGACGTTTGAAAGCAACTGCGTGTTTGTCACACGTGAAGGTTTCTTTGATTTTTCCAGATGTACCGACACGGTTAAACTCAGTTAGAAGAGACGTAATGCAAAAGACAGGTGGACAAATTGCAGAAATGTACCCCACTGACACAAGACATGATACACAATCATGTTGCAGTCCCATCTGCAGCCTGAGGATGTGCAGTCACATAGTCCCCCTACAGGTGAGCCACCAGTGGGAGAAAAATGTCTCTACTCTGCACAGAAACAGAGGTCTCAGGTGGGCCTTTCAGCTCCAGGTAATCTAAAAAGAAAAACCTAATGAATGGTGATGTGCCTGAGAAACCTGGGCCAAAGATGGACTTTCAGCTGGAAGAAAACGAGAATTATGGTTTCAAAGTGAAGATTTAGTTGGAAAACCAATATGGCTGTAATATTAACTTCATATAAAGCTAATCCACAGTTTTAACTCAGACTTTCTGTTTTCAGATGGAACTTCTGCAGCGTGACTTCGCTTCACCTCTGCAGCAGCTTAAAGCTCTCAGCTCACAGCTGTCCGGGTTTATTGTCTCGGAGGGATTGAGGCAGATTTGTCAGAGACAGCCCGCGGCTCTTCTGCCCCGAGGACTTGTTCGGCGGTGAATACCAGATACCGTCAGCCCGTCCAGCTCACCGTCCTGGAGCGTGGCGGCTCTCGGTCTGACCTCCATGTTCCATATTCATGTGACATTCTTCGCTGGTAGCCTGCCAGAGGTTTCGCGCGCCTCGTCCTCGACGCTCGTGAATTTTAAAAGCGGCACAGACCTGACAAGCAGTGAGAGGATGTAGGAGTGAACGCATCGTATACAAAGTCTACAAACCGCAGGGCCCTGGAGGTGCTTTTTATGAGTCACCAGAAACACAAAAAGTGTTCACATGAAGCCTGACTATTATGACTTTTTTTATTATTAACTAAAGGGCTAACACTCAAACACATGCGTGCACAAACACAGACACAGGTAATTATCTTTCTGCCTTTGCCTTCAGTGGCAGACGATAAAGTTCCCAAAGTATATATATAGAAATTCAAGAGAACTTTATTTTGCTCATAGATGTCTAAATGTCAAAAGTATTTCTGACCTCAATCAATAAACTACAATAAAGGCAGCTTGATTCTTGACATCACAATCACAAGAAAAGCCATTTTGACTAAAACAAGAAGCGTTCAGACATTTTAGCGTCCTCTATGGCAGTGTTTGCGGTGCGTAAGTTATGCTTTGGTTCCACTTGGAGTATTTCATCTGTCTGGTTTACTTGCAGCAGAACATTCATCCAATCACCTGCTGAGTACTTTTAAAATTACACTTCCTTTTCCAAAGGGAAGGATTTCCCAGATGGCTCTTTGCAATAAATCACATCGGCGCGTCAGGTCGCTCTTAAAAGGCAACAGCATGAAGTGACGCAAAAGCGTTAACCACGAGAACCAGGTTTTATTGTGACCATCATTTCGTCAACATGCCTTACTTTTTTGTCACAATTGAGGAAGGTTAAGAGACTTAAGGAATAAAAGGTTTCAGTGGCCCGAATGCATTCTGAAAAATAAAAACCTAAACTGGAGAACTAAAACTGCTTCTCTTTAAATTCACAAGTTTGTGACCTTTTCACAAAGGGCAGCGGTGTCATCGCCGGCGCTGGACATGCAATCCTGGTAAATGGCAAAGGAGGAATTTTTTGCTTTCTATATTACTGTCAAGAAATCTTTATAAATGCCATTCGTCAGGGGGTTTATTTCTGTTTGGAGCGTTCTGTCATCCGACACCCTAATGAGCGTATTTTCTCCTAATTCTGAAACTGTTTTCCTTTGTTCATCCTGCTTGTTTTGCTTCCTGTCTTTTAGTTTTCCCCCCCCCCCTCTCAGATTCTTGTCATTCCAGCCTTTTGTTACCACCACTATTATATTCATTATTTCCTTTGGATTTTGTGTCTTTGTACCAGTCTTTGCAGGCATCCTGCCTGCAGCACTCTTTTTTTAGTTAAGTATTTCAGCAGTAAGAAGCCAGGCTTGAATATATGAAATTACCTTAGGCTTAATGAAATCCCATATGGAGAGAATCACAACTATGAGAAAACTAGTTCCTAAAGTCAATCATTGCTTTACTCACAAATTTGACTCGTAGCACATTTAAACTACTTAAACAATGTTTAATTGAATATATGTACTGCTGTAGAAACAGAGTATTTAAAAACTGAATGGATGATAGGTAGACCTCATGCTAAAGTCTAAACTAACAGTGTTTTCCCTCTTATATGAACGAGTATACTACCTGGCCATCTTTATAATTGCCTAAGAAGCCTGGTCAGTGTTGGACCCCACCCCCAACCAGTCCCCCAACCCCTGGCCTTTACTCACTCAGCAGCTGGCAGCGCAGGACCTGGAGTCTTGTCTTCATGGTATCATGTGATCCGGCTCCTCCTCCACAGTGCTCATGGTTCTCTAACCGAAAAAAAAAAAAAAAAGACATAAAAGATGAAACTTTGCGCTCGGACATCAAAGTCAAATATGACGCCCTGTGATCATATCTGGACAGGTTTTAGCAGAACAGACACAGAAAAAACAAGTCTCACATCAGATAAGACGACTTGTGAAAAGTTTCATTTAAAAAAGGAGAACTGTGGAGTCAAATGGCCTCAAATCAGAACCGTCAAAGGTTGGGCGGCGAACGCTCCGAGCCAACCACTGCATTTTTATCAGGAAGCACCGATGGCTGCAAACAAGCACTTATAACAAATATATATGATGATACACGCTCTGACCTGAGCGTCTCTTATTCTACGTGTGTGAATAATCTGCTGTGAATGTCTCTCTCTCTAGGACAAGAACTTCAGTTGCAGACAGGCTTGTCTTTTCAGTGGGAGACGTGTGAGGGTGAACAACAAAAGCTCCATGTACTGATCTTTTCAGAAGGCACTTCGTCTCGTAAATGCAACAAAGACGCAACACGCCACTGAGTCACCCTGTTTAGAAACCGACAATGTGGCAACCTTTTAATGGCTTCAAATATGTCTAGAAATTAATGCGACGGCAAGCACAGGTTATTTGCTAACAGCTGAAACTAATATTCAGTAAGGAAGAACAGCCAAAACAAAATAAAAACCACAACTGCATTTGACAACGCAAGAGAACACAAACAAAACAAAATTACATTTTCCAAATCAGAACATAAAGCAATAAATCACGAACGCCGAAATCTGTTACTGAGGTATGTTTTCTGATTTATATTGTGTTTTGGTTCAATTTTTAACTCTTCACATTAAGGTTGCTGCATTGGAATTACAGTTTAGCAAACATAAAAATGAATTATGGGTTAAACAATTATAAATCCCTACATCATTTGAAAGCAACTGAGAAACAAAATTTTTCTAATAGTTTAAACTACAATATAAAGCATAATTATAAAAGACAATAGATGGTGACTTTTAAAAGTCAATATGAGTCACAGAACCATGATAAGGCAGCTATTATATAAACCAGTTAAGACCATAAAGCATCACAAACTCTTACGTTGCCAACACAAAGACTAGCGATGTAACAATCAGCATCTTTTGTTAAGTTGGCTGTTCACACTTGTAATCTAATTCCATCTTGAGCAATCGGATTACATTAGGATACATTTAAATAGAGGTGTGAACATCCTCGAAATGCATCGAAGATGTCTTCCCTCCATGTTCGAACGTGTTCTGGACCCATTAAATCTGCATACGTTTGGTAGTCTGAACATAATCTGTTCGAAGCCAGGCTGTGGGACCTACTGCTGAACTGACATGACCCACACAAGCAGCAGGATTTTTATGTCAAGCCCTAGACATCTGATTCAGATTGCCTCACGCAACCCTAAACCTCCATTCATCACTTTATCTCAGCCGGACCAGCATTTTTTCTATTCTGGACACACAGTGTTGCAAACCTTTGCTCTGCATCCTTCAATAAACTCTCCTAGTTTGTCTCTTCTGCTAGGGGTAAAAAAATAATAACCTTTTAATTAAAGGTCTACCAAAAGTCTTTGAAACAAAAATGTCAGGTTTTAATCCACTCGTATTTTCATAATCAAAGTGGATTACTAGAACGCAGTGTGGCGCGTTTCTCTTTAGTTTGTTCTGATTGTTTTTAGAGCTGATTGGACCCGCTGTAGTCATCGTAAGCTATAATGGTCTGTCAATTTCAGTCTGAGCAACGTTAAGTCACATTATATTCACCTTATCAAACACAGAGCTGATATTAAATTCAGTAAAGCTGTGTAAAATAGCTGACAGCTGTCAGAACACTTTGGCTGTAGTGAAAGTCTTCAGTGCTCTGACACTTAGATCTGTGAAGTCAGTAATCATTGTGTGCACCTTTATTTCTCTTAAATTATATTTGTTAGGTAATTAAAGAATATCAAGAGATAACTATACTACAAATATGCAACTCAAATGGCTCTGAACCGTGATAACAGCCCTCTGTGTAATGGGGGGGGGGGCATGGAGGTAGTTGGAGTGAGGACAGAGGACGCAGAAGACAGAGCTACCTCTGTCTTCTGAGGGATGGAGGAGGATGACTCGCTGTGAAGACCACTGAAAAAGGGAACAAAGATAGAAAAAGAAAACGACTAATTTCTCTAATTTCAGCAACGTTTTGTTGTTTTGAGTAATAATTATGTGATTCATAAAGAGCACATTTCCAAGTTTATATTTAATTTCTTCACTTGTGCTTCCCTTTAAAAATAATTGATTTAACTGCAATATTTAATATCAAAGTTAGGACTAAATCAAATCTAAAGTGGGTTTGTTTCATCCCAAAACAACTCAGATCGTAATTTTTTTACTGTAGTCCATGGAAACATTATGCTATAAATTTTTTTACACCTCTTTCAGTTTCACTTTACACAGATATTCCAGCAGAAACATTATATTCTGGTGTCCCTGAGTGCTAAAGCTAGCTGCTGCTGCTGCTATTTGTGTTAGCAAATAACCACAATATTTTATGTAAGCAACACCGTGATGCAAAACTAACAGAGGTGCAAAGGATTATAAAATAGTGTTCACATATATATTTAACGATTAAAGGTAAGGGACTGCATGAACACTTTTAAATGCCGCAAAAGCTTCATGCAAAAAGTGAAAAGGAAGGACTAGTGTGTGTGTCTGTGGCCAAATGCAGACCAAGCACTGCAATGTGAATGTAACTAAAACTGTATGAAATTAGGCAAAAATACAGGGAACAATTATTCATTTCAACCTTTCAATAACCAAAAATGAAAACAGTCCAAGATGCACTTTCCAAAATGTTGCCTTATTCTTCAACTAGAGAGGGGAAAAAAAAAAGTTGCATGGCAACTGGCATGCACAGACGACAGCAATCGCCATGGCAACCCTAATGGTACATTACAGTAAATTCAGATTCATTCACAAGGACGTTTTGGGGCTCAAACCGAAATAGGGGGNAATGGGAGGAGACTGAATTAGAAATCCAGTCACAATCTGCCTGTCAGGTGAATTCAGACGTTTTGTGTTTGTGGTTCTGCTGACAGGTCCCGGTCCTTGTAGCTCATGGGCCGCTGTTCTGAGTAGTGTGTCTGCAGGGGGGGGGGTGCAGACTGGAGGCCACTGCCAAGGTCACTCGAGACGACAGAAAGAAATAAGCCTGTCACTCGATTTGCTCTGCGGGGCCACCAGCTACAGGGACAACAATGCTTTTAATTTTGGACTTCCCTCGATTCTGCTGTCATGTATCAGAGAGCGGGGTGGGGGGTGGGGTGGGGGGTCGTGGTAACAGGCTGGCTGTTTGCCCATAGTGGCTGCAGCCGGAGAGCCTTTCCATAACTGGAGATGAGGAGGAGGAGGAGGAGGAGGAGGAGGAGGGCTAGGGGGGAGTGTGGGAGTTGATGATGACGGTGTGAACCACAGTGTTGTGCTCTCACAGTCAACTGATAACTGGAGCTCCGATAACAACTCCTCGAAGTGATGCTTCTCCTTCCCCTCCTCCGGTTCGGATGCTCCACTCCCATGCTTTGGTTTGTCTTTGTGTTACAAACTGTAGGGAGCCTTCAGGCTGCTTCTGCCCGAGGAGCAAAATAAGGACAGGTGTGAACGCTGCCCCTTGGAGGTAATTGGACAGAAACAAGCTGCAAAACTACAGAAATGAAATAAAAGACCTAAAAACAGGCAAATGAATCTGCATGTATTTCTTTTAATTAAATACCTCCACTTTTCATGCCAGAGTTTTAAACTGAGATTAAGAAAATACGAGGCTATATCTGCTTTTGTTAAATCTCAAAATTAATGTTTTGCATGACCTTGCACAATCAGCATAACCACACCAAAGTTTAGCTCAATATCTGCAAAATTGACTGAGTTATAGCCATTTTTGTGCTGGCTAAGGAAGATTAGCTGTGGCAGCCATCTTGAATTGGAGTAACTCCAAAAGTAAATCAGTTGTAGATGTACATTCAGGGATTACTTTAGGAGAGTTTTATTCAAATCTGTCCATCTGGTTCATGCTAACATTCAGGCTAACATACACAGGCAAAACCATTATTGGCTGCCTTCTGCCCTTTAACGGCAGGGGGTAAAAATGTTCTTTTCTGTGCAGCTACAAAGCCGGTGCAGCATTTATTACGATAAACACCCCGCTTGGTGTGATCTAAGACAGTTTAGCTCCATTTCTCAGCCCTGCCCTTCCCCATCGACACAGGGGACGTGCACTCTCAGAGGGTGTCCACGTCTCCTTTGATGTCGTTTTATCCTTTGATGGAAATCGGCCCACGCTTCCTGATAGTGCAGGGCCTGCGGTCTCTTTCAGTCTGTGCACTTCCTGAGCTAGAGTCACAACGACGCCCCGGCCCGGTGCAGACTGTGACTCTGAAGTGAAAGTTTGCACCTAAGAATGTTGGTGAATTTGCAAAACTGCTCAGGGCCCACTGCATGAGACTGAGCCCTGCTGTGAACAAGAATAATTATTCAAGCGCAGAGTCTGCTGCTGACCCGAGCGGCTTAGATAACTTAATTATTCAGCCAGGAAACACACAACAACTGAATGATTGCAAGTATTGATCAGATGCAACAACAGGCTCAAACTAAAGCAAGCAGCCAGGGCTAGAAGCGTGTTTCCAGGTTATCTTTCTAAACTTTCTATCCCCAAAGGAAGCATTATAACCAAGTCACTGCGCGGCACCGCATATCTGAGTCAGCCGAGGCTCAGGATGGTAAACCTGACAGAAAGAGAGGCGACTGCTGTGTCACGGAGGCTGGCAGAGGCTGTGCGGGTTATCAATCAGCACACTCACCTCCCATTCAGGTCCTCCTCGCAACACACCGACACACCGGCCATTAAAAGAACATTAGGCTCCCGGTTTAACCTCCCTCTCTCCGTCACAAGGCTAAATAACAAAACACGGTCGCATCACGACTTTCAAATTAAAGCTTTATCTTACAAAATCACACTATTCAGAGCACTGGTTTCCAAACCTTTAAGATTCAAACCCACAAAAAAAAACAGCAACAGGAACCTGCAGTCATGACTATTGCTGGATGAAACAGAAATAACCCTTGTTTGACGGCCGAGCCAATTAAACAACATAACATTCTCACAGAGAGAGGACAATTTTAGTAAATTATCTCAAGTTATTTCTTTCATTATCTCTAGAAAACAAAGCAAGAACCACTCATTTTACTGTATCTTAAGAGAACATGTCGTTATTTCAAGAAACAAAAGACTAATTTCTCCAGATGACACGATAAAACTAGCCTGGTTATCTCAACAATACAACTTGTGATCTAAAGATAATTACAGAAATAATAACTGCAGGTAGAAATATACTCAACTTGCAAACAGCTTCAATACATTTAAAACTATTTGTATCTGTTGACAATTACTGTTTATAACCCATTGAATAAATTACACTGAAACTTGGCGATTCATGATCATTTAAAGAATTTATTTGGACTTTTCAAGGTTATCTCAAGACATCCTGACCCCAGCTTTGGGAAACACTGTTTGTTTATTCATTCTCAGAACTGAAGCTTTTTAAAACATGAATCCACCCAGACTTTAAAGTTTCCAATCAGTCAGTATCTAATCAACACTGCTGTAAGAATGCTGTAAGAAAAACACCTCTTCCGAGCGCTACAAATTGAACATCTTTGCTTAAAACTTTGGCGTTAACTACTTCAAGGTTTGACTAAAAGAGCTATAACCCTATCATTTCTCAACATCTTGGTTTAATTGAAAGGCAGCGGGCGATATGCATTCCTTCAAGGAAAGCTGGGTCATCAATTACAAAAGAGATTTCAGATAACTGTCACCCACTTCAACCTGCTTATGTAAACGGGAGAAATAAATAACTCGGACTTGAGGAACGCCTGCAGAGTTATGGTCAAATATCTCAGATTCCAGGAGCATTCAGATTGATTTCTGTGCTCCGTGAGCAAACTGTCAGCTTAGATCCACATCTTAGCTTTATTCCCCACAGGTTAACATATTGTAAATGTCAGTACTGAAAACTCAGGGCAGTGCAGCGTTAAACACGACGCATTCGTCAATAGTTATTGACAGAAAAAGGCGGCACAACATATCTGTAGCTGCATGTTTTCTTAGATGTTAAAGGAAGTCTTTTATAGTTTGCGTCTTTATTTTACTTTAACGCCTCATCTAGATGCAAAAGGACACAGAATATCACTGTAACCCTTTCTTGACAACGTGACTTCGTAGCAGATATATGAAGGAAGGAAGAGAGTTCGAAACTTGTTCAGTTAAAAAAAACAACTCAAGCCCCTGAGATCGGGTCAGCTAAGTAAGAAAAAAGCAGCAGTACTGACCTCTTTATTAACTCAGAAACAAAACCAATGACCACAGCTGTACGAGCACATGACAGAAACAGACATGGAGACGGATCACATTCAGCTGGATTGTCTGCCCGTTCGTGCAGCTGCTCGAGTCCATTTCCACGCAGAACATTTACCATCATAAGCTTCCCGTGCACATCAGGACTGTGTTAAATCTCCTGTAACAGAATTATGCCAAATATCAGCTCCGTCAGGACAAATCCAACGTCAGCACTCGGGTCCTTCAGGATCCGTACAGGTCAAGAGCAAAAGCAAGTCAAGATGTTTAAAGTCTACAGGCAGTCAAGTGGAAAGGAAATCAAGGCTCACATCAGTGGAGAAGACGTTAAATTTCCTCTTTTTTTGCAAAATGGGCCGAACTCAAGTTCAAGACTAGAGTTTTAGCAAAAGAGAAAAATTGTAATTTAGACTAAGACTCGTACGTCAACTCTGAAATTTTGACAGCCTAAAATGGAAACTTTACCCACAGTAATCAAATCGAATCAAATTTAATCAAAAAAGTGGATTCTGGAGTCCTTACTTTGTCTCAAAAAGCTCCCCTTTTTCGGCAAAAATTGTTTTTAAAAATCACAGGTTTATGCAGGGTTTTTAAAATGCTACCACATGGAAACAGAAAGGAACAGGAAAAGATGGTGTTTAACACCCCCACGAGCTGTTTGAAGCACAGCCTTTGATTAGAATAATTTTGTGAGAAAAACAGTTTGTTTTTGTCTGAACGGAGGGAGTCTTACACAGCTGTTAGTCATGAAGAGAGACTTTTAACATCGATCCATCTTGTCTTCGTGATGAGTTGGTGGCCATGACAGACATTGTCAGTGTCCCGTTTTAGAGTAATAGGCGGCAACTGATGACGTATAGGACTTCTGAAGGGGAATATTTTACTGTTTAGGATTTCAAATTAAGGGTCAAGTGAACACTTGAAACCTAAAGGGGGTTAGAGTGTTGTTAATTGTTTATAAAAAGCTGGATTCACCAAGTTACTTTGGTAGTCCTGACTGCAGCATAGCTGTTTAAAAAGTGAATAATCTCCCTGATGTTAAACTAATGTTATTAACAGCCAAAAGTCAATAAATACTTCCTATTACTGGACTGAATGTCGACTAAAAAGGTTTTTTCCACTGTGGCAAAGCCTCATGTCTGGTGCTGTGGTTCTCACTCACATCACGTCTGTGTTTGGGTTTTGCACGTTTTGACTCCCAAAGAAATCTCCACATCAGTCCAAGTAATTACCTTCTAATTGCCAAGACAAGTCTCAAGCCATTTATTTAAGAAGTTCTGTTCTTTGGTGCTTTGTGAAGTTTCACATCTGAGGTTTTCAAAATGTCTAATCTCCCTCAAATCATTTAAGATCATGCGCCGTCATTTTGTTCACGTTTATACAAGCTGAGTTTTGTCGAGTGCAAACATATATGGTTTTTACACAATGGGAGTCAGACTAAGGGTGTTCTGCATCGCTGCATCAGAGCATAAGAGCCAGCCGAAGGCCAGACTGAAAGATTCAGGTAGGTTGTGTAACACGCACACACACCTCAGGTCTGGCACACTGACAGGAAACAGGGCTCCTGGGAATAACCTGGGACTTGTTTTGTCACCAGAACGAGGACAGAGAATAAAAACGAAGCGCTGGGAATGATTGAGAGAGATGCTGCGACCGGTGTTGATGTCAGAGCTGACAGACAGCGGCACGTTAAAAGACATGTTTCTGGAGATGTCGCCGTGTTTCCACTCACAAATGACCTTAGATACATATCTCTGACGAACAGAAGCCTCGTTTGGTGCATTTAAAGCGGGTTTTATAAAGGTTAGATGCATATAAGTAACAAAAAACTGAGCAGTAACTTAATCATGGGTGGTTCATTCATGAGGGCGATTGGGGGACACGCCACAAAAACAAAAACTTTTTTTTTCTCTATCTTATTCGTGCTTTAATTTTTTTTTTATCGCATTTTATGCCATAATTTCTGATTTGTAGTGCCTTTTTAAACGTTTTGTTGTTAGACTTCGTCACTATTTTCTAATTTATAACAGTATTTTCTTAAGAACTAAATAGCGTGTTCTAGAAATGTTATGTTTTTAGGTGTTATTCCGTTTCTTGCACATCGGGACTATCGTGCGCCATGCAGGCCCTCCTGACTGGATTAGTTTTTAGACGGCGCCCAGAGAGTCACGTACCTGGTGACTCTCACCTGCAAATCTCTGCGCAGCCTTTCTTTCTTTTCTCCTGAGAGTTTATGACAGAGACGGAGGCGACATTGGGATGCAGCGCGCCCTCGCTCGCTGTCTGACTCGTAAATATCCCTCCCTCCTTCCCCATCTTCCACTCCCTCCATCTCTTCCCTTCTCTTCCTCCGGATGCGACCCTCTGACTGAGTGAACGGCTGCTGCAGCAGAGAGCAGCTCACTGGTGATGAAGAGCGACGTGAAACTACAATGTGGCACGTCTCACAATAAACCTCGTCCCAACCAGAAACCCAATCTAAAAATAGCATTGCTCCAAAGTAGATTCATTTAGTGAAGAAGGGTTTTGTGCATTTTATTTTCTGATCACTCACAAGAAAATGGCTAAAAATATA
Source organism: Kryptolebias marmoratus (assembly GCF_001649575.2). NCBI lineage: Eukaryota > Metazoa > Chordata > Actinopteri > Cyprinodontiformes > Rivulidae > Kryptolebias > Kryptolebias marmoratus. The sequence continues at coordinate 12,675,954 of NC_051450.1, read as the reverse complement.
ATAATAGGAAAGCATTTTCCATCCTAACAGGTCCTGAATATAAATATATTTTTTAATCATAAAAAAGATAATAAGAAAAGGCATCTGAATAAATTAAAAATCTCTTTTCTTTGGATGGTTTAGCCTTTGATACTTTATAAGAGTTGCATGATATATCATTTTTTCTTCGAAATTCTGGCTTAACTGGGATCATGTGAAGAAAAAGTGCTGATTTCTACCTACAAAAAGAAAGCGAGATAATGGGTCAACAGAAGAATGAGAAGAACTAAATAATCGTAGCCTTTTCCACTGCACTTTTTTATTTCAAATCTAAAAACACATCAAGAAAATAAACATCTGATCTGAGATTAATCTTTACTTGTAATCACAGAGACCGAACCTCTCAAAGCTGCTTCATACAGCTGAACTTGCCAAGAGTGAGGTTGATATGTAAAGTACCTCTATTCCACTTTGCCACATTGATTATCTGACCAGCGCCGCTCAATAAGGCCACAGAAACGGATAACAAGCACGTAATCCTCCATGTAACACCAGGCAGAGATCGCCACTTAGACCAGGAAAAAATAAGGCCGAACGAGCTTCGATGAAGTATGTGACCTAATAAATCAAAGGTTTATTTAAATATATATCACCCATTACCTTTCATGTTACTTTTAAACTGGAAAAGTACAAGTTTGGGATGATTCTCAGCTGCTACCACATCAAACTTTAGCTCAGTATCTGTAAAGTAGACCAAGTTAGATCGCCTATCTTTTCGCCCTTTGGCGGCGGGTAAAATTCTCCGCACACTCCTTTACTATTATTGCACTTGTGAAGCGTGACTAAAGGAGATGTTTTCTTTTTCCGAGCTGACGCAGACTCAACTCGTTTTGTTTCACTGCAGCTCCTGATTTGATTCCTGCAGGCTCAGAGTTTGCCGAGTGTCAGCCAGATGATGAATCGGCGTTCTCCGAGCTGAGGATGACGGATCAACTTTGTAGATATTTCACAGCTTTCTTTGATTCCCTCAAGTTGAAAAGTGTCAGATAAGCAGTTCTCGATGCTCTGTAAAATTCCACCCTGGGAAACAGCCCTGAGCTGCAGAACTCCACGTCCCATCTGCCTCTGCTGCCTCCATGCATTAAATCACTCGGAGCTAAGGGTATGTTACCATAATGTGAAAGCTTCAGGTAAGTGAAGTAAAAGCCAAGAAATGTACATTAGTATTTAAATCTGCAGGTAGCTGATAGATTGTTTTAAGTGGATAGAATTATGTGAAGTTGGAACATCCATCCATCTACTTTACCTGCTTCTACTTTCCGGGTCGTACGGAGCTGGTGACTGTCCAGGGTGTACCACATAGAGACAGACAACAATTCATGCTCTCACTCACACCCAGGGACAATTCAGAGTTACCAATTAACCTAACACGCACTCAGACAACCTTCTCGCTAGGAGGCGAAAGCTCTAACCACCGCCCCACCGTGCTGCTCGCAGCGAAAAATATCAACAATCAAGCGCCAATGACCTCGTTGACCCAATCTGGGACCTGTGTGTGGTCCTGTTCTCCCCAGTCCTCCCAGATTATTTAGAATGAAGGAGTTCCCTTTGATCTGCTCAACACTGTCATTTTTTGCCGAGACCATCAGCAGTGATGACAGGGGAAAAAAGGCCCCCTTTTTTTAAACTTTTGTTTGCACTCTCTGGTTTTCTTTGTTAACAGAATGACGCTTTGGTAGTTGTTGCATGTTCACATGTACCCTAAAACACTAAATCTGTCACCACATTAAAAAATTCTGTCACCCCTGTGTTTCCAGGTGGATGTTTTTGTCATGTAAGCTTATTTCCAACAAACAGACAAACACAAGAGCTTACACTGACAGGTTTGTTTTGTTTTTTTTTCTAATTATTTCAATGACTCATTAGTCAGAAGTGGACTCCAGGGACATTTTAGATGTTTCTTTAAGATCACTAATAGAAGAAGAATGCATATTTTATGACAAAAAGGTCTGATGATATGAAAGTCATTGTATTGTAAGTTATCAACATGTTTTCTTGCTTGAGCAGGAAAAGTCTGCAAGAAGGAAAACGTCCCGACTACACTGCGTTTCGGAGTGAGTCATCCTGCCAACTTCAGCTCACAAACAGCCAAACTGTGAATATAACTGGAGAAAAAGTGTAGCTACGTGTCAAAACATAAAAACATGTCAAGCTAAAAGGCCCATTCATCATCTATTGCTTTAAAATCAAAAGCCTGACTTAAAAGCAGAGTGATATAAGGAAGCATCTAATATTCCTCGGTTTGAATCTTCTGACCTCTGAAGCTGCTCTGACAGTAAACGGACAGATTTATTATTTCTTTAAAGCAGATTTTTAGCTCCTTGTCCCCCCTTCTTACGTGGAACTCTACCAGCATTTTTGAACTCTGTTATTTTAGCAGTCAGAGAGCAGAACAACTTTCTGATTGGCATTGCAAATTCGCAGGGTTGGATGTGTCTGTGGGCGGAGGTTAGCCCTACATCAGATTTTTTTTTGTTGTTGTTACAGCAGTAAAAAGGTTGTCCTCGGCCTGACAGCCCATCTGCAGCAGGTCGAACACTTATAACACCCCGCTGTGTGTCAGTGCTGGTGATGACAAACCGGATTCGTTTTGGGGACAAACGAGCAGAAAGAGCAGGAGACCGAGCGCCTAATCACAGTGTTCAACAGGGCTGAGAGCAGATTTTCGTACAGCTTTTTTTGCTCCAGAGGCTGAACACAAAATTAGTTGAATTTTAGATGAGCATTTGTATAAAACATTAATATTAATTTTAGTATTAAATTATGCAAGCTGCACCGGCGTAAAACGCTGTTTGGATATGCGCCCACAAACCTTTACCCTAAATATGTTGCCCTTTTTCCCAGCTTCTGGATTCAGACCACAGGAAAACAAGGGAATACACAAGAATAAAAGTATAATCATCAAAAACAGGTTAAATTAGCTTTGAATTAAGACCAGAAAAAGAACAGAAAAAAATTGTGAATTTCCGAGGAGCAACATAGATTTCTTGCCCACCTCCGAAGGCGAGAACGATGATGTTTTTGCTCTTGTCTGTGTGTGCGTTCTGTTGTGTTAGCAAAATATCTAATGAACCACTGGGCGAACTCTCTCAGAAAGTAATCACTGGACCTTTATCCACAACTGTTACCATTTGTAGTCCTTCAAATTCAAGATGGCCGCCACAGCTAATCAACTTTAACAAACACAAAAACGGCTCTAACTTAGTTTTACAGATACTGAGCTGCTGAGGTAGTAGCAGAGAGTCATCCTCAACGCATACTCTGAGTGCCAACAAATATGGCAAAATCTCATAATATACTGAATGTGACTTTTTATGATGTCATTTTTAAAGTTTGACCCAAACGGCTATAATTTTGTCCCTTCTCAACAAAGGAGGATTTTAGTTTAAATCTCTGGCATGAGAGGCTGTGAACGATATGAATTTCTTCAAGGAATGCTAGGCCTTTAATGACGCTCTTATTTTTCAAGCCCGTAGTTGGCAACCTCCGCTCCAATCGCATTACTGTTTTCCACTCCGATTGCCAGAGCAGAGGGTATTTTGAGCTCTGGATATTTAATAAAAGCAAACGCTCCTCCTGAGACGTTAAACTGAGGCAGACAAGCAAACATCGAGGTAAAATAACACGACACAGCAGCGGCGCTGGAACGCCAAGGGAGCCGTCAGACAATACCTATCCTCCTGCTTCCCAGCAGAAATCCCTGCGACCCTCTTACACCAGGCAGGTAAATTGCTAAAGAAAGTCACTAAATCACAGCGAGCAATAACACCGGCGCGGGCCTTGGTATAAACTTTTTGGCTGAAGCTCTATTAGTGCACTGCAGCACACTGCTGCAACATTAAACTGAAGGGGGACCGTTTGTCAAAGTGCTTCCCACCGGAGGAAACAGACTGAACTCAGGTGCCCTCTCATCCAGACGAGCTCCAGCGAATGAAAAGGAAGTTGAAGCATATGAAGAAATGACAGTTTTCAAGCCTGCAGCTGGGTGTCTGACTGATAGACATCATCGAAGGTGTCACGCATGAACATGAAAGCAATCTGATGCGCTTTAAAGGCTGCTGCGAAATCATAAACCAGCATTTTCCACCGCCTGGGATTGGACCAGTCCCGTTCTAGGTTTCACTAAATCCAAACGCTTTAGTCATTGAGAGAGAGAAAGAAAAAAAAACCCTTCTTAATCCCTTTAAATCAACCTAACAGGGCGGAACATTATTTCAACATACTAGGTGGAGAAAAACAAAAGAGTATTTCAAAGGAGTGTGTAATGGCTGTTTGAGGACTCATGGCACTCAAAATGACTGGCAACCCTGCCGCTGGCCAAAGTGACTCGACAGTAAAATACTGCTAAATTTCACCGCAAGGTTCATTAAAACAATTGTGCTGAGTTTTGTGTTAATTACACAGATTGTGAAACGGCAAAATAGCCTGCAATCAAGAGGTAGTGTAGCTGATTGTGAATGACTGCAAGGACTCAACTTATGAACATTTTTATTTTCATTTTCTTTTATGAAGCACGAGGAAATATTTTACCTGTGAAGTAATCAAATGCCCAGGACTTCAACCGGTTGTTTGTAAGTTTTATTCACTGACTGAGTCCTCACCCCTAGATTAGGCTCAGTGGGACGTGAGGGTCGGAGACGAGTTTGTGAACGGCGTCTGGACCCCATCTGGAATCTTTTCTCGATTTAGTTTTTAAGACAAAGTGTGAGAAACATGAGACAACTTTGGTTGGTTTCATAGGTTTGGCTGTTTATGACATCAAAACGTGACTGATCGGAGACGAAAAAGAGAATAAATTGTCAAAATGAGACATAATTAAGACTGTGACTCGACTGGGACAAAAGCAATTTGCAGGAATGTCATACAAATGTCGCAGTTCTTTCCTAAGTACCAATTCGGCTGAATTCCAAGTGAAAATTGACGAATTTTGTCGCAATTTTGAGTCCAACTAGTTGCCAACAGGCGTAGCTCAATGAGCATAAAACGCCCCTCAAATGGAGGACAAAGGTCCAGATCCAGACCCCAATAAAGTCTCATCAGGATCAATCTTTTTTTTTTTTTTTAATCTGTGCACATTTTCTGTTTTAAGTGGCTCAACTTTTCTAGCCTTTATTGTGAATTTCACAGCCAGACAAGTTCAAGCCTGAAAAAAAACCACGAGTAACTAAAAAAAAAAATTATATGTATATCACTAAAAAGAAAAACTAAGAGGAAAATAGAGGCTTTCATTCAGTCTCATATTGAAACAGAATAAAATCTAATATCTTGAGCATCTTTTACTATCGAGTCTAAGTGCAAATAAAGACACTGAAGTCATCATAAAAAGGAAATATCTGCCTTGCTTCGGAACAATACCATTTGGAATTTTAAATATGCAAGCAGTCAAATATCTGACACTTTCCTGTACACGTACTCTGTAACTTGTAATCTATGAAACACGCAAGAACTACCATTTGCTTGGAGTTAGGCAGGAAGTAAGGCCCTTTGTCCCATTCTGAAATGTCCATGGCGTAGACACAGCAAGCTTGTACTGTACCACAGAAACACAAAGGAGGAGAAACGTGTTTCCACAGTGTCTCTTCCTGCAAACTCCAGAAACCCCTCAGAAACTCAATGACGTATTTCACGCCACACTCATATCCTTCACTTAACCCCGAGACGCAACCTCTTGTTTGGTGACAATGGCAGGAACAAAAGGCAGTGAAGGATGTTTTTTGGAGGCACGGAGGGAGTATTGTACCTCGCTTCCTTGAGCAGCGCAGCCAGGTGGGATGAGCGAACGAGAGGAGCGACATCCGCACCGAACGTCCACGATGTCCCGCCAGGCGATTAGCACGTGGCCTGAGTCTACAGAGCAACAACAGACAGGGAAAAATATTGCATTGTTCTCCTCCGACTCCATCCCCCACCACTAGCGAGACGGATTAATGCCAAGAGCGGCGAGCGCTGAGAGGATGTGGCTTGCTGTATGCCGACGCGATCACACACCGAGTTAGGCCTTCTCCATTTTAATCAGGCTAACATCGGAGCGCAGATGCACTCCAGCGAAAACACGACATGGACGACGAGCCTGAAACTGGAGGGTTTACTTATGGATGAGCAGTCCCCAAACAGACAGAAGGCTTAATAAGGCAATTACAACAAGAATAAACAGTTTGTGTTGCAGCAGGCCTGAGTTGGAAACTGGAGTCTTTTATCCAGACAGGGGTGACCTCTTTTCCTCAGCCGCCACAGGAGAGAGCGGTGATTAAAGAGGCGATGTTTGGTTTGGAGCTAGACGTGTAAAGTTTGATGGAAAGGGAGTGTTGGCAGCTGCAGCCGTAATGACTTGAGCCCCTCTGCGGCCCTGGGACTGATGTTTACCTGATGACAAAAGATATGACGGTGTGGGGGACCTGACAGGGCTGACATTTTAAAAAAAGGGAGATCCAACCGAGGCCGGCCCCGTGGGAAACCAGTCAAAGTGAAAGGAGGTGAACGAGGAGCTGAGCTCAGACGCATTATTTGGAATAATATCCGGCAGCTGACTGAACCCTCTGAGAGAAACGACACAAATAAAGTGGTAGGATCTGAATGTTTGTGTCCGTTTGTGCTACAAAAAGAAATATTTTCAACAAATCCTTTGCCAACCACATGAAGAAATGTTATCAAAAAGGCAGCGGGGTCAGCATACCAACCAGATCAGGCTTGTACCTTTTTTATAGCACTCTCCAGCAATGCACAAGTTCCTTAGTTATAGGACATCTTTGATTTTAATTGACTTTAATAAAAACAACTACAAAAACTGACTCTCTTGTGAATCTATGTTCTCCGATGGGTGAGTGGTATTTCTCATATAATTTCTATAATTCAGTAGTTATTTGTTCTCAAAGATAATAGCTTTTCCCAGTTAGTTCTGTCAGCATCACTGCCCGGAGTCACCTTCTTTTCTAAACATGTTCACTTTTCTTAAAGAAAATAAAAAATAATTTAGTGTGTCAAATGCCAGAGTCAAGGTTTCAGAACAGCCGATCTGCCAGCAGTTCAACATGAGACGATGAAGACATGCTGCCTTGAGACTGTCTGCCTTCTTGTCACTTATGTTAAACTGGTTTTACACGGAGTGATTTTCATTTGCCATAGACAAAACCATTCGATTCCTTCAAGATGAAAGAAAACCTTTGGTGATGAGCTCGAATCTGGGAGTCCGTGGTTTTGCAGCATGACTGCGACCAACATGAGTGAATCCACAGCTGTCTCTTTTTCGGAAACCAAATCCAATGGCAGCGTTAACTCCATTGATTGCTTTACATTCGTTATTGGAACACTGACTGTTCGTTATTTTGCGATTCTGTTGTGGCAAGAAGTCATACAGTCTGACATTTACTGATTATTACATTATGCAGTGAGACAATTTATCAACACTCCATGTATATAGTGGCATGCTTGCACAGTGAGATGTGTATAAGTCCTTTCAAAATTTAGAAACTACAGTGCAACAATGGCTGACGCTCTCGCAACCATTGAAAGGTAGGATTGTCTCATTAACTTTGGACTCTTTTTAGGCTTGGCAAGACTATTGCACTTTTTACAAACATGTTTTCTCAGCCACCCGTATAATCAGGCATCCAATTTCTCAGAAACTAAAATGTACCAACAACACAGGGCAAATAAACAGAATGTTTTTTATAGAAGGCAAAAATTACCAGTCATCTTTTTACTGAGTTCATAAAATGGAGCCTCACAACAACTCAAACTAGAATAAACAAAATCCACTGAGTCCTCTTGATGTCGTTCTCATGCACGTGGACGTGCAGAAGGCACTTTCAGGACTGATTAGTTTTAATTTTAGCACCACTTCTTTAAAAAAAATAAATAAATAAAATAAAAAAAGCGACAGCCCTCGAAAACATCTTCCAGCTTCTCAGTTTCAAAGAGACTAATTGAACATGTTGTCAGTGACTCAACCCTCTGCAGCGCAGCCGCTAACATCTTCCAGTACAAAACTAATCATTTGGAAATGAAACCGGGTGGATAATTGCTGCCCCGCTTGCAGCATCCGGCTGAACCGCTGCGAACAATCCAGGCCAATTATTCTGACTCAGGTTAGGGAGCTGAAAAGTATTCGAGCCCCGCTGATGGATCTTTGTTTCCCCGACTCTGAGTGCAACGAAACAGGACTCGTGTTGCGTTGGCCACGTTGATGTTTGGCTTTGCATTAAGGGTGAAGCAAGTGAATTAAGCTTTATGGTGCAACAGGAACCTCAGTGAACCGCCTCGTTCCTGCAGGTGTTGGGTAACAACGCACAAACAGCGTGCAAAACGTTTGCACGGCTTACTCTCAAACATCCATTAATATCTCTCATAGATGCCTGGTGTAGACATAATGAAGCAATCAGCGCAGCCACTCAGCTTACTAATTTTCAACGCCCACTGGCAGCCTCTCACAGAGGGGCTGTGTGTTGTAAATTTTTCCAAGGAAAAAAAAAAAAAGACGTTTAATTACCAGAAGACGAGGAGCTTTGGTTCAACACTCACGGTTGAATTAATAAACGAACGAACTGCAGAAGAACAAGGCAGACTCAGCATGGTTCAGATGAGATCTGTGACACCACACGCACACACGGATTCGGCAATCAGTGTTTAGTGTTATGGGCAAAGTGGTTGTTCGGTGCTACAGTAGGCTGGAGAAGCTCAGCGAGCTGTTTGGTGTCAGACACGGTGATTAAGCGATAAAGCGCAGATGATCCGCACCCACCCAGTCTGACATCAAACAGGTGAAAGAGCGCAAACACACAAAGAAGACGATGATTGCTCTGTTTCATCACAGAAGTACACAAGATTATCATCAACCACCCTGCTGGGGATAAATGAATAATGGGTGAACATTTAAAAAACAAACACTAACACCGCTCTAGATTTTCCCTGAAACTGAAAAGCTAGACAAGACTCTTAAAAAAAAAATAAAAACATTTTATACCTAAACAGAAGTGAGGTGTGATATTCAAGCTTTCAGGGTGGAATGAATGAATAAGACTCATTTAAAAAGTCAGAGGACATAACAGCTGCTTTTAAATAGTAGGTTTGAGAATAAATGAAGGAATTAGATTTTATTCTTTCTTCCTGTTGTCACTGTTAATAAGGTGTCTCGTCTTTCTTAAAACTCTGGAATATTTTCATGCTGTTTTTGCCATTTTTGGTTGTTAATAACACAAAGTTCTATATAAATAACAGTGTAGTGCAAAAATGATAGCCACTATATCAGCCTAAGGTATGTTTTCATGGCTGATTGTTGTATCTACAGATGAAACCAGATGTCTGCATACACTAAAATGTCCGTTAGGATTTGCAAAATTGCTTCTGCTTGCTAAATGCCCGAATAATATCATCACAAGTTAACTCACTCAGATTACTTTGCCTTTAATGAATTTGGGAAAGCCCAGATTATGGTGTCGTGGCTTTGGAAGGTTAGTTGACATCCCAGCTGTGAAGTACGGGGGAAGCAGCATCATGTTGCGGGGGTGTTTTACTGCTGGAGGGACTGGTGCGCAACACAATATACCTAACATCATCAGGAAAGTCTAAGTAACTGTGATACAAAATCTGTTTTGCAATAACAAATGTGGCTCCAGGATCACATTGAAGTCCATATTTGGTAGATTGTCAGTGAAACGGAGCCCAGTCCCGTGCCACACAAAATGAATGTCAATGACGTTCCAGTGGCCTGCTTACAGCTCTAGCTGTTAAATGTCAACTGCTCGGCTCAGAGGGGAGATTGGATCCAGCTGGGGGAGAATCTGCAGGTGTTTCTCCCCCCCCATCACTCCTGCAGCGTCTCTCTCTGATGCTGGACATGAGACAACACGTTCGAATGAGCCGCGGGATCTATCCTCGGCAGAACGGCGCGGGATGGAGTGAGCGCCCAGGGGAAAGCTGAGGAAGCAGCTCTGGGGAGAGTTTCTGCCAGAGAGGAGGTTCTCGCCACAAATGAAAAAGCTGTGCATCAATTGGTTGAAATTTAAAAAGACCACTCCGGTTGTTGTTTACCAAAATTTTGTACTCGTTAAGAATCTGAAGAATGATTTTTCTCCACAGTTCTCTCTATGTAATGAAAATTAGTAATTTGCCCTGGTAGAAAGTCCACACAAGGGGCTGCTTTTAAATCAAATATTTATACACTTCTAGACTACAGAATAAAGACAGATCAGACAGAACAGATCTGCAGACTGCTAAAGACAATACAAAGAGCTATCAGAAAATTATTCTGAGAACAAAAAAAGACCAAAGTAGAGCTTTTTTAATTATTTGTTTAAATGAGAAGGACTATTTATGGTGAAAAGATTTAATTCCAGCTTTAGAACCTAATTACAGCTGCAAAGCATCATGATTTGGGCCTGTGCAGATCCACTGACGAGAAAAAAAAATGAATAAAAGATTTGATCATGCAGCGAAACACATAAGTACTTCCACACAGTACGGTTTTAACTAAAGACCCTTTATCGGGTTGTAGCTGCCAAGTAAACACGTCTTTTACACATCCTCTACTTCTAAATACTTGATGAAATATTTTTTGTTAAAATGCAAATATATCAGCCTCCAGTTTAAGTTGGATGCACAATAAATTGATTTAACGTTTGTAGCTCTTTGTGTCAAATGGAAATCATTTCGAACAGATCTCCACAATATGCTGATTTATGTGCTTTATTAACAGCTTAGTTTGTTATTGCATTCAATTTGTTGTTGAGTCATAAAAAATCAACCAAAACTCTCTAGGAATACAAGCTAAATGAGCACCAATGTGTGCAAATGAAGCAAGGACGATGTTATCACAGAACTATCTGTATTACGTTACATAGACAGAAAGCAAAATAATGAAATAAAAAGAGAAATCATTGTGGCTTCTACATGTTTTACATATTGTTCACGGAAAAGCCTCTTGTCAAATAAAGCCTCAGCAGATCCATTTTCACAACTAATGAGATCATGTCAGTGTGAACAGGACTCCCGAGGACAAGTGGTCCAAGGCCATAAAAATGTGGGGACAATCTGGTCAAATGTGTGAGCTCGTCTTCAGACGCAGAAGACAGCCCAGTCAGAGTTTCTCCTGGCATTGTTGCTCCCTTTTGTCGCCAAGCGTGTCACTACAAAACCAACGTCCTCCCTGCACGACAATGGCACCGTCTCCATGGCGATGAAGCTGCCAAATCGCCAGCTCCGTCACCACAACCAGCACCGCGAAAACACGTTTACAAAACACACAAAAGCGAGACCAAAATCCCACTTTATTATTACAGTTTTTTTTAACGCAGCATTGTGCATCGAAATTAATTCATGAGCGCTGCTGTCTCAGATTACCAAACAGCTTTCTAGCCCTGCTGGGGGCACAAATCTGCAAGACAGAAGAGGAGAATGGGAGAAAATGTTGCTCTCTAATTGGTAGTGAATAGTGCTGATGGCTTCATATTTGAGGGATTCTCCCAAAGGTGGTTAACGCAACGCTGAAATGTCAGCTGTCGAGACACATTTGGCAAAGAAGACATCAGAAATACATCTTCCTTTCTGGTTCTCACTCTATCTGGCATGACAGATAAACAGTTCCTTGGAAAACCACATTTTCTCTGCTTCATTGATTAAGTCCTTTATCTACTTTTGGGTTTGCGATCTTCGAACTAAAGGAGCCAAGTTTCCTTTCCGGTTCATCGCAATCACTGAGAGCTGCGCTTGGTTTCAAAAGGCTCCATCCTTCCATCACTTGTGAAGAAGACTCCCAGATACTTGAAGTCCTCTGCGTGAGGCAGAGACTCATTACAGCCGTTTACAGTTGAGAATTATGGCCTCAGATTTAAAGGAGCTGACTCTCATCCCAGCCGCTTCTAACTCAGCTGCAAACCGTCCCAGAGCGCGCTGAAAGCCATGGCCTGAAGACGCCAACAGAACCACATCAGCCGCAAACATTTTACTGTGAAATTTGGACTGCACGAGGAGCGTTTTGACTAGAGGATGTGCTCTCCGGTAATAAAAGCCCCTGGTTTTCCCTTCACGTCATGTCATCCGACCGACGGCTTTGCTTTCACCTTTGCCTAAAACACTTTACATAAAAGCAAACCTCGGCTGCGCCACTCCTTAACGCAACAATCTGACTCTCCAGCAACCACGAAACGAGCCACATGTGACACGAGGATCAAAGGAGAGAGAAAAGCGTGGGTTCATCAGCTCAGAAGTTTGTCATCTCCTTTCACGAGTCTCATCATTCGGATCCTGGTTTCGGCAGGTGTTCACAAGCAAAGGTGGGGCATGTTGGGAGAGAGAAATAATTCAGGAGGGGGGAAGTGAAGATGACCAAGCATTTACTACCACATAGGTGAGCTGTCCTCTCTCGTCACTTCAGTTCACCACATTAATTAGCTGCTGGCAGTGACATAAGAGCCCAATAAGCAGCTCTGGCATGGGTGGTGGGGGTGGGTGACTCCTTCTTCCTCAGCATATGGTGCCACTTCAATCTACAGCCTCAACCAGATGAGTTCGGACTTCAGACGAGGTTTGGCTTTACTGTCAACGAGCTTAAAAACAAACGGTTAGCACCTACAAATCTTTCCAGAAGGACTGACGGGAACAAAAAACGACTACAAACGAAAGGATTGTTACACGATTATTCCAATGGAGGAAGTTGCCATGGGAACCACAAACCGGAGCTTCTCTGGGCTTTCCTGGGGGTGCGAGCGGTGATTTGTTTTCTCGTTAGCCGGGGGTCAGGGCCTGACATCCATTAGAAGCTCTTAGTAATCCTGGGAGGTGAGCCCTGCCCCAGATCCAGTAATCATCCAGCAGACCCCCTCCATCACATGGACCCCCGACCCCCTCCGGTTTGCCTGGGTGACCCCCCGAGACTACTACTTCTCCTCCCACCAGGCCTTCTCCTAATCCTCTTAGTCCCTGACACTGTGTGAAACAAAACAACCAAAAAAATAACAACAAAAATCTTTCCAGGATACTTCATCTATTTCTCTTTATGTTTTAATCTTCATCTCTACTACAACTTTTTTTTTGTTTTCCTGGATCTGTCGGAAATATTTCTCTCAGTAATAAAAGCGGGATTAAAGGGACGTTAACGATGAAAACAAACTTTTTAAACAAAATGCCTAAAGAAGAAAACTGTTGAGCAACTACTAACCATCGAGACCTTAAAGGGACTAAATCCAGCTATAAGCCAAACCTTATGACTTCCATCTACAAGAGATTTGTTTCAACCTTTGCACACAACGTTTTGTATACAATAACAAAGGTCATTTTTTGTTAAGCAGCTGGAATACAAACTGTTTTTCTCTGAATAAACCTGCTCTGCCTGTAAGTCTAACGCTATGATTAGGATGCAGTTGTATTTTTCAAAATTGGGCACATGTATCAAAAAGAAGTACTAAATTATTGGCCTTAAGTCACAAAAGATCCTAGTCACAGCAGATATTTCACTCGTCAGTGGATAAAAACTTCAGCAGAGGCAGTTTTGTCATGAAAAACTGTTTCATTTGGTGCCTCGGTAAGCCACGGCAGCGAGCAGCGCTTTTCGGGGGTCCTTCAACTCGGAGCGCCGCGGTTTCAGAGGGATGAATGACTCCGGTGTGTTTCCTGCCATGACAAGTCTAAATGTCTGCTGTGCAGAAGGTCAATTCGTCCGAAAAGGAACGTGAATGTCTGCAGAAAATGTCACAGTAATTCATCCACAAGCTGTCGAGATGTTTCAATCAAAAGAGAAAACAAAAAAAACTTGTGATGCCATTGAAACAGGGAAGGTCTGCGGGTCACAAAAGTAAAAATGTTGGACATGGTATAACAAAATGCAAACACTTTTTAAAAACTTAATGCATTTCACACACACATATATATATATATATATATATATGACAGTATTTGTCCTGAACTTTGCTTTATTTTTAATCAATTATTTATTTTATTCCTTTAAAGAATGGTAGGTCTTTAACTTGTAAAGTTGTTTTTTCTGTAATGATTTTAAATGCTGTTGAAGATTGTTAGATTTTGGTTTTCTTATTCATCATTGCTGTTATAACTGCTAAGATTATTGCATTGGAGAGCTATTTTCCATACTTTCTCTGCATTTTACCTGCTTTTATCAACAATCCTAATGATATTGTATTTTGTAACAAAAGACCCCTTTACAAGCAGTAAGATTCATCATGCTGGAGCCATGTGTACAAAAGTGTGTCTCGATTCAAGCAGCAGATGTCAAGAAAAGACTTCCACCAGCTGCTGATGCTGGATTACTAACTAACAACTTCCTAAATCATTAAGAAATATCTGGGAATCATAAATGTCTGCAGTGACTTCAAATTAATGAACTGAGACTGTTAGATAGGACAGTTTTGCTGTGATTCAAGATACAATTTTTTTTTTTTAAATTTGGACAAATACTTTACAAAACCACAAAAATTTAAAGAAGATGTGCTAAATGTACCGTTTGACGTCCCGGAGCTTCAAAAATACATTTGTGTGTGTTTAAACTCTCCAAACAGCAGAACCAATCCTTTAGCCAGTTTTCACAGAAATGCTTGGTAAGACTTCACCTTACATAACGCATTAAATCTGACATGCTGGTGGACTGTTTTTTCTGTTTTTTGGTCCCTCTTGGCATTGAAGGCGACAGTCGGTGGGGTGGAGGTGCAGATTAGAGTGGCATGGCCGCAGCTGAGGAATGTCGGGAATTCCTCTTGTAAACACCTCATGCTCCGATGGTCCCCAGGCTCTTATCTCCTTGTCCATCGCCTGCTTTAATCAGGAGGATGACTCATTACCAACTCCCCATTTTCATCTAACTGCACTTCCTGCGATCACTTCTTGGTGTGGGCAGGTGGGCTTACAGCTGATTATCTGAACTTTTGTTCACCTGAGGCACCACATGGTCTATTAGTCACCAGAACAATCAAACCCAGCCTCTGATGCTGCTGTATACAATGTACTGGCTTCAAAGTGATATCAGTAAGTGTTTGGGATAATTATATTTATGATTATTTTCAGCTAACGGTTGATGTTGTTCGTTGGTTGTACAACCAAGAGTGCAGAGCAGCAGGCAGGTTTAACCTAAAAATGTTTAATATTATTATTAAAAAGAAAAAAAAAGGAGACAATAACCAGGACTAAACAGAGGAGTATCATGTGACGATCTGACAGTGAACATGAAAAAACTAAGAGTATAAAACTGGGAAGGCGATTGCTGTATGAGGACAGGGGTGCTGT
Organism: Kryptolebias marmoratus; assembly: GCF_001649575.2. Classification (NCBI taxonomy): domain Eukaryota; kingdom Metazoa; phylum Chordata; class Actinopteri; order Cyprinodontiformes; family Rivulidae; genus Kryptolebias; species Kryptolebias marmoratus. Next base: position 12,660,690 of record NC_051450.1, on the reverse strand, counting down.
TTACATATTGCAGAGCTGAAAACAAGGATCATTGGCTAAAAACATGGAGGACAAAACCTGAAACTGCCAGGCAGGACAAGCAGCAACAACACAAATGACTAAGAAACAGAATCATTGGCAAAAAAACCAAAAGCACGATCAATGAAAACATGAATCTAAATCAGGAAAGCCAATCAAAACCACCAAAAATGCCCAAAACGATAACACAATCACATTATTTTTACCTCAATCTCTGTAAAACTGGCTGAGTTACAGCCACTTTTATGCTGGCTAAGGTTGGTTAGCCGTGGCAGCCATCTTGAATGAGATTAACTCCAAAAGTTTATCAGCTGTAGACTGAAAGTTTAATTAAACTTACAGAGGTTAATGAGATATTTTGCTAACAGACAAACATGGTTAACTCAAACCATAGAAAAGTTTTAAGCAAATATCACACAATGTGTAGTGTTCAGAGTATGTTTTTAGACGATGCTCAGCTACTACTACACCACATTTCAGCTCAGTAATAGCTGTTTCTTTGTTTTCTGTTGTTCATGAGATATTTTCCTAACAGATAAACATGGACAGGATTTTTTTACTGGTCACCATTTGGTGTCAGGTGATAAAAATGTATGTGGCTCATCTTTTTGTCTTGGTTGAATTAAAGTGAAAATTCAGAATTTGAAGTTGGATATAATTTGTTCATAACCTTTCCACAGAACCCCTACTTCAAGAGATACCAACTATCCCTTTAAAAAGAGCTTTTGATTGTTTTCCAGCCTGGAATTCCTCCTGTAGTTCCTGTGTTTGAGCGCTCTTTTGTCTTAACTAAAAATCATTTCGAAAGCAGCCGTTGAGACTGCGCGGCATTCAGAAAACACAGGAAACAAAACAAGCACGCGGGCCGCCTCTCCTCTGGTGGCTAATGGGTAAAAAAAATTTAAAAAATCCTGTTTTGACCGCTTGCTGTTTTGTCAGGCTCAAGGAAAGAAGGCGCTAAGTCCATCCTGATACCCACGCCGCGTTGAGCGTGAGAGGCCCGCAGGGGCAGCATTCCACCTCACGGTGTACCACTCTCTACCAGTCATGGGGGACGCCTACTTACACGTTTTAAAACCCGCTCATCCCATCCTGACCTCATCCCCCTCCCGACACTTTCCCATCAGCTCGGGCTTTCAGCAGCAGGAGTCACAAACCAGAGTTTCCTTTTTCCTGTAAACTCCCCGATAAGCCCGTTCAGCCGAGGCTCACCGCTCTGGATGGGATAGCTGATACTTTCCGGGTGTTTTTCTATTGTTCATGTAGACCTTTCCTGATAGCAGCGATAAGAGAGCAGCTGGGGAGATGGTTCACCTGCTGCCCTCTGGAAAAGAATAAGACAATCATCCAAACAGAGTGTTGAAATTTTGGCCTTTTGTTATTGGGGGGAGATAGCTTAAAGTGCTGTCCTCAAATCACTCATAACAAAGGTGAATAAAGGTGTTGACGTAATTAAATGGAAAAGAATAATCACAGGAGTTGATGTGACATATAATAGGCAGCCTTTTTGTCCAATAAACTGTCTCAAAATCCTAAATATACGCAGTGAAACAAAACAAAATGAGTACAGAATTGGAATTTTTAGTTACGACAAAAGGTGGTTAGATTTAACGCCAACATACGATGGACTTAAAAAACATTAAATAACCTGACACACATCCTGGGCCGTCCCTCGTTTCTTTATATTTTGCTTCCAAGAAGACAGACTTTCTTGTTATTTTTTTAAAAGTGGTTTTGATCAATAGTTCTTCAGGCTTTTCTGACGGTCTTTCAACGTTTTTCTTTGGCTGCTTTTTCACTCCTCAGTCCAATATCTGACCCTTTTCCATTAGCAACGAGCAATTATTCATGGGGTCTTTACAAGTACTCTGCGAGCATGTCAGAAAAAAAAACACTTTGTTGTCATTTCTTTGGCTGAATGTATGAAAAATATTAAGATAACACAATTCGACAAACATGAAATAGCGTTTTAGCGTCAACAAGGTGATTCCCGAAAGAGCTACAAGCTCGATACACGGACGATCAGCTGAAGGATGATGCATCTTTTAGGTCCTGTGTCAGATTTGGTTCATGTTTTTCCCCGCTTTTTATCTATTTATTTATTTTTCCCATGATCAGGTTCAAGGTCTGGACAGAAAATGGGCAAAACAAAAAAAGCAGCTGAAGGTTTTACAGAAAGCCTGGAGGACTCTGGATGAAGACCACTTTGAAAGGTGACAAGAAGCCTGGCTTCACGGAAAACTAGATCTGCTCAGGACGGTCGAATCTCTTGATCCTGCACTTTAAATGAGCAGCAGTTTTCACACGATATCCCTCTGGATTCACCCAACTGGTCACCGAGCATCGTACACAGAGCATAAATGTCCTCATTAGCGGGAAGTGCTTCGCTCAGATGTTCCCTAATACCCATTCATGGGATCACAGCGTGTCAGCTCACCCCGAGGAAGCTGTCAACTACAGATGTCAATCCCCCACCCCTGCCCCGCTCCTCGTCCTCCTGGCTGACCCCACGCCCTCCCCCCACGGCTCTGGAGGACTGCCCCNGAACAAAGGACTGGGGGGTTTATGTGGCGAGCAGGCTGGCCAAACATTCCTGATAGAATATGGGAGGCTGGTCAGCAGGTTCAATTAGTCCACACTTTAAAAGTCTTTGAGAGGCCAGGCTGCACAATGGCAGTGTTTGATGCAGTTTTCAGGAGTTTCTCCTTTTGTCTGCTTTGTTGCCCAAGCAATAAACCATTCCGAAAATACTCCAGGAAGACGTCCACAGACTGCACGACTTCAAAAACTTTGTGTGGATTGGAACTAAACAAGGGAAGTCAACCTCGGCAAGCACTTCTCTCCACAGTCTGATCCTTTCTAAACTAGTGACTAGTAAAGAAATGTTTAAGAGTTTAAAACAGATCATGTTCACGCCCTGTATAAAGCATAAGGTCCAGTCACTGTCTTGTAACAGGGCAGCATGTAAACTCCTGATTGTGGGAATTGCTCCTACTTTCCTCCTTCATTATTCAGATGGTTGGACACTGATGCTCTCAGCTGATTGGGTTTGTGTTGCAGTGAGATTTTCTGCAGCACTGACTATGATCTGATGCTCATGTCTGTCACTGCTCCTCATTCCCCCCCCATAGGTTGAACACATACAATCAGCAATCAGAAATGTTTCAGGAGCAATCCGTGCGGAGAGAAAAGGTAAGGTAAGCTGGAGGTACTTACCTATGACACAAGGTCCTCTGTGACGTCGAGGAACTCGGTGTAACCGAGGCAAACGCGAGCGACAAGCTGCGGAGAGCCTCTTCACACCATCCGGGCGCACATGGTGCCCGTGTCTCTCTCTCTCCCCCTCCCACCCAGCAGAGAAACGTCAAAAACCGAGCTCCGGAGCTGCGGCCGCCGGACGACTAAATGCGCAGCCGGGCGCCTCCCCTTCCTCTCGTGAATGTGAGCCCACCTTTCCTGCTTCTCGCCGCTGACGCAGCTCTCCTCCTCTCCGGGCGACCCGCAGCTGACCAAGCGCCGGACGGCTCCGTTACGCGCGGCGCGCCGCTCGGTGCCACCCACCTACAGGAGGAGCAGGAGGAGGAGGAGGAGGAGGAAGGGGGGTTCTCGTGGCGAGTGGACGGAATTTTAATGAGGGCTGCTGCAGAGTTGCTTCCCGGCTGATGATGGTCGGAGGAGGGACCGCGGTGAGACTCGGGCTCTGAGGCTTTTCTCCACACCGGCGGTGGAGAGGAGGAGGAGGGTGTGTGTGTGTGTGTGTGTGGGGGGGGGGGGGGGTGGATAGACTAGAGAGAAGACACTAAGGAGCAGTGCTACTTTCCTTGCCAGAAACATTNGGGGGGGGGATGCGGTGATGCAACGATGATCAGTCAATAAAACTCAAGTCCTGGACTCCTGCCAGGCACCACAGGGAGGAGGTGTCCTAGCCACCTCCATGGGACACCTGTTGATAATTAGATAACCTGTTCTTTCACAAATACAGAGGGAAAATGAGTATCTGATCCCCTGCATCACTGCCAGATTGGTAATGTGCCCGTATGGCACAAAGATGCCTATAAACCGATTAATCAGTCAAATTTCAGGCCCTCCTGATAACCCAGCTCATTGTGTACAAAGCACACCTGTTCACAGAGTCAGTTCCTTTCATTTCAACCTCTCCACCACCATGGATGACACCAAAGAGATGTCAAAACCCAGTCCTGCACCGGGCTGCAGCTGGCTTCAAGACCACCCGAAACAAACTCAGTGAGAAGGTGACAGAAATGGAAGAACTACGGGTCGCCCTTGCAGCATCTCGCTTCATAAAGCAAGGATGCTCATAAGAAAGGTGATTACAATCCAAACACAGTGAAGGACTGAAATGTTGCAGCTCCTGGAAGGTCCCATCTAGCCCACATCTAGGAGACAGACCTGCTTGAACATGGGGGGGGGGGATGCAGATATTACAAGCTTTTAGTCCATCAGAGCGGTGTGTTACTGATAGTGCTTTTTGGGGACAGTGGTCCCAACCGCCTTCAGTTCAAGAAGCTCCTCTCATGTAGTTGTGGGCTGATCCCTCATCCCATGAGGCAAGATCTGGGCACCTAGATTAATTGTAATCAACAGTCATTTTTATATTTCTTCCATTTACAAATAAAAGCACTAACAGTTGACATCTTGAAATGTCTTGCAGCCCATTCCAGGCTTGTGGAGATCTACGTATCCTGTCCATAACGTCCATTAGCAGCTCTTTGGTTCATGGTGGGGGAGAGGCTGGAATGCAAGACGCTGATTTTTGTGAACAGGTGTGCTTTATACACAATTATATATAAATTGATCGACTGGTTGAAATGTGGGGGAGCCAGAAACTTGAGCAATTTGTAAGGAATCACCCTAAATTTTTACAGCTGTGTTGCATTTTAATACTTTGTTTTGTTTATATACATGCACATAAACAAGATAAATGTTAGAAATAATTTATGCTCAAATCTATAAAAAATGATTCTAATACTGAACAGATGTACTGATATATTAATAAACAGATATGCTCCTCGTAGCTTCTATTAGGGTGCCGTTTTGTTTCATTATGGTTCCTTAAGATTTATGTTAAAAGTAAAACAATTGTTTTGCTTATGTTTGTCAACCTTTAATGTAGATGCAGTCCTAATTTAGAGTATAATGCATTTTTATTGTAAAATACTGCATGTGTTTATTTTAAAACCCAATTTTAATACAGCAAAACAATCTGAAACAGTTGGTCACAGTTCCATTACAAAATAATAAACCTGTGCTTGTGTTGTTTTGTGTCAATGATTTTTAACCCACTCCGATATCTGTCTGAGGCCCTACCTGGGACGTAAAGTCACGTCTCCATCTACTCCTGCCACGGCCGCTCTTCTTGCTGTAATCACCTCCCGAGCAGACGAACCCTGAGTCTGCAGGGCAGCTGTCGGCTGGTCCATCTATTAGGAGGTTAAACCACTTATCCGTCCATATGGGAGGGAGCAGGGGGGGGGAACGTCTAACCTCAGCTGGCACCCTGACATGAAACGGCACTTTGTTAAACCACAGAGCTACACCGGCAGGGCGAACGGCATCTGGTGTTTACTGCATGGACAGATCGACAGACAACATAAGTGGGTTAGAATCAGTGAAGCAGGAGCAACATTCCTGCTTTAAATTAAGTCAGAGTGTAGCTGAACTTTATCCAATCATTCCCGGAAAGGACAGATGTCTTAATATTTGCATTTTTATATTCAATTTTTTAAAATATCAAAGAAAAAGTGAGCAATTCTGTTTAGCTATTGAAGCATTTCTGTGGGTAGTTGGAAATATAGTCAAATATAAACATTAAGAGAAGTTTAGAATAGCACTTACAGGCAATAGACTCACGTTTACATCTTGTTTCTTAGTATATGTGTGTTTCTTTGAGGCTGCACTGCCCACTACAGGAAACGGCGTCTCAAAGCAGCCAATCCCAAACCATGACTCAACATTTTCCACCGACTATCATCGAGTCGTTCATCACTGCAGCCTCACAGCAGCTGCAGTGCTTTGAACGGACAGCAGAGTTACAAAACAGATCCTACTTTTATTTATTTTATTTTCATACAAGACACTGGGAAAAAAAACAAAAACATTTTTTTTTACAATCAGATTCAATGAATCAGAATTATACGGGCGATGTGTCGGGAGTTTCAGTTCACGCGGCTCTTTTTCAGCCTGGAGGTGTCTGCTGATGCTTTACGTTTACGTGACGGCGTGCCCGGATCTTCCTCGGACGGAGCTGCAGTCAGACGGTACAGCTCGATAGGTGGGGTCGGCTCCTAAGAGAGGGGAGATCAAATAAACCGGCGTCAAATTCACCACCTAATGAATGCAGTGAATACACCTTTTCTCGTTAATGACAATAAATATATACTGATTAAAAAAGAATACAACTTTCCTCACCTTTTCAACACTAACTGTATAAATAATACTCATGAAACAAGCTGAAGGGTTGTGCTTTTACCTGCATGAGGTAATCTGCAATGTACTCTGGCTTTAAGCACGTCACTCCTTGTGCGCTCGCCTCGGTGACGTCCACTCTGAAGTCTCCGGGTTTTAGCCGGCTGAAGTCTGCAAACAGATGTGTGGCCTCTTTGTAGAACGATGGAGAGGGACTGGGCAGCACCTGTAGAGACACTACAGGCTGAAAACTGCCGCCGTTATGGTTTTATTTTAGGGACTCCTACAGTACTGACATGAACCCAACTTCAGGAAGAGAGCTGAACACAGTTCACCTGGTAAAACACCACAAAAATAAACTTTAATGCTTAAATACAATTCAGTTCATTGTTGCAGCTGTCCCCACACAGTCTGTGTTCTTCGGTGCTTCTTATTTAAAGTAAAGTATGCCTTGCAGCAAAGGAAACTCAGAGCATTTTTTTTTCTTCGCAGCGGCTTCAACATAAACCGTTTCATGCCAGAAGGAGCAGATATTTCCTCTTTAAAACTGAGACTAACTGTTCAGTTCACCTTCAAATAAAACTCCAGGCTTTTGTGATACTAAATGGTCTGAACGCTTCTTTATTTAGCAAAGAAAAAAAAACAAAACTTCATAGTTAAATAGACTAAGTGAGAGCTACTTACTGAACAGACACAGACAGTTTGAACTGTTTTTTAATCAAGCAAACATCCCGACTCTGGTTTGGTGTTTATAAGAGAAAATTATGATGCTAAATTAAAGAATAAATGGTTGTGAACTGTGAGTTTTCCAGTCTGAGAACCAAATAAAAATAAGAACAACAAAGATAAAGTTGAATTTGATGCTGGTTATAGTAACAGACTTAGTCAAGCTGTGGGTGAGCTAGACTCCTGCTATTGATGTTATATTATAAACTTTTAATAACTGATTAGAGTATTATTTTTCAACTACCCTGGCTGGTTGTCGCTCGTTAAGTAAAAACACGGACAAACCTTAGCTCCAGCAGACTGCAGTAACCGCCTGAAGCCCGATTCTCTGCTCTGGTCGATGTTCAGCATCACAATCCACCCACTGAAAGCTCCCTGAAAAACACCCATACACAATCAGGGTTTCAACATTGTTGCCCTTTTCTGACTGTACTATTCAAAAGCACAGCTAAAACTAAACACAACACTGGACAAATTGTCAAAAAAACATACGTAGAGTGAAGAAATAATCTGAAATAAATACGAATAAAGATAAAAATACAGTTTAAAGAAGCCCAACCTTCCATATTTGTATCTTTTGAGTCAATAATAAAACATCTGAATATACAGCGTAACAAGAAACATATAAAGAATACATTTTCATAATTATAAATCTGTTGCACACATTCAATCAATACCCAGACTTGCTCCATGCTTAACCTTTGCTAAATACATAAAGAGTTCTGGTTATACTTATTTTAATGGTGCCATTTATTGGAATGGTTATAAATCTCCTTGTTTCCAGATGAAGCAGCTCTTAAAAAGACTGCAGTGATTTCAACCACAGCCCAAACTTCAGGTTTTTAGCACTTTCTGATCTAACTAAGAACTAAGCAGAAAACAGAAAAAGTGAAGTTTGTTCTGTTCATTATAGGAATAACAAATCCTGCTTCTTGAGTTTCTTTCTTAAAGCATTTTAAAGGTTTTTCAAACACATTTTAAGATATTTGAAGGATCCCCAAATCCCCTGTTAGTTAGGGAAAGTGAGTTTCTTATACATCCTGAAAGATAATGATCTCTGAACCACCTGTGCTGTTTGAGCCTGTATGTACCGTCTGTTCAGAGCTTCCCTGCAGAGCTTTTCTCCAGCGCATGGCAGCTAATGCCAATTTCCTTTGTTGAGAGGTGATGGAGGGTAAAGCATCCAGGATGGAGCTGCTGCCCCATTCATACTCATCCTCCTGAATCACAGAAACACATCAAAGCAAAGAGAAAACTGCATTCAGCTCAAAAAATAAGAATCTTCACTGGTAATTACGCAATGCCTTAATCGTAACGGCAACACAACCTCTAAACATGGCTTTATAAGAAATTAAATTAAATTAGGTGCTGCTTTTCTAGATTTAGTATTTCATAATTAATATTTTTGTCAAGCTGCTGCAGAGTACTGCCAGACTGACTGCCAAAAAGCACCACTTTGTGCAACATAAGGTGACTACACCAACAAAAAATCCTTTTCAAGACAAATTTTACACGTTCGTCGACTCGTGGAGCAACAGAAACACAGAGGAGGAACCGTCTTGAGTGGCTGACCTGGATGAAGTGGCCCACTGAGCGACAGGCCTCCAGGTACGAGCGGTGCAGGATCCATTTACCGGCCGCCATCGCTGCCAGGTACTTCTCGTTACGCAGCGGGCTCCCTACGATGATGTGTGAGCAGCTGGGGTCGAAGGACTGCTTGTCCAGGACGACACCACCTACAGTTCGATACGGAACAGGGAAACAGACTGGATAAGACACAACATCATGTTTAATTAATGGTCAAACATCATCCTGCTTCGAGCTCCTGTTTGCAGATGCACAATGAAACAGTCAGATTGGATCTCAGATCCCGTTAGGTGGGGGACTCACCGAGCTCCTCTATGAGGTGACAGTAATCGATGCGCTCCTGGGGGCTGAGAGAGGACAGCTGAAATCTGGGCGGCTGTTTTTCTTCTTTTTTCTCCTCCTGACAGAAATGAAGCAACTCTTTATTAGCAGCGGCAGCTTCTTTTAAAACAAAGACCAGGGACACGCAGCAGAAGGATCAAACCCTGGACTGCTGACACGGAAAAAACAGCCAGATTTGTATCAACGCCACGGTTTTGTTAAATATGAACCTTCACCTGCGGCTCGGGTGCTACTGGAGGTTTGGCGAGAGGAAAGGCGATGCTGGGAGCTTTAGGAGTGAGGATGTCATCTTCTGGCTCCTCCCGTGGAGGCGTCACGACCTTCTGACCCATCTGCTGGTTAATAACCTCGTAAGCCGCTGCGATAAAACAAAGCCATCTCTAAGTTGCATTATATTTTCCGTTGCTGTTTTTACTGTGTGTAAAGTCATTAATTCCACTGACTCTTCGTCGTTATTTGGAAGTTTTTAAAGAAGCCATTTACTCACTAACAGTATGGCTTGTCTCAAATATCTAAAAACTTGAGTAACATTTAAATAGATAGCTAGTTATTAAACATTTAATAATATAAACAGTAAGTTATTGATGTTTTGTAAACTGTAAAAATACTTAAAACACAAGAATACTTCAAACTGTTCTCGTATGAACAGTTTGATACAATCCTGATCAGGCTTTTTAAATTACACTAGCTTTAGTTATGAGCACCTAAAAAAATAAGTGTTTAATAGCTAATAGTTTAAAATTTGACTATTATACATTCTAATTGTATTCTGACTTATGTTACGTTGGCATTTAGTTAAATATCAGTCTCACACTGTAGTATTTTAGATTAACTGCATTGCTTTTCTGGGACTAAATAAACCTTTTCCATTTGTTGAAATTATTGAACAGTTTTTTATTAAAAAAACAAACAAAAAACAAACCAACCTAACTATTACCAAGCTAATGGTTGTGAATGGTTTTGTTTTTGAACTAGTTTTGTGGTGCCGTTTATGTTTTAGTTTTATGTAAATCTCAATTCAGTAAAAATATATAACTAGAATCCAAATGAGCTGAATATAACATTAAGACAGAACCTGCTAAAAAAACATTGTTTTAAATTTTTTTAAGAAAGTGCCATATTTCTAATATTTGAAATGGAATTGACCCAGAAAGAGTCAGGTGTAAATTCATACTCAGTTTCTAAATCTTAGAGTTGTAATTTATGCAAACAAATATTTCAAACCTGCTGCACTGATTTGAGATCTCTGGTTTGCATTATCTGCGAGCTAATTTGCATTCTTTGCCTGCAGAGTGAAAAAACCCTGCACGCAGACTATCAACGACCAATTTCTTTTCTGAACAACATGAAGTGTGTGCAGGAGTACACGCTGCTGCAGTCACGTATGACGACTAATCAGTGGCTCACACCAGACACGCTATTAGGACGGTCCAAAAGGAAATACCAGGAACTTACTTTTAATAAACACGTCTCTTACCCATCTCCACTAGCTCTGAATCCGTCATGGAGTCCTTAAACTGTGAGCCGGTTTCTGCAGTGGGAGGAGGAGCAGGTGCGAGAGGTTCTGAGTGCTGCGACGGACTGCCGGGCCACTGTAAGTTATCAGCGAGCTTGGCCCTCTCCTCCCTGGCTGTTGGGTCATCCCAGACTATCTGTTCACTCTGAGACGGTTCTGTGTTTACGTCCAGAGCTGCTTCTCTGGACACCCTGGAAACGCAACACAAGGGGGGCGCCAAAATTAATTCTTTATTACGCTTTGTTTGGGTGCTACTTCATGCAAAAAGGTCTTCATTTCACGTTGCATTTAAATACGATTTACAAAAACGACCCTGCTACTGTTACATTTTGATTTTAAGGGAATTAAAGTTTGACACAAAGTAGTATTTTTTCCTACCTCAGAGCTTCTAGAGTTCGTCTGCTCCCACCGCGTCCAGCTCGGCTCATCTCAGGTGTGTTCGGGCCCGAGTTGGCGCCCCCTGATCCCATCCTTGCGAGTCTGACAGACGTGCGCCTGCCTGTCGTCATTTTGGTGGCTGACATGATCTCCTGAAGCTGTTTTTGCAGGTTCTCTCTCATTTCCAGAGTGTCTGAAACACCTAACGCACGTCAACCACTGTGCTCTTGGAAGAGATGCTGTAAAGCATGTTCACGTGTTCGGTGGAAATAAACAGCAGGGGGAAAAAACGAAACAAAAAACAAACCTCTTTTCTCTGTAGCTTCATTGGTCTCTTCTGGATCGACGCCTCCGTTACTGACAGCTGCAGTTTCCTCTGCAGCGCTGAGCTCAGACTGACAGAAAAATAAAGATTCAATGCACAGCAACAAAACATAAAAACTGTTTTAATCAGATAACATTTTATTAGTCATAAAAACACTAACAAAGACCATCATCCAACTTATTTCCTAATCAGAAACTTTAAGATACAAGATGTAAAGGATGGTTAATTGTAAGATCAGAGCTACATTACTTTGTTGTGCTTTGTTTCAGTGGAGTCTTTGAGTTGTGTTTGTGTTAGAGGTGGAGGCCTCTGGGAGCTGCTGGGCACCTGGCTCAGGTTCAGACTCATCTTGGGGTTGTAGGTGAACGGATACAGGGACTCTGGGACGAGTCTCTGCTCCTCAGCACACTGCACAGAAGGACAAATGTTTCGTTACTGGATAAAACACAAATCTGGGCACCAAAATGACACATACTTTAAATAATCAGCTACAGAAAATTACTATATTAAAGCAGCATTTTTTTTTTTTTTTACTATTCGTTATTGTGCTCTTTCTGATGAAATCATAGTAATTTTCTCTAAATGTCACTTGCTAAAATACACACATTAAAGAAAATTATTCTAATTATATTTACAAAATAAAAAGCTTTAAGCAAACCATGTGGAGGTCATGGTGACCCAGTAATATGAATATATTTAAAAAATTAATATTTAAAATGAGCACGCACAAAGGAACTAGAAACTAAACTGTGAATGACTGTGAAAGTCAGGAACTCCTACAATTGTTCCAGGATTTTCTTTATTTTTGAAGCAATCCTTTAAAGACATTAGATGAAAAATCTGTTTTAATTTACTTATTTTCTTGTATTAGTTGCATTAATCAGGGAAAACGATCAGAGTTAATACACTTTGATGTTGAATGTGAGAAAAAAAAGCAGCTCAGATTGTTAAAACCCTGCTCCATGCTTGAGTTAAAGTTTTATTATATGAGAAACGTACAGCTTGCAGCCAGTACTGCGACACTACGTGCAGCCCCCTCTCCTTCACTCCTTTGTACTCGCGGGAGCTGTCCCCCACTCGACCCTGGTAGATGTAGTGTGTCACTCTGTCATCACAAGCCCACCTACAAGAAAAACAGATTTCCGTGTATATTTATCAATATAACATGAGATTAAAAGGATAGACTCACATTTTTCAGGACTGTTTTTACACAATCATGGACTATGAGCTAATCTAATTATAAGTGAGTACATTTTCCCATAAAAAAAACATTATACAAAGATGAGCTGTGTTACTCTTTTTACCTGACAGTGGTCATAATGTTATGGCTATGTGGCATACTAGCTCTCTTTGGTTGCTCTAAAAATAGTCACATAACACCAAGAGTTCCAAGTAAATGACAGAGGATAATGTTTTAGCACCACACATTCAATAGCAAATGCTGATTATTGGCCCTTTCTGAATAAACAGTTATCACTTCTTTGAAGAAAAGTTTGTAAAAGAGAGCGCCGAGTACCTGAAGTCAGCTCCAAGAGAGGCAGCGACAGCATTTAGTTCACTTTGCATTTTACTCAGTTTCTTCCCCACACAGATCACAACGCCACTCAGAGGGCCGACTTCCTTTTCTGGAACCTTGAGGATAAAAATGATGATTACTCTGATTGATTAAGAAACAGCAGACACACTCTGTATGAGCCAAGGCCTCACATAGAGCAAAACATTAATAAACTTCTGAATATGGTGTAGCTTTTTAAAAACACGTATTTGACAGACGCAGATCACAGTTTACCTCCTTCTCAGTTGTCTTCTTGAGCTGGGGGCTTGCTGAGGCTGCTTCTGTTTCTGAGACGTTACTGCGCGAGCTGTTGGCCAGAGCCACTTTCAGGTTCCTGTTAATGACATCAGTAAGTGGGGTCTCCACCTTTTCTCCTGGCTTCGATCTCCCACCTGGAGTTTCCAAAGCTCCAAGTGCATCCTTCAACAAGAAATACGTATAATTATCTATCAAATATTATTGGAAATGTGACGCCGTTGGTAAAAATGTCTTTTTTTCTGTTGCTCTGTTGACCTTGACGTTAAAAGAGGGTCTGAAGAGCTGATCTCTGCTCAGAAAACGAGAAGGAGTGTCCAGCTGCAGAGAAGGCTCCTTCAGAAGCGGCTTCCTTCTGCCGTCCTCTTGGTTTAGTTTGGGGGTGCTGAGGTCTTCTTTGGGCTTCATCTTGTCCAACGCGGAGCAAAACATTTTGCTCTGAAAGCGACCTAAATCCAGCGGGGTGACAGCCTTGCCGCTCTGTGGACCCAGCAAAGGGACTTCAGGAGAAAGAGGAGCTGGCGGAGGTAGAATCGGTTTCTGAGAGCCGCCGACAAAGCTCTCTTCATCCCTCTCTAAAGAAATATGAAAATGAGATATGTTGGTATTCCAAAGACAGGAGACAATTGAGAGACTTGACAACACTGGATCTACAATAAAACATTTCCCCAAAGATCTACCAGAGATGCTAACCTGGTGAAGCTGGGAGGTCAACCAGATATTTCTCCTCCGCTGCCCTCCTGCCTGTTCGAGCAGACTCTAGTATCCAGTGCATGGTGACAGCAGGAAACCCCCACTTCTTAGCAGCCTCGTACTTTGTGCCTTCAGGAGTCTGCAACACCAAATGAGTGCTGGCCAGCATGCCTTTCTTCTTGTTGGCCAGGCGCACAAAGTAATCCTGGACACTGCAACAGGAAGCAGACAACGATTAAGCGAAGGTAGTTCAGAACACGCAGCAGGACATGTGAGGGGGAAAAAAAAAAATCAAGATATCCATATAATATTAATCGTTAAATATAAGTTACTGAATCTCATAAGATGCCCAAACATTAAAACACATCTGCAGTATGTTTTGGTTAAAACAAGCAAATAATGCCTCTTTTGTAGGCATATAGGAGGTATACTTGGCTCCAAGATGCTTGGCCAGATCCACCAAAGACTCCCTCTCTGCTCCGGTGAACTGGCTGACCGAGAGAACGCAATCTTTGAGAGGAAAATGTTCCTCCCTCACAGGAACAGGGGTAAACAGCGGGTTAGAGGACAGCTCCAAAAGACATTCTTTCTCCGCACACATGGCCTGAAATCAACAACAGAAACACAAACTTCAAGGTACGTTGCCTCAATGTTACACAAACCTTTTTAAACATATCAGTAGAAAAAAAAAAAAAAGAAAGTTTGCGGTCCTACCAGCCAGGTATCGGTGACGACTTCATCTACTGTGGCCTCCACTGAACAGCCCAACAGAGGAACCACAGCGTAGTCGGCCACGACCCGAGTGTGGCCCATCAGCACCTTCCCTCCTTGTTCTGTCACCAGCATCGAGAGCTGCGCCTCAGCTTCAGTGCCAAAACCCACAAGAAGGAAAGTCTTGCCAGAAAACAGGCCTTCCTGCAGAGTTGAATCTTGTTCTGGTCTTATGGTGTGGTTTGGTGTCCAGGACTCAGACTGGGGCTCTGCAGCTATACTGCTAGACTTCCTGTTGTTTCCTGCTGCTGCTGGTGGCGGCATATCAACTTAAAGAATAAAATACAAGAAATTTTCAGAAACTCCAATGAATCTGAATCATTTATCATTCTGGATATTAAACAGATCCTGGAGCAACAGGCTCTTACCCACTGTAGGATCATCATCCATGTACTGTGAGAGTAGATCGTCCTCTGCTATCTTTTCCCTGGGAGTGTTTGGGCTGATAACAGGTGGACCAGCTGTGAGCCGGGACTTCGGTGTGCGAAGAGTTGACACAGATACAGCAGCTGCAGCAGGAGGAAGACAGTCAGGGTGGAGGTATCCTTCTTCTGGGAGCAGGCTGCCTTTGGAGAAACTGTCCAGCAGCCACTGCACCGTCACTACATGGGGCCTGGGAAGTAACGTGCACACATATCATATGCTGGTGTAGATTTCCAGTTATCCAGGACATGGCAAAACAAACAACAAAAAACTAAAAAACAAAACAACTGGACATCTATTCCGTGGGTGAAGATATTTCGCTTCCCACCTGGAGAGCTTTCTTAATTCAAAACTGAAGAGTGTGGAGTTCCAATGCTCTGGTATGTAAGCTAGATTCATGTGCTGATTAATCTCACTCCTCTCACACTGGAGAGTCATTAGGGTCTTTGTTTGTCTGGCTCACAGTAAGATGCTTTGGTCACATGCATGAAGGTGTGAATTAGAGGGAAAATGACTGGGTATCATGCTTAATGCTGTATTGTAAGTTTTAGAAAGCTGAAATCTGAGACATCCTCCATAAATTAAAGTTGTTCTCATTTGACGTAAATGGCTCCCTTCACCCCCCTCTCAAACCATCTGTCTTCTGTTCACAATATGAATAATTTGGTCCTTTGTTCTTCCCAGTGCAACACAACAATTATTTTAACTTGACATAAACTGATGTGGTGAGAACTTGTAATGCAGTCATTTAAAAAGTGAGATGATTCAAAAGGTCAAAATATGGCACATCTTCAACCAAACGTAAGTCTAGAGGACATATTTTTCTTAAGAGAGATATTCTCTTTAATACTTACCTATGAGTCGCTTTGGAGAGAAAATGTTGAAGTTCCTGGTCCAACCGTCCCATCACCACATGAGTAAGTTCCTCACTGGGCTGGTTGAAGCGCAGACCTCCTGCAGCGTTTACAAGTCGCCGGAGCTTCTCCAGCTTCTTCTCCGAGAGACCACATAAATACAGCTGTGCGACAATAAACATAAGGAAAAAATAAACCCCCCTCAAAATGACAGGAACAGCATTATTTTTTTTTACAAAACTACAGACAGTATAAAAAAAACAACTTTTATAACCTTAATTTATCCATTTACCTTACAGCCATCTAAAACATCATCTGCTGGACAAACAGTGAGATCCAGATTGTCGATGGGGTCTGGCGTCTCCACACGGCTTATGGTGGCATTGGTGAGGGCGGTGTCATTTATCCCCATGCTAGTACTGACAGAAATGTTGCTCAGGCCCAACAGAGAAGGCCCATCTAGAGTCAAAATATAAAATTAGTCATATTTGAAATACTAACACCTTACAAAATGTGCTCAGCATGGAAGTAAATGTCTGTAACACTGTGGAAAAGAACTTTAAAAGAGGAAAAAGATTTACATTAAGTGTGCAGCTTACCTGCCCTCTTGCTGGTGCCGGTAGGGGTGGAAGTGTGCGGCCGAGTGGTTTTTGACGCATTGCGCGCCACATTGTACCTGCTCTCATCCTGACAAAAGCCCTTCTCTATGCTGTCAAAAAGCCAGTGTAGAGACACACAATACACATTCCACTTCTTGGCACACTCGTACTTCTGACCTGCAACACAATAAATCCTCTCAGAACAACAGCAGCACCAACAGGACCAAGATATTTAAGAACACAACTAGAATGAAGAGTTCGTTCCATCATCGACTGAAACTTTTTTTTTTTGGAAACATTAAATTCAACAGTTTCTTAACACTGGTAAAGACTTACCCATTGGTTCACTGACAATGAGATGCGTGCACTCGTTCATTTTGAGCTGGCCGGTGTATTTGGCTCCATGCTGCTCACAGAGTCTCTGCACCTCTTTGCGTTCTGTGCTGGAGAGGCCCGTCACACAAACAGTACAGCCAAGCAACACGGGGCACAGATAGTCCTCCACTGGCAAGTCTGTATACCTGAAAAGACTGAAAAACAGACTTTTTGAAAATATACCAAAATGCACTTAAGGCTAACTATTTTCATTTACTGTAATATCTTGGGTTTAGAATGGTAAAACATATGAAGTTTGAAGTAAATTACAAGGTAAAGATTAGTATGTATATGTATTTAATGTTTAGCCTTTAGAATCATTTTTCATGAGCTAACAAAAAGCAAAACTGTGCGTCCTTTTCAGCAGTGACACAAAGACTCCTACAAGGAGATTCAATGAACTGCATACCTGTCTTGTGATTTTTCCCAGCAGGCTTTGACCCATGTGGGCAGTAAGATGGGTTTACCCAGGTTGGCAGCCACCAGGTATTTTTTGCTTCCTACTTCTCCTGCAATCAGGTGTGTGACAGACACATTCAGATCCAGATATACTCGTCCACCCATGAGCTGCACTAGATCCATCACCTCTGCCTGAAAAACAGACATGGAAACATTTCTGCTTACAGCATAGCCTTGTGCCTCATCCTTGTGACGTTTATTAAATCTATGATGAGTAAGAATCAGATCATCAGGACTAACCCGTGTTGGTTTGTCCAGACTAGTGCAGGAAATAGTTATATCAGCCATTGCCATATTATAGACTGGTTTCTCTGCTTTGGGGACACAACGCTGATGCTGGAGGCAGTACAACACCACCAGTGGACTCACTACTCTGCAGCCAAGCTGAGAGACAAGTAAAAGCAATAAGAAGTGTTAATCTCAAACAATGTCAATCAACAAGACTTGTAATTTCAGAGTTTTAGCGTGACAAAACTGACGCAGACCTTCTTGCAGTGCAAGAAAGCTGAAGAGGTGAAGCTGCTGAACACAAACAGAGACTTGTCCTTCTGCTCCATCCGTAACACATCTTCATCCTTGATGTTTTTTATATACTTTTCAGACTGCAGCTCCAAAATGGCCTGCATAAGCACGAGACAAATGTAACTCCTAACTGTAAACAAAGAAATAGACACTTAAACAGGAATAAAGATTAAGCCAGACAGTGAACTTGACCTCATATGCTTTGACAGCATAGTGTGTTCGTGATCCTCCACTTTCCACAAATTTCACAAGAAAGGCTTCCTTGTCTTCTTTACACATGTTGAACTAGAAGAATGACCAGAGAAAAGACAAGTGTATTACAATGAATGAATCTCTCTAACTGGCAGTAGTAGTAGCTACATTTTACAAGAATATTTTATTTACAGATAGAACTTTGAGTGAGAGGAGGCCCTAATTGAAGCTGTCACCACCAATCAGACTTGTGTTGGCATAAGTT
Source organism: Kryptolebias marmoratus (assembly GCF_001649575.2). Taxonomy (NCBI): domain Eukaryota; kingdom Metazoa; phylum Chordata; class Actinopteri; order Cyprinodontiformes; family Rivulidae; genus Kryptolebias; species Kryptolebias marmoratus. Next base: position 12,642,409 of record NC_051450.1, on the reverse strand, counting down.
GGCGTACACCTGCAATAGCCTTAAAGACTCATATATCTAATATCAAATATAAAAATTAGCAAAACGATGTTGACTTACCTCTTATGGGTCGACGCAGACTTGTAGTACAGATAAAAACATCCTGTACACTGACAGAATTCAGTATAAAAACTAACTTTTCATTACAAACTACCATAGAGTTCAGAGTTTTAGACAACCACCGCTAACTAAAGAGCAACAACAACCGGTTAGAAGTTTAAATTGTTTCAAAAACAACTCATTTTATCAAAGTCCAACGGCCATTACCGTCAATAATGTTAAATAAACTGATAAATATCCCATGTCAAGCAGTTCATAATAGCTTTGCTAAACTGAAATTATTAGGTTATTGTTTACGCAGTTCGCGCCTTTGGCGCAACTTCCGGTGCTACCTGCTAATCTGTCCGACTGGAATCAAGCAGTTTTAGAAACTGACCGCTTTCAACATTACTGATAATTCTCATACGCGAATAAAATATTATGTATAAATCTTAGTTTAACCCTTTAACTACCCGCTCAACCATATGGTTGAGGTAATTTTGGGTCACTATATCTCAGTGAGAGGAGTACCTAACTTGGTTCGACCTGTTTAAGCCATCTCTACCATTTGGCTGTGATTCGCTATCCTAAAGATATCCACTAGAGGGCACTGTTTCTTTGAATAGTATTCTTCTTCACTCCCGCTCCAACCAGGATGTCCAAAACACAAAAATCATCTTACACATGTTGACTGTTTTCATTGAAAATTTGAAAGGTAGGGATTGTTTTCTGATATATATGTGTGTTAGAGTCCTTACTAAACAGAATTATGTTACTTGATATAATCTAAAAAGATAAATTAAATGTCTAATAATTTTTTAAAAACATGGTCAACCAAACGGTTGATTTGTCACTTGATGGTAAATGTAGCAAATTAAATTAAATAAAATTGACCTTTTTGCAATAAAGTCATAACATATTTTTTATTTATTGCTGTAATAATGAAATATAAAGTGTTATTACATCATTATACATCACGGATAAGCTGAGATAATTACTTTACACGTTAATTTTTGTTACTTTCTGAGTTTACATGAGTGAATATGGTAAAACTCTAGAATTTATGTGGGGAAATATAATTTTGACAAATAATTCCCTTTCAACTAAATGACACAGGCTGGTATACTAATATTACTACCAATGTCAGATGTTTTTAAACATGATTTCATTTTAATTTGTTAAAGAACTACTAGATGGACGCTAAAACCTACTATGGTGCAAGGCCGTGCGTTCTTCTGGTGCTTGTACCAGAAAATCCCCAGGAATATGATGGAGGTCTGAGTGATTATGATGATCCTGTAGAAGATCCTGATTTTCACCCCACACAAGCAGATGGTGCTGGAGACAGCTCTTTTGAATCCCTGGATGAAGAGGAGGCTCTCTCAACAAGCCGAATTTCTAAACAGCCACCACGTAAAAAGAGCAGAGAAGGAAAACAAAATCTAAAAACTGTTCCCTTGGAGGGGCCAGGTGACAACCCTGACCCAAGTGACACCCCAGCACCAAACACAAGCACAAGAAGAATCTGGAAGCATGAAGACATTGAGGAGTTCCAGGTTCCAAATTCAAGATTTGAACCACCTGAAGCTGTACACTCACCCTTCCAGTACTTCAAAATGCTCTTCACTGATGACATGATTGAACACAATGCACATCATACCAATTTTTACTCTTCTCAAGAGTTGGGGGATCCAATCAAGACTAGCCCCAAAGAGATAGGGCATTTCTTAGCAATCCAGTTCAAGAAGCCAATAACCAAAGTGGGCCGACCATCATGCAGCTCTCCACCACAAGAGAAGACCGGCTACAGCCGTAGACCCTCAGGACCAAAACCACAACCAGATGTGTGCTACAACAACTTGGGACACTGGCCTCTTCACAGTGAAAAGCGGGGGTGATACAACCTTTGTCCAAAAGGAGTGTCTCGGTGGAAGTTTAGCAAATGCAGTGTTTTCTTGTGTTTCAATGCAAACCAGGAATGCTTTGCAGCATATCACCAAAGGTAAACTGGATCTAATGTACAAAAAGCATTGGCACTGTTGCACAACCACACAGATGTGATGTTTTGATATGTTTGGCAGAGTTTTTCTGTGTTTGTAATGTTTTATCACAGTTTTAATGGAAACTAGCTACTATTTCAGACAGTTGACCAGACGTGTCTCGTGTGAGGAGTGTTGAGATATTGAAATGATAAATGCAATTTTACTATTGTTTTGCATGAAATTGTTTACCTTTTTGAATATAGTCAGAAGTATATTGGATGTTATTTCTGTGCTGTTGCACTTTATACAGATGAGAAAATTAGAAATTCCATATTTCCTTGTTCGAAGCAAAATTTTCCTTGTTTGTGATTAAAACGAGAGATAATTTGTGGCATACTCAAATGAATAAATAGTATTCAATGCCCCAAACATTTTTTGTTTCTTATTTCTTTATAAATTAGCACTTTATGTTAATTAATTTTCTGTCCCTGGTATTTGTATGAAGTTTTGTACTTAAACCATCAAGTGACATCTCGACCGTTTGGTAGAGATCAATATTTTTAAAACCACAGGGTATGTAGAAAAAAAAAATATTGATTTTGCTTATGACTCACCTAAGGGTAAAACAAATGCAAAGAAAAATTTTTTTCACTGGTTATTTCTTGGTGGGGTTGTTAAAGGGTTAAAATAATATTGGTAAATCAAAATCATTTTAAATTAGTGCTGCTACGAAGTGTCTACATTTTTTTCCCCTCTCACATCTATTGTGTTTTTATTTGATCATTCACATAAAATTAAATAACATTTTAAGAAAGCTAATGGTGTTTTTCTAGAATACTATTAATTGTAAATATTTTTGTTCCTTTTATAAGATTTTCTTGAACTACTCCCACATCATTTACTGCAACTGATGCCATCATTTGAAGTGTCATTACTTAAAAGCATGTATTTTACTTTGTATACTGTTGTTGTAGCCGTGTGTTATTAGTGCATTGTTGTAGTTTGGTTTAAGTGTTAGACTACAGATGAAAATTAGCCCGTATGGCTAAATCTGACTGGGTGTAATTATGTTCATTGATGTTCTTTAAAAAAACTTTAAATTAAATAATACCCTAACAAGTCAATCACTAGATTTGGCCTAAATTTAAAAATAAAATGAAGAAAACAAGTATTAAAATCCATAGCATTTAACATAATGGGTTTCCTGCTTCAAAATAAGATTGAGTATGTCAATAAAAATATGGCTTTGGGAATAATTCAGCAAATTTTATATTGAGCATAAGAGGGGTGTTGGAAAAATACATGCAGGAAATAACTCCATTTTAAAACAATACTTTTTTTTACATATTTGCAAAATGTTCCGTATGAATGTTTCACTTTATTTTCTAAGCATTTACTTTGGTTATTTACTAAATAACACTAAACACTCTTAAACCAATCAAACACAAAGAAACACCAGTTTGGATTCCCTTTTATTTTTAAAATTTATGTACAACTGTGACAGATTTTCTTTTTAAATGTACATTCAATATAGAAAGTTTATATACGTAATATTACATTGAACATTTCACAAATTGCACTAGTCTTTCACATAGATTTATAATCAAAGTCATTCGTCGTGTCAGAAGAAGCTCATTTCCTGTGGTTATTTCTTTTTTTTCTTATTTATAAATATTCTAGTGCTTTTTGCATTCTGGGGAGAGAATTACTTAAAACTTATTAGGCAGCGGATAAGACTATCTTTCAGAGAGGGTAAACAGAGAGAAGAATAATGAAGATTTGAGGAATAAAAGGCTGGACATTAGGAGGACAGATCTGTGTCAATTTGACAAAACCAGAATAATCAGCATCCATCTGAGAGTTAAAGTAACACTTTTCCTGTGACAAAATGGGATAGTGTAGCTGTATATCCATATTCTCATCTCCTATGTCGTTTTCCCCAAGTTAGAATTCATTACATAGACATGGAAAGGACATGTTTATAGAAAAGGTAAACAAGTCAAGTGCACACACTGGGCCAATGTCCTCAGACGAGGTGAAGTTTTCAGGTGAATCATGATGATAATCAGGAACAGTCTGAGTGGAGAGGAAACTATTTCCTCAATAACAAGCCTTGTTCTTCCCAAATTGTTCTCATGGAAACAAACAAACAAAAATCTAGAGTAAAAAATATATTCATACAAAAAAGTAAACTTTTTTTCCTGTCATTTAAAGAAAAAAAGAAACAAGACAAAAAAAAAATTATGGTCATTTGTTAAAACAAAGTATTTTTGAAGACTTCAGTGTCATTTGAAAGCAGAGAAAAGGAGAGTGACGCTGCAGAAGTGTCGCTGACAATTTGGTGACAGACTGTGATGGTCCGGTCTCTCTGGTCTTCTCTCTCCACCCCCTCCACTCTGCCGGGGGCAGCTGAACAGACCCTCTCTGAGCTGTGGCGGTGAAACTGCTGGGCAGTCTGGGTGCCTTAGCGTGAATGCGTGTGGGTCCCTCAGCCTCGGTCTCCGATGTCATTGTCCACAGGGGGTGGGACGCTGGACAATACTGTGGTGCCGGTTCCTGCCGTGAGGTAACCTGCAACTCCTGGACCTACAGGTCAGAAGACGACAGGTAAGACAGAACCCAGAGGGGACTTACAAGAGACGGAAGTGCTAATGGTGAGCTACAATGATATCAAGCTGGTCGTCCATATTAGTGCTGTATGACTGCGTTAGTACACCTTGGTTACAAACATCTTGAAGAAAAGCTTTTTATTTCTGAGCCTGCTGCCTTTTTGTGTGGCTGTTTGAACACTGGTAAAACCTGTAAACTTTTCAGATTTACATGATTGTTTATAAATGGTCATACAGGCGGAAGCCATTACCTTGTTTAAAAAAAAAAAAAGGTTACGAGTGAGGAAATACTTCTGGCTGTTGAGCTGTAGGAGTATAAAAGCACTAATTGTTGTCATTAATATTTAGCTTAAAATTGCAATCTGAAATATTGCTGCCTTGAGCATTATTTCTATTACAGAAGAAGGAAAAGCAGTATAAATTTTAGCAGGTATGTTATGCTTTTGCTTCTTTTTAATCTAACCAAATTATTGGGTTAATTTAAGTTAAGTCCCTAACCTCCTCATTAGCAGGTTATCTGCTGTTTTTTGACTGATGTTTGTGACATACAAGCGTTAAATGATTCACCAAATGCCTCATTTTCTGCAAGCATAGACAGGGCTCAAGTAAACAAAATTACATCAATAACCATGGTCATTATACCCTTTATATCTAAACTGGATTTCAAGTTTGTTGAGCAAACAAATACACAAAAAGTTTGGCTATGCTGAACTTATGTTGTATTATTTTATCTGGTTTTCACTTCTGGCTTTCAGTTTAGTTTCTTACATGAAAAACGCAACTAAAATGAAAATTTAAAAAATATAATTTTGCAATTTATTCCAAACACAAGTTAAAAACATCCAACAGTTTAATTAAATTTAAATTTTTAAAAGCAGTACCAAAGTAAAAGGCTTGATAAATGAATGTTAGAGATGGCATGACCTTATTAGCAGTGTGAGATGAAGACGTGGGAATGGAGAAATGGAACAGTGATGGAGGTAAAGAGGAAAGGAATGGGAGGAGGAGTCAGACCGGAGTCTACCTGCATCAGAGCAAGCGAGAGGAGGGCTGTGAGGGCCCAGCTCTGCGGTCTAGAGCCCGCCTCGCAGAGGGCTGCTGGCGGCCAGGAGAGAAGGAGTGGAAACCCCTGAGGAGGAAACGTAGAGGACAAAGAGGAAGGGCAGCGCAGAGCCAGGAAGTTAAAGGACGTGGAGAAGAAGGGTCGCTGGGTTTTAGCACAAGTTAGGAATCAGCCAAGTGATTTTTCTTTTTTAGGGTGAAGCAAAGCATTAAGATTCATCAACAGCTCAGAGAAAAGCAATGAAGACTTACCTTATAAGTGCTTAGTGATATGCACAAAGATTTGCTTGTTTAAATGTTAATCAGTTAGTAATTTGATTAAAGCAACACTTTACCTGTAAGGTAGCCTGCAGTCTGAGACTCTGAGATGAAAAGATCATGTTTCTGGTCTTTGAAGGCACTCCAGACTGAGGACTTGGCAAGAATTTCATTCACCTACAAAGAAGAAATAAGAAAAGGTTTGCAAATGGGTAAAAAACAAATACGTCAGTGATACTAGTTGATGGATTGGTTAGTAAATACACGTGATAATATATTCATACCTGCTCTCCATACTGCAGACTGCGAGTCATGGACTTGAGAGCCTTCACTATCTGGGCCTTTGTGGCTGAGGGGTTTTCTATCGTCTCCAGGCCGATTCCTTCCAGCAACTTCAGCAGGTATGGAACCAGCTCAACTTTCAAAGCCTATTAGGTCGTTACAAGAAGCGTTATTAGGCCCAAATTAAACATGGCGGGAGAAAATCTGACACGACCGACAGATCACCTGAGCCACCAGCTCCGTCTGTTCTTTCTGGAACATGCGGTTGAGAGCTTCACAGGCCAGTCCGGCCATGTCGGCCCGAGCTTTCATCCCTGCCATCAGGGGGCCAATCGTTTCCAAAGAGGCCATGGATCGCACGCACAGCTGTTACAAGGAGATTACCGGTTAGTTCAGATCGTATTCAAAAGCTACACGTTGCGTAATTTCTGCATTTTAATTTCTCACCTCGTTGTCCGACAGTACGTGGATGAGGCGGATGGAGCTCTTAGGCACAGCGTTGTTCTTGTGGTTGAGTGCTGCCAGGACGCGAGGCAGGTGACCCAGAGGAGGAACCTGGTCAGCCAGATGGCTCTGGGTGCTGAAGAGGCAAACTGCTGCTGTGGTTATCGTCTCCAGAGCATCACCCTGCAGCAGACAACATGCGTTAGTTAAGACCAGCAAGGAAACCAAAACCTACTTTTAAACTTTACGTTCGGTAAAGAAGCTCACATTGGGGTTGTTTTTCTCCAGCAGCTCGCTCAGCGTTTCCAGAAGGGACACCAGGAACTCTCGAGGTTTACGCAGCACCCATCCAGGCTGAGCAATGAAGATGCGCAAGAAAACTCCACCAACTTCAAGCTCGCCCTGTCCTGCTCCGTACGCCACCGTGAAGTCGTCTGGCAACTGAGCGCACGCAAAGAAAAAGTTCGTTTTAATGCTTAATTACAGAAAATTCAAATAAAATAATTTACAGCGAGTTCTTTCTTACTTTCCAGTTCACATCAGGATTATCCTTCTGCTGTTTAAAGTGCCTAAAAACAGATTTAATGCAGAATGTCAAACCCTTCGTCGTTTGGACAGTTTTACCTGCAGATCAGACTGAACTCATGTGACTCTTACTCAAGCATCATCTCCCGAACTGTGGTGGACACTTTCTCCCTCGAGGTGTCGTTCCAGATGAGCTCCGGGTTCTCGTGCGTTCCCTCGAAGATCTGCACCGCTGCTTCGGCGTTGTCTCGCATGGCGTCCATAAACACACCCGGAAGGAAGCGCATTAGTGTCAGACGCACCTAACAGAGAGCAAAACGTAAAGACGGGTAACTGAGCTGAAGGTGTGGCAATAGGAGGCACTTTTGGAGGCTTTGTTAACACGTGTCCAGTCTGACCTTTGGCCCAACCAGCTTGTCTGAGGTCATCTTGGAGAAAAGCTCTGCAGTCTGAGTGCGGACCTGGGGGTGCGTGCAGTTACAAAACAGGTCCAGCAAATAGATCAGAGCACCTGCAAGATACAGAGTGTAAAAAATAAAACTCACCAACACAAAAATTCAGATAGGTATGAACAATTTTCCAGAAAAATCGAAACTACTGACCTTTGGCCATAGCCTCTTTGACTATCTTTGTGTTTGACGTTAGAGCATGAAGGGTTTCCAGCACCATTTGCCTGCCTAAAGTAAGAGACAAAGTATGTTAGTCTAAAAATACAGAACAGCTTTAGGTATCATGAAGAAAAAAACATTGTGATTAACTTTCTTCTTACTGGAGGGAAGTGAATGCAGCAACAACAAAAGGTTGGGCAACACCAGGGAATCGGCAATGTTGCTCACACATTCTTGGTTTGATGTTACCGTATTCACGACCTGAAGAAAAAATAATATGATCGTCACGCAGAACAGAGAGAACCCACAACGGTGCAATTAAGGTTCGTTCGTCTCTACCTCTAAAACCAGCTGCTGCACTCTGCCAGCTCCGTGAACCCGCAGCAAAGAGAAGAGTAGTTTGAAATGGCCGATACACTCCGACTCCGAGCCTGTAAATAAATGAAAAAAAAACTGCTTAGCAAAGAAAATCAAGACGCCGAAATCAAACACGGCATTCATCGGCGTCGCATCTCACCGGGGTTGTTCTTGATGACGTTGCGGAGAGCTTCTAAAGCCATCTCAGCGAAGCGGAGCCTCTCGGCGTGCTGCTGCGACTCCACCTTGTTACTCTGACTCATGGCCAGCAGAGTGTGGAGGTACTGAGCCTGGGAGCCAACGTAGTCCAGCAGACTGGCAGCAAATGCTTTGGGGTACTAAACCAAGATGGTAAAGTGCAATTTATCATCAGTTTTTAAAAGTCCACCATATTTTATACTGACATTAAAATAAACAGGGTTGTAGTACTCACCTCCAGTGGGAAAGAAGGTTGCTCGTTGTAAACTCGGACAAAAATCTCCCCAACTATGAGTTCTTTGCCGTGATCACCGAATACAAAATCTGCACCAAAATGTTTATCGTTTTCCCCCTGCGAAGGAACCACAGAACAGCTGAATGAATAGCTGCACCTGAAAGGATTTTATTCACGTCCTAAAAGCTGTTTTAAGTCCTCCTCCTTACTCTCTTGATGTTTCCCTCCTGCTGACCCTCCAGGAACTCCAGCAGCTCAGCTCGTGTCCCGTTGTTCCAGATCAGGTAGGGAGTCTCTGAGTTGCTGTTCAGCAGCTTCAAGACCTGAAAACAACACAGGAAATGTCAAATTCAGTTAAGGTTTCAGTGCCGTGTGACACGTAAGCACTGACAACATGTTCAACTGACCTCTGAAGGAGTTCCTGCCCCCAGCTTCCTCGAGATGTACGGTGTTAGCATGGCAGCTAAACTCTTGCGGATGTTGGGGTTTTCTGGAGGGGCACCATCCACACCATTCGTCTCCGAAACGGGGTTGTTGCCATCTGGGGTGTTTGGTGTTTGAGTGTAGCCTCCCAGACGGCTGAGCGCCACCAGGCTGAGTTTGGCTAAGCTGTTAGCGACCTCCTGCTGGTTTGTTTCTTGGCTAGCCTGCACGCCACTCTCCTCCAGCGTGTAGTCGTAGTTGAACAGGTGGACCAGCAGATGCCAAAGCACACCGGCGTGGTACAGATGGGTCTGTAGGAAGAAATCTACTGCGAAGGAGCTGACGCACTGAACCGCCAGAGTTGCTGTCTTTGGAAGACCCTGAGAGGCAACGAGGGAGAGAAAATGAATAATTCCTGGGCAGAAACTATAAACTGAAATTATTTATAAAGTTAGACAACACCACTTTTTTTCTGTTCTGTTTTTTGTCTTATGGCCACTGAGTGTTGATCTAAAGAAGCACAACGTCTAACATTTCAATGACTGAATCTCAGTTAGCTCTCTGTAAATTTTGTCTTAAATCCAAAACAAGAAGCATTTATCAGCAGGGAGTTTGTCAGAATTATAGACAATTAAAAACCCTAATATCACTTATTGCAAACAAAAAAAGAGTGAATAAATAAAATGGAACATAGTTAGCAGTTCATAGTAATAATCTGTATGACCTTTTGTGACCTACTTTCAAACTTAACATAAAAAAAAACAAGACTTTAAACAAACAAAATGAAAACATGCTGCTGGTATAATAGTCTCCAATTCCAATATCATTTGTCCTAATGAATTAAGGCATTATTAGTAAGACAACGTGACAATAACGTAATAAAAACAAATGAGAGAACCTTTTAAGAATATTTTTTTTACCCTTTATATTTGACCAAAATGTATAAAATGAACACAGTTTGTGTAAAAAGCCCACCTTTCCGTAGTACAAGATGTGACAGATGTCCCGGATGATGCTGGGGAGTTCGATGATCTTTTCCCTGCACTCCTCAAACTGGGCTGCTACGCTGTAGCACCTGCAGATGTGCCCGCACACCTAGGAGAAAGATTTTAGAAAAAGTGTTCAAGAAATGGTTGCAGCCAGCAGAAGTGTCTTCTTCACTGAGAAACACAACTTCGAGGAACAGCCTGTCAAATGATCCTTTTTTTTTTTTTTTTTTACCTGTACAGCCATGTCATCAGGCTTGCTGGATGCAGTTAACACAGCGACGCATCGAGAGAGAGCCTCCAGTAAAATCTAAACAGAATTGATTGTTTATTCACCTCATCTGCCCTCAAGGCGTAATTTATTTTTTCGAAATGCTGACATTTAAAACGTGCGCACCTCGATGCCGTTCTCACGACGCAGCTCCTCCGCGTTAAGAGCCGAACAGTTCACTGTGTGGAAGGCCAGCTCAGCAGCAGCCGGGAGGAGAGGGGACGTTTTAGAGAAAAGCTGCTCGTCATCAGTCTCCATCTTGATTGTTTTAATGAGCATTGGATAACCGGCATATTTGTAAGGTTCCAGTTCTGTGAATATGAAAGCAAGAAGTAACTCATTTTCATTCATTTCTTCAAAACAACTAAACATCTACCAGGATTAGATTCTTTTTTAGGTAAAATACGAAGAAAAACAAAGCATTGTTTCATTTTCACACCTTGTTTATGTCGATTAAAAAGAATGCTTTGGGTTTTAAGGATGAGAATGATGTTTTCTGGGTCAGGACCGTCCACGATTCTGGCAGATTTAGTGCAAAGGAACTCGTATGCTTTGTTAACTTTCTCAAACATGTCCTGAAAGAAGACGAGAAGTTTTTGAGAGGAAATACATAAATTATTCTAACGCTAAAGTAACATACTGTAGTAGAGGGTGCTACACTCACCCTTCCTTCTGGGTTTTTGTCAGGATGGTACTTCTGTGCCAGTCTGAAGTAAGCTTTCCTGATTTTACTTTCTTCGTGCCTGAAGACAAATGTAACACTGGTAACACATTTATGCTCAGCGGAGATTATATTTATACATAAATAATTAAATTCAACAGTTTTACAACATCGAGAAACACTGAATTTCTTCCACTCACTGGCCCTGTCCTTTGGGGAGGTTCAGCACTTCATAGGCGTCGTCCACAGACATCGATGGCGGCTTCTTCTCCACCTCCTTCTTCCAGGCTTCAAGAGTATCTTTCAGCAGCTTCACCTGCAGCAGGAAACAACCATTAGAAACTTTTGTTTGATAATTAAGACACAACTCCTAAAGAAGATATAAAAATAAAAATCATACAGCATCTCGGATGGGCCAGTTGGGGAAACGTGTAGTGTCACACAGATGCCTGAGGTAGTAAATGTTGCAGAAGAGCTCATTATCCAGCTGAGGGAAGCTGATCACAGGGATGGGGCAGTACTGGTAAAGTGCCCGCGTGTTGCTCTGCAGCCTGGGGCTGAAGTCAGCTATATGAGCTGCAATCTTCTCGATCATCATCCGCCTGAAGAAAGAGTTAAATAAAATTTCCTTAAGTGTTGGTTTTGCAGCAACATTAATATGTAAAACCTAATTTTACAAAAAAAAAAAAAAAAGAAAAAACTTCCCACCTCATCTCACTGCTCCAAATGGCCTCAGGTGTGTCAAACTCCCCAAGGAATATCTCAGAGAAGCGTTCAGCCTCATAGTTCTCCAGATAACACACCATGGCCTCAGGCAACACTGGACCCAGAACGCTTCGCTGCACGATGTCCTGACCCTTCGACTGGAAAGACAGCACAGCAGAACGTTATCCATTTGAAATTACAACACTGTATTCACACAATTTAGTTTCATAGAAAGCAAAGATTTAAAATGATCTTCACCTCCTCTGACTTGAAGGCTTGTTTCAAATGAGTGTACTTCAGGAACCTACAAAAAACAGAAATGCCACAAATGGTTATTTGTGAAAATATGTCTGATGAATTTGCAATTTTCAAAACTAAACTTTTTTTTTTCCCTAAAAGACAATATTGGTCTAATAAACATGTATTAAATGTTCTATTTATGTACTACATTTATGTCTTAAATAGGCATGGTGATTGAAAATTAAACTTATGCTCTCTCTTAAGCTCTCGCACTACATGGCCTGCAGGGGACGCCAACCAACCATCCCCTGCCATCTCTTACAAATTTCACACAAGATCATAACTTACTGATGTCAACACACAGCACCTACTTTAGTGCTTGTGCTGCGTGTTTACCTCGCTACAGGAAGCACATTGGAGCCTGTGTACATCATAATGAAGAAGAAGACCCCCGTCAAATAGAGGCGCTGCAAATTGGGGTTGTCCTGCATCACCAGGTACAAAAGATTGGCAACCTTTTCCACCAGAATGGGGTCAAACGTCAAAAGCAGCTGGAAAAAAAAAAAACAAAGAATAAAACACCAAATCTCATTCGATTCTACCCAGCTGTCAACTGGAGTATGACGCATCTGTAAGAACGTGAAGAAAGTGAAACGCTACACTTACCTGGACAATATGTGGGAGACAGGCATTGTCACCAATCATCCTTTTGATTTTAGGTAAAGGCCTAATGATGGCATTATCTTGGTCCCTGAGAATAAAGTAAATAAAGAGCTACTAATTTATCCGTCATAAAAACTAAGATATTCACTGATTAAATTTTGCATATATGAAAATACACAACAAAGGGCTAGAAAAAGTAAACTCAACTCCATACCTGCTGGGGTAGTAGGAGCACATGGTGATCAGCATGTTGAGGATCAGCGTGGCCAAGTCGGACTCGTTCATCACGGGCTGCCCAGTCGCCAGCAGGCACCACTTCAGTTGAGGAATGGCCTGCAGAGGGCGCCAACCGTCCATCCCCTGAGCCCAGCAGCGCGTCTTTGCTGTCAGGACACCACTGCTCCAAAACTCCTGCATCTGGAGAGCAGGAAACAAAAACCAAACAAAACAAAACGAAAAATAAAAGATAGCAGGTAAAACTCAGGAATGCATGTTATTAGCTTACCAAGTTGTTACAACTGATAGCCTAATATATTGTGATTAAAAAACACAGACAAATGTTCTTGCAAAATGTTGCTAAACTGATTTGACAAAAAATGGCAGAAATCCAAAGACTATACCTCCTCAAAACTGAAAGGTCCTCTTCTTTCTTTGTCTGCATTACCAAAGTACCACTCTTTCTCACCCTCCCTCTTCATGTCTGGTGATGCCTCCAGCACGTTGCTCTGTGGGAAAAAGAGATTTGTTTTGATGCTGCAGGACACATTATTTAATTCAACTGTCCCAAACCAGGATCCTCAGTCCCTTAAGGGACCAAAAATATGAGAAAATATGAGGTCAAAATCAGATACACATTAATGCAAATTAATGACACATTTATTTGATTATCAAATATATGTTAGATAAAGTGAATCAAACAAGTGATTGTATGTTTTAAAGACTGGCAGAAGATTTTAAAACACAGAGTTAACAACGGTTTGTGCTGCAGTTTAAGATGTCCAAAAGAACTGCACATTCATCTGTTGCACTATAACATAAAACTGGAGGAATTTAGGTCAAATTGCTTTGTTGTAGCATAAAAACTAGAGGAATCTATATCTCCATCCTTAAGGAACTGAAATACTTTAACTACAGTGATAAGCTGATTCACCTTCAAGCTAATTCTAACACACAATCCTCACATCTGGACAAGCTCAAAGTGATGTTTTGTAAAGAATATCTACAGAAAAAGCAGAATTTTACTGATATAAATATATATGTTTTTGCATGCACAAGTGCAAAAGCATTTAAAGGACCTTTACATTCAGGTTATTGCTGAGCAAAACTGGATCCATGGAGCGTGGCTAAATAAACCATTCAGTGATGTCTGATTAATTCATACAGTTCCTGAAAAGGCTGTAGCTTTTACCTGGAGCGGCACAGTAGCTCTGCTGGTGTGCAGATGGGCCAAGGTGAGCAGGTCCACCAAGATCCGGACACCGTTTGAATCCATCACGTCCTTCACATTTTTCTGCACAGAAGATGTGGGTTAGATAACACCGGCATGCAAAACTGCATCAGTGCTTTATTCCCCCCCCCCCCCCCCCATCTCTTTTTACTGTTTACCTTATGAAGAATGAGCTTGTTGAGGAAAAGGATGATTCTGTCCCTTTCCAGCTTGTCTGTGCACTAAAACAAAAAGATTGCAGATGTCAGGATTTACTGACAGAAATAAAAAACATTGACTGTTTGTCTGCACGTACCCGGTCCAGCATGCCCACAATGTATTTTGTGTCTGTGAAGGGACCGATCTCCTCGAAGCACTTGCCGTACACTATTGCAAGCGCCTGCAGGCACAGGCACTTCATCGTTACTTTGGGCGTGAGCAGAAAACGATGGTAGAGTTCGTTGAAGAACTCATATCTACCAGCACAGAGGAGGAGGAATTTAAATCATGTTTTACATCTAGTGTTGAAAAACAAAAAAAAAGGTAGGTATTTGTTTGGCTGCATTGTTATCTTACGATCTCTTGATGGCACTTGATTCGTCATTTTCATCCTCCTCCAGCAGCAGACGCAGATAATAATCCCCGATCTTTATTTCATCAGAAAGGCACTCATATTTCACCTGCACCAAAAAAACGAGTCAAACGATGAAACTGTTAGAATTGGATCTGTATGCTTCTGTGGATTTCTCTTTACATATCATTTGGCTGCTTACACAGACTTCTGAACAAATATAAATAAGAACCAAGAGGCCACAGAGTGACACAAGCCCTATGGGAGCACAAACCTCAAATTCCTGGTGGTTCCAGGAAATGACGGTGGCGTTGCCGAGCTCGCGGTCCACATTAAAAGCACGCATTTCGCCCTCCAGAGCGTCCCGCAGCTCCTCCCTTGTTTTAAGGTTCCAGATGAGGTTGGAGCGTGCATGGTCGAGCTGAAACCTTTAACATTGGAGCAGAAAAGCACACCGATTGAAACAACTGTTTAAATAACTAGTTGAATGTTTTGTTCTTGCAGGATCTGCAAAAATATCAACTAAACCAGCTCAGAGAAGCAAGCCTCAAGTATCAGTTCACGTAACTAAAATGATCTACCTGTAATAAAAAAGCTCCCAGTTTGCTTCAATCTTAATTCTCTGCCTCCTCTTCCTCAGGATGACAGGCTTTTGGTTTGGATTCTGAAATCAAAGAAGAAAGCACACTCGTTAGAAGTCTGTAACGATCAGCCTTTGTTCCCAGCAGGACATTTTCATCCTTTTTCAGTTTATGGCATGAAGAGAGATGTGACGTTAGAATGGTAACAAGATGAGCAAAGAAACACTGAAAGGAGAAAAAAAAAAACTTTTTGGGATGTGGAAAGTCAGTTATTATAGAAAACACCCACAAAACAACACGACAATAGGACAAAAACTAAACGAAGGAGCCAATACGTCTTGTAATTTTGTCTTTGGCTTGATCATTTCTTATAAATGCTTTTATTTATGCATCACAAAATAAGAACCATAACTATCAAAAGTTTGATGATTCTTCTTTCTAAATATAAGTAGCTGCAGTTCAGCTATTTCTGCTTGTTGCACATTTTTATCTCGGCATCAAAGATTAAAACAAACTTCTTGCATCATCCAAAACAGTGGTAACAAACAAATAACAGAAATGCAGAAGATGGCACAAGCTGCTCATGGCAGGGGTCTCAGACTGAACATGGTTCATTATTTATTTATAAACAAAAGAAGCATCGGAAAGCTACAAATATTAAATTCAGTCTGTGCCGGCCCCTGGAATCAACTTCTGATTTAGGCAAGATGTCTTATGACGATATCCTCTTTTTGGACCATTTTTGTGTGGATGTTAAATTGGTAATTGGCAGAGAAAGAAGAAAAATAAAAAACAGACACCCAAGATGTGACATGAAGCTGGAAAAATGGTTTGCTCAGGAGAAAGTATCTATAAAAAATACATTTATTTAAAAAAAAAATATATAAAGCTCATCAGTTAGTCCTACTTACCAAGTTGTTTCTGTCCTGCTGCATTTTTTGACAGCAGAGCAAACCAGAAGGGGAGAATGGGGCAGAGATACAGAGAGATTATTGTTCCTCAGATCAAACGGATGAATCACAATAAGGGTCACAAGTCACTAAATTGTGAATACACACACACACAGACTGATATGCTAAACTATTTTTTAATCTCTCATATTTAACAGGTGACTAGATTATATTTCACTTCCAAAATCATTTGCTAATGAACAACTCATGATTTCAACAAATAGATGGAGATGATTGAGAAACATTTAGGAAAACAAGCAAAACAATAATCAGAGTTTTAAGTCACTGAAAGTGTAGAAGGAAAAAACAGAACATCCAAGTGACAGCAAACAGCAAAGAACAGGCACCAGCAACCCAAGAGTTTGATAAAGTAAGTAGCTTTGGCACCAGTCTTCCATATTCATATTCAAACCAAACTCAAAAGGCGTTTAAATTGAGGTTTTTCCCTGGACAAAAAAGGGACTTAAATTCAAACACTACGATCACATTTTGCACATGAACACAATTCACTGCCTGTGATAGAAACCTTTTGTCATACCAAAAAGAAAATCAAGCAGCCGCACATTTTAAGGCAAAATCGCATGTATTCTGAATACACCAGCAGGACCAGAGCAGACGCTGCTTTCCATGCAAAATAACTCCAGGAAACCGTAAACATTTTGCTCTGCGTTCTTGCAGTAGAGTTCAGCATCGGCAGAAGGAGCAGCAGTTATCCAAGCGGACAAAGTCAGCCGCAGCAGCAGGAATTTAACAACAGGTAAATTAGTGCTCGTATAAAAAGATACATTCTCACCTCCTTCTGAGCAATGCCCATCTTATCTCTCCAGTGCATCAGCACCAGATCAGTCTTCTCCTTGGCGAACTTCTCCACCTCTTTGGCTGCTTTACCTGCAATCCGCTGCCACTCAGGCACCTTGTTGCGATTTAGCTGATCCTACAGAAAGCAACAATAAAATAAATTCTCCAAATTACTTTTTCATGATTCTACTCCACTTTACAGAAAAAATATACAGATGTGTTTGTTCAGATACCGTGGCGATTTTTAAGTTGTCACGAATGTGCATCCTGTCCACGTCTTTCTCTGGGACTGAGTCCGTACTGTCCAAATAAGCTAACAAACCTGTTGGCTGCAAGTATCGAAGAGAACAAAACCCATTAAGATATAAATAGACCCGAACAAAGTATCATCTTGCATCTACATTATACTAAGCTTTTGGCATGCGTGTTGGAGACGCATCAAATATGTGCCTCATCGTCTGAACTCAGCTGATAAGGAAGCTTACAAGGATCCTTTTAAGGAGGTTCATGGCCACAGGGTTCTCCGCTGTCCACAGCCCCACCAGGTGACGACTCAGTTGTCTGATGCAAAAACAGACATAAAGGTGTTGAATTTATTTTACCAGCTGTTGTGTTTTGATGGTAAATTAAGTGATAAGAAAACAGCTTTAGTGAAGGAGAAACAGGTAACAAAGGGGGAGCTAAATAACTATATTAAAGTGTGTGTATTTAGTGAGGCTGAACCTGTTGGTAAGCATCCGCTGGTCTGCGCTGATGGTGAACAAAGATGTGTGCAGATGTCTTGGCAGAGCCCCTTCACTCAAAGCCAGCTCTTGCATCTTCGTGGCTATTTCCTTATCTCCTTCCTAAATTTCATCAAAGTTCAGGGCAGCAGCATCACAGATCAAGAGCTCCACGAGATGATAAAGCGACAGCAAAACACCTGATTCATAGTACAGCACAGCTCTTTGTCTACAGAAACACTGACCTCAATAATGGCTTTCATCACCAGGCCTGCTCCTTTCACTATTGCCATGGAGGGATGCTACAGATAAGACCAGGGAGAGTCAAAACACTGCAGCAATAGTTTTAATTACTCCAACATTCCTCAAATGTTAGCTTTTCCAACCTGGAAGAGTTTGAATAATGTCCGTCCATTGGAGGCAACCATTTCAAGCAGCATGTCGAACAGCTGCCCATCGGTGGTTTCACTGTAGGGGGCGCAGAGGGCAAAGGTTAAGAAGTCTAACAAGGAGCTGATGACCAAAGCTCCCGTACCATGATCCTGGGAAAACAACAAGAGAAATAAGAGATTAGGAAACCTTAAAGAAAAGTACCCAAGCTGATTTATCAGAATGTACAAACAGACCAAATATTGCTACATTTACCAACAGGCCTGATTTCAGTATGCTTTTTGACATTTAAGGTTTATTGATTTATAAAGACAATGCACATGAATCAACAGATATGCTTTGGTTCATCAGATTTGCCAAATTTGGGCTGATTTTCATCTGCAGTGGACAAGTTTTGTTTAATAAACTTATTCACGGTAAAACATCTGATAGGGTTTTTCCCTGCATTCAATATTTTTCACAGCTGGTTTCTTTAGTCTTTCTATCGATTGTAGTGTATTTACCACATTAGTGATGAATTTTTCAAGAAGGTTTTCCAGAAACTTCTTGGAAGACAGAAGAGATGCCTTGTTCAGCTGCTCTTGCCTCAGGTCATAATCATCATGCATTGGCTGGAGAGAAAGAGAGACAGAAAGAAAAGATTTTTACCCAAAGAGCAGGACAAAAACCAGTAAAAAGGAGATGAATGCATTATTATCTACAGTACGTTTATATCTAATGATTTAGTTTATACTTACACACATAAGTGCACACAACATGTCGATAGCAGCATGAGTCACGCTGTTGTTGTTCCTTTTTAAAGCTTTGACCGTTTTTACTCCCAGTTTTTCCCTAAACCTAGAATACACAAACACAATTGGAGAAAAAAAAATCCAAACAAAAACAATACTTTGCTTTGGCAAAGTCAACACCGTTAAAAAAAATTAAAATGACCAACATAAAAGGGAGGTCTGGGATTGGATACACAAATAATTCATTGCTTCAAAAGTGACTTGTTGTTTCTTTTGCTTATCAGCCATTTTTAAAGTGTCTGTTTAAACTGATCAATGCACTGGGATTCTGTGAGAGAAACAGCAAGCTACACTAACAATGAATCTTTCAGGAAAACCAATTTTGTCTCATTACAGTACTTCACAAATTACAAGGCATTAAGAGCAAATGATAGTTCCTCTCATACATCTCAGTGACCCTGAAAGACTGGGTGTGCTTGAACAAATACAGAAATGCTCAAAGCAATTAGTGAGAAGCGCAATGAAAGGACAAAACAAGGAGATGAAGTGCCGATAGAAGGACAAAACAAAACTGAGGCAGACGGTTGAAGTGAATCAAGTGAAGCAATGTAAGCTCACTTCAGATGTGCCTGAGATGAAAGCAGCACAAAGATAAAAGAGGTGAAGGCTTAAAGCTTAAAAAAAAAAAAAAAAAAAACTGAAGAAGATCAAGAAGGATTTAAAACACAGACAGGCAAAGGGCAGACTGGGATGTATGGATTCATATTTACGCTGCATCTGTGAGTCCAGACCCATGACCAGACCTTGGAATGACAGGGCATGCCCGTTACCAGCAGCTCCCAAGAAGTCGATTTTATTAAGATTTAAAAGAAGGTGGGCACAGCAGTCTTACTTCGGCAGTTGAGTGAAGGCCTGGAAACCAGCCTTGGAGGCCACCAGGCGACGAATGGCCTGAAAATGGCTTTCCAGCTCAGCGTTAGAAGCCGGCAGCTCAGACTCTTGGGATAAAAGAGACAGGATGGCATTGTTGATGAGCTTCTCTTTGTTCTCTGAGAAAAGACCCTGGATTTAAAAAAAAAAAAAAAAAAGACAAGATGGTCATGAGAATTTAGAAGTTTACACATTTACAATTTACTGTAGGTCAAACTGGGCAAATAAAATCCTGAGCACACTCACGTCTTGTGTTACAGCATGTAACACCCCACTGTAGGATATGTTGGCGTTGAACCGGAACACCGCATCTGCAAAGTTTCCACCTGAACAAAGAAGAGGGGAAAGAACGATTCAAATGAGAAATTTCCTGAGGTTAACAAGACAAGAAAGGGGCTTTACAAGGTAAAATCTGGCCACTTGTTAATGATTTGAAACATAAATAATTGTGCAGATTTTCTGACCGTCTCTCCTCAGATGAGTGGGCTTCAATGTATATTAAAACCTCAGTTTTAGTACAAGAAAAGCATACCTAATGGAACACCATAATTTACTTCTACAGAGACCAAACCTTGTTACTTTATTAGAGCAATTAGTTTGACAGATGATAAAAGGCAGGAATCATCCAAAGAAGAGCTTTAGATTGTCCTTCAAGAAACCTTAGAAAACTTATTTCTGATTATGTCACAAAATATTCTTAACAAACGGCTGAATCTATTTCCTATTTTCCATTTAAAGTACAAAGAAATGAACGCTCGCTCAGGACTTTTGCATAGAAGAAGTGCATGCCCATAAACAATGGCAACCAGTCTAATAGTTCACGTCCAAATGGAGATAAAATCCAGTTGCAAATCTGAAACTGAAGGGTTTTGACTCACTAGGAGGTGCAGCCAGAAACCTGAGATGCCAGCTCTCCACCTCCTCATCAACAGGCATGCTCAGCAAACCCCATCTCTGCCCTCTCCGCGTAGGGGCCATCTTGACGCATACATCCCTGTTGCCTGATGCACGGACTCCATCGAGGAGGCTGGCTAACAGGGAGTCTCTGCAGACAGAAACAGAGAGAAAATGAGTTGGATGACTGCTGGCGATTTGTGTTACGGATGTGTCAACAACAGATTTAAAGATTAAGCAAAAGCACATCTATGTTAGCAAAGTCATTCTGTAAATGTGGGAAATTGTAAACAAAAAGGGCAATTAAGTTGTGGCCAAAATACCAAAAAAAACCATCAGGGGTGTAGACCTTAAGCAAACAAAAAAAAAAGATTTATACTTGTGTACCTTTCAGTAGAGGAGTACTTCCTGATCTGGCCTCTGATGAATTCCACTGTAAACACCTGAGGGTTGTCTACATCACAGATAAGTGCAAATACCTGAGGAAACATGAGACAGAGGACAGTAGCAACAAAAACACATAGTAGGATGTATCAATTTACACGTCTTACACGATCATGCTAACCTGCAGTGACACAGTTTACACAATGAGTTCAATTAACCTTTATCTCTTTCTTAATTTACAATTAGACCAAACAAGAGTGACTAACTTTATCGTGACTTTAAGATGTTTGAGTTATGGCTCACCTCGCCAAAGGGTTTGATTGTGACTATGTTGTATGAAGCTGGGTCTCTCTCCACCAGACACGTTTCTGTGAGGGCAAGGATACGCTTCACCGGTTCCTGGAAGAGATCAGATCGCACCAAGATCATAATAACATAATATATCACAAAAACTACTGAACATGAAGTATGTATATGGCTAAATTTAATCTGTCATGCTGAAAATGCATAAGCACAATTCAGTCATAAATGTAAACCTTACACAGGCATGAGATATTGACAAGTATCTTAAACAATTTACTTATAATAAACAGCACTGTGCAACATCATAGAAGAAAAAGCTTTTCTTTCTCCTGGAGTACACACATTTAAATTATGTAAAAGTGGACATAATGTGAGCCTAAAATCCCTTTAAAAAATAATTTATCAGAGACTGTATTAATGTGCAAAAATTAAACTACCAAACGGGGTGTCAGTACTGACAAACAGATCAAAAGTTTAGTTTAACAGATTTTTATAAATGAAACAACATGGGAAGTCCCAGCCAAGTGCACAGAAACAATTTTGCATTAATCTTTGCAGAGTTTCCCCTTTGTTCCTGTCAATCACAGGCATATGATTTAAATGTTAACCATTTAGATCAATAAAATAAAACCTGTTCTTGTCTTTTGACTGCAACAAAATAAACTAAGCACACTAAAAATTGTTGCACATTTTCCAAGCGAAAACCAAACTGGTAAGGCATGCAGATTTATATTCAGACCCTACTTTGGTGACCATAGAGCACCAAAAAAACAACAACAAATAAACAGAGCATGTTCTGACCGGGTGTCGACTCGTGATCTTCTGCACCACGAACTCGGCCAGAGAAGTGATGCTCTCGTCTGAGCTGTATTTCCCCAACCTGTCCGTCACGAAACCCTCAAAGCTCAGAGCCTCCTTCCTCAAACGTAGCATGATGCCGATGAAGTTTCCAGCATGTTCTATGGCGCTGCGGATGATTTCCTCTCGATGCTCGGAGGCAAACAGATGCTACAAAGAATGGGCAGAATAAAAGACTTTCATTTTGCAAAGCCAACACATAGAATGGATCTGATGAACATGTAACTGAGAATGTTTTGAATACGTACTAGCCTGCTGAAGCCACCGTAAACGATGCAAAACCCTCCCTGGTAATCGGAAACCTCGACAAAGCCCTCGATATTTCGATAGTCGTAGGAGCACACCACTCGGTTTGTGTGGGGGTCGATCTGGTCGATGCCACCGGGCGTCACCTCTAAACTCACAGGTTTCCGTGTGTCACTCCAGTGATGCTTGTAGCAGTTGTAACGCTGTGAAATGTGTAACAACACACGCTTTTAGACGTTCAAGACATACGCAAGTCCTACAAAGGCTGTTTACTCAAAAAGGTAGCCTTCATTTGGATGCTTCTTCTCTTATAAATATAAAAACTTACCCTGCCAGTTATCTTCCCCTCTGAAAACTCTGTTCTGAATCTCTGTAAACACAAAAATGCAAACACAACAGACCTGTCAGCTCTTGGAATAACAGCCATAAACAAATCAAGATAAAACTACAAGTAATTCTATGAAGAAATCTCCATTCTTATGGGTTTTTTTAAAAAAAAAAACAAACTCTACTATTTTCCTCAGAACAGAAAATTATCTGCTTACTCATATTTGTGTTTCACACCTACAGTAAACCAAAGGATATTGAAGTTACAATCACTGCATTTCTACACAGGGACATTTTTTTTTTTTTTTTTTTAAACACTACAACAAACTCTGAAGACATACTGTTACACAGTCAGCGCGTACAGGAGAATTAACCTGCTATGAAAGAGTCAGATCAGCGATAAATTCCACTAAAAACCACAGACAAATTTACATAAGGGAAGTAAAAAGTTCCTTTATTCACTCAGTAAGTTGTTTTTTTTTTTTACATTTAATGAAACTTTCAAGTGATTTTATAGGTGAGCAGATGGTTTTCTATGGCGAGCTGAATCCTAAGAGCTCCATAAAGGTTTTACCTCCTGTAGTTTTTGTCCTATCAGGAGGATCTTGGTTTTAAAATAAAGGTATTTTCAAGCTCTATCCAATGGTGCCAATTTTATCCAGTTTGCTCAAACTTTATTTTTTGTCACATTGCTACAATCAGTAAGATGAGTAAGCTTTGAAATTATTTAAGAATAATGTGAATTAGGATTATTTAGTAACGGTGAATGTTGAAGGTAACTGACCAGTGCTTCTGTGAGCAGCTCTGTCCGGTGCTCTGTGGAGAACTTGAGCGTTTCCGACTTCTTGCCGCTGCCTTTGCGGAATGTGAGGCTGAATTCTGTACCTTGACCTTTTCCTACAGGACCGATACCACAGATGTCTCCATAAGGCCACTGGAAAAATCACAGCAAACAAAGCATATGAACATATAGGTGAAGAAAATGTTTTGGCAGCGCTTTAAGTCCTTTATATTTGCACTTTAAAAATCACTAAATGCATATTTATTGAGTCGTGAACAACCAGTACATCTTTATAAAAGGTGGTTATGATGCCTTATCAAATATAATAAATTATATAGGGCCAGTTTTGCAGACAAGACTTAGATTAAGCCAGGAGTAGGCCTAAACTTTAAGTGGCTTGTATGAATCTGGCTTAAATTTATTTTAGTTAGTCTGAGGCTATTTAGTCCTGGAGGAAGTCCAGTGAGAACACCTGAGTCAAGCCTCAGTAGCCTCAGCCTGTCGGTCTAATTTTGGAGGTGAATCACCACCAAAGAAAAGACAACACAGGCGTGTTGGGTACAAATATTCTGCTGTTCGTGTCAGTCTTTATTTTTATTTCAGTCTAAAGACTACATGAGTTTGCTTTACCCAGAGGAAACTACACTTCTCCTGATGGAAGAGCGAGCGCGCAGTGCCCGTGCACCCTCCGCATCTGGTGCGGCATGCCAGAGAGAAGACGCTGCCACTACCTCCCAGCAGAGACCAAAAAGGATGTCTATGCATGAAAAACAAGCGCTACGATTTCATCAGCAGAAAATGAAATATCTGAAAGAAGAGCATGACATTAAAAATGTGAATTTAATAGGTCGAACTGGATATAAAATTGTAATAGAGCACCGCTCAGAGTAAGATGCATGAGACAACTATGCTGAACAATGTGATTAAATCAATTGTGAAAATAAAAATGTTATCTTATTTGGGAAGAGTGTGAGTATTGCCACCACCATCTATATTTTAGATCAGCCTTAAATGAGTTACTGGTTTAATTTTGCTGCAAACATTTACATTTTCTACACAACAAACAATATTAAAGCAAAAATAAGCTCTAATTAATATACTGCATGGGTAAACACATCTTTATCTCACTGAAGTGCTGCGATGTGAAAGCAGCTCTGTGTGCCAAGTCCTCGTTGGTTATTTCCTGCCACCGCCTCGGGGACATCTGCATCATCCTGATCGTCCATCGGAGGATCCAGGTAATCATGCTGCTTCAGGTAGTTGTGCAGCACAACTGTAGCAATTAACACTTTGCAGCATCTTCTTGGCTCGAAACGCCATACTCCAAACATACGCTCATCCTTCCTTCTTGTGCAAATACAAGCTCTGTCGCATCTTTGTTGCTCAGTTGTTGTGGGATGTAGGTATGGCGTGAATAAATACGTACTTTGACCACATCCAATGTCACCAAGAAGTAGTCCACAATGCTGTCCTCTGTCAAACTGAGGACACAATGAGGAATTAAAGAAGATCCTTGAATCATGAGTTGAACCTTTCCAACAGGCAACAATGTTTGAAAACTCCAAGTTGAGTGTGCATACACCCTGAACGTTGATGGAAAACCAGTTCTTATGGTTCCTGTAGTCCTCAGCATCAGGAGTCGATGGACACTTGATGTCAACGTGACATCCATCTATACAGCCAATCACTCCTGGGAAGCGCCCATATTCAGAAAACCGCACTTTGTAGTTGGCTTGCTCAGCAGCGTCAGGGAATCTGATGTACAGGCTTCTCAGGTCTCAAATGGCACTGCAGACTCTGTGGACTTTTCCACACGGTTGCTTCACTGGCCGCACACAGATCACCAGCGTCACGATGAAAGATCCCAGATTCCAGATTTTCAAAGCGATCAGATCTCGAGAGGACTGGGAATGGGCCTTCCTTTTTGATTCAGAGAGGAAAGTCTAGGCTCAAGCAAAGTCATTTTTTTCCAGTGCATTTTCTTTGTATATACGAAAGTGGTCTTGGAGTGTTATTTCACCCAAAAGGTTCAATGGATTACTCCTACCCACAAGTGCTCTTCTGGCTGACCTCCGTAGTGTACATTGGTCTTCATTTAGATATTCTAAATACTCCAAAACTGGCTGTGCTCTTTCACAAACAATACTAAGCAGAAGATATTTCTGCCTCTTTGAAGGATTATTTTATGCTTCAATTTACTTGCAGAGTAGCTCTGATCCACCTTTTTGGGATTTGGCTTTGTTTAATACAGAACAGACTACATCTATGACTACTTTAAGATAAGGCTGTGCAAAGAACTTAGAGTTAAGTTACCATTTAAACCAGCTTAAACGGCATTGTAGTATTGAACTAGCCTTAGGCCTTGTCTGCGAAACAAGCTCTTAGTGTATAGATGTGCTTTTAAGCACATCATGCAGTCATTTCACAGAAATAAACATGGTGCCATTGTTCGTTTTGCTCAGACAAAAAAGAATCTCCTGCTCATTTAAGGAACGCTGTATATGTACCAACCTGATTTGTTACTTCTAGTGTGGTAGGGTTGTAAGTGGTAATGCCATTCGTCCCCACCGAGAAGACTCGCTTGTATCTGCAACACGAAAGACAGGATGAGTCAGAAACACCACCTCCAAACAGCCCAGGCAGTCACACAACATTAGCAGTGAATACAGAACACAGTGACAGATGTTTTATTGCTTTAACATGTCCTTTAGGTTACTAAAATATACTTGTTAAAAAAAAAAAAAAAAAAAAAGCTTTTAATCAAAGACAAGTGAGCTGACCAGGATTTAGTCACTATGTTCAGAATTGAGTTGTCAGTTTCCACAGATTTTTGTGAGTCAGAGATCGAGATAAAGCACAAAATGACGACAAGGTCTCACTAACAGCCTCTGTCAACACTTATCGATCACACACACCGGAGCAAACTGAACAGCACAAAGCTTTAATGTTTGCTTTTGCCACTTCTTGTTTATATCTGCTACTCCCTGAATCTTTTTTTTTTTTGGTTGCTGTTGATGTCGGCTGCCTTAGCAGTTCTGAAATGAGTCACTCAGACAACTAAAGCAGCAAACAGAAATTCAATAAAAAAGTTACGAAAGTGGAGCTTTCACACACGATAGGAAGGAAGTGTGAAAACTGTGTGTGTCTGTATGGTTGACTGTGTGAATATCTGTGTAACTGTATGAGCAAACAGGCATGTTCGTGTAGTTTGGCAACAGCTTTGGTCAGCAATTTTTGTCCAGCGTATAACAGATTTTACACCAGAAACTATATTTGGTCTTGTTTTTAGATTGTAATAAGTATAACTCTAAGAAGAGTAAGGTAATATGTGTGCATCTGTGCTGTTAGCCTGCACACAAAACATGCCGACTTGGCTACTTTCCTTTTTGTACATCCTCTCATTAAGCGTGGACAACGAGAGGCCTGGTAAAGTTACCACTTCAGCAGCTGTTATGCTACTAAGAGGCAGAGTGGGAGAAAATAAAATTGGGAGGTTGCTTCTGCATAATGCACTTGTAGTTGTGTGTGAAGTGCATGACAACACAAGCGGCCAGGACAGGCAGTGGCCTAAGGCAAGGTTAAAGTGGAACAATAAGTTCAAGCTCAGTCAGCATCCATTGTTTTCTGTGAATACAGCAAACGTCATTTCTTTTTTTCCAGACACCGTCACCGTTAAAATGGTGGCAGAAAGTACAGGTTGACTAATATGATGGAGTGGCCTATTAAGCTGCACTTATAGGATGTTTTAACAGCTATCAGAATAAAATCACAGCCCTCATGTGCAAGCCGAAGTTTCAGCTATTTTAGTTGCAGAAACTTCAGAGTTTCAGACACACGCTTTTTATATTTAACCAAAAGCGACGTCATAGTTTGTGTATTCCAGTTCAGTGTTTAAACACCAAAGCAACAGTCCAGCATGGTATTGCAACCAGAAGAAAAAGCAGCTTTAAACAGTTACTTATAAAAAAAAAAACTAAAACACATACATATTTACCACATCAATACATTGGCATTTTCAAATGCAGCTTCCCAACTCTGATTCCACACCATTCAGATATTTTGGGACCATGCCTCTTCCTTTATGTCTTGACCTTGGTTACAAAAGTCTGAGTCGAACTCACTGTCAGCACCAAGCTAGTTAATTATTCATTCACCGTGGGCCGAATTAGATTCATTCTATTTTAGTACAAAGATACAATCAAAATGTCCACAACCAGTGAGTTTGAAAGGCTGCGTCTCGAAATGTGAGCCTGAATTTCATGCAACTATCAGATGGAGATAAAAAATGAACAAATAATAAAAATTGGAATAAAATAACCACAATTTGGATTAAAAAAAACAAAACACCAAGTGTCCCTCTACATCTTTCAGTTTGCCTAAAGTTTGAGAAGTTAACTTGCAGATTTTTCACAAGACTGTCTTGAATCCTGAAGTGACACCGCTGCAGCAAATCCCATTTACATTCTGTCCAAGATATGAAAATCAGCCCGCAGAAACCTGAGCCACCTGTAGTCCTTTTGAACACAATCGTCGCACCAGATTGGCACAAAAAACATAGATAGTATTGTTCTCTTTCCCACAGCGAGACAGATGTGTGACAGAGTCGACTGAGTGGAAATAGCCTTCATAGATTATAGCGGCAAATCCATGTTTCTGGCTCTGCTTTGCTCCAAAACCAATTCATCCCTGTAACAACCTCCGTTTCAGCTCTGAGGATTCTGAGTGACGCATCAACTTAGACCATCCTATTTAATCTGTGTGCTTCTTTACACACAAGGTACCAAAAAACAACAAAGGTGCATCAGTATTAAAGGAAACTGCGTGAGGTATCATATTAAAATACACTACTTACATAAATTTAAAGTCAAACTAATGTACAGAATGGACCAATTTTTACAGATATATAAGTAGCAATGATATATATGTAGGGTTAAACTATGCAGCATGTCTTTAAAGCTTGTCTTCCCTTCAAAGATTTCATAATGTATCATATTGGGCAACTTCCTATACTGGAATCCTCCTAACCATCTCCTTTTTTCAGAAATTTATTCCCCATTTCTCACTCTGAGCTGCATGAGTGCAACACAAGATTAGGTTAGACAAGCTAAACATCATAACAGCGTAATAAGAGATAAAACAGAGAACCAAAGAAAAGACTAAAACTGCACAAAGACCATTTTACCCCAGGTGGCAGCAACAGATAAAGCATATCTTCTATATTTTCCTGATAATTTATTGATTCAATTTGTCGTGTCAGTAACACAGAGGTATGAAGACTTTCAAAGGAGTGCTAAAGTCGATGGGAAAGGCCGAATATTCTCTATAACACCCATAAGACCTAAAAGAAAAAACCCTGATCATGACCACAGAGGTTGTAATAGGATCTTTCAAATATCTAGAAATGTGCACAAATGTGATTATGACACCAAAACAACTCTAACATTTATTTCAGGCATTTACAAACTAAAAAAAAAACAAAAAAGAAAAACTACGAAGGAACATAATTCTTGTCTCAAAATCAGCTTAAATACACACCATTTCTGTAAATCCTAAAACCAGAAGTTGAAGCTTTTTTAGCAACTACAGTGTTTGCAGTAAAATGGCTAAAATCTTATTTCAATATTTACGGTCTGTTTTAGACTCTGACACACAGGTGCAGCCTGAAAAACGTAAGGGTGTAATGAAGTGAGATGAAAAGGAAATATCTCAATTATTTATTTTTCTATTGACAGATCCACTGCATTGTGTTTGACCTATTCATCCACTGTACGTCTGCTCCACCCAACCTCTGTCAGCGCTGCCAGCATTTACACACTAATGGCAGTGACTGTAGCTGCACATCTCTGCTGAACATGAAAACTACACTCCACAAGCACCAAAGTTTCATTTTCATTTCTCTCTGGCTTGTCCGTGCTTGCCCACGTACTCGTCTTCTTCTGCGCTTCCTCTCAACTTCGTATCTTTTCATTTAACCTCCATCACTGAAACCTCTTCGACTGTCAGCAGAAACACCAGTTCAACCAAGCCGCGTGCTTCGTTGCCTCCATCCATCTGGTGGACGGTCATATGGTCGTGTCATCCGATTCAAACCAACCACCACGAGGGCCTTAAACTGCGCTGCTCGGACATACTTCAGACGTCAACGCCGCCCAACATGGCAGGAAGCATTAGCGGGATGAATCAGTGATGATCGCTAATGCGCTGCAGCCCTGCTTAAGTTACTCCAGTCAACGGGAGACTTTAATGGGGCAAAGACATTTAGAAAGCAGGTATTGGTAATCTGACCCGACTGGCTCGCTGATCAAACTGAAGCCTGTTTGTCCAATTAGCATCAAGGGCCTTCAAAGTATCCACAGCACATAGTTTGGTTTATATTCTGTCCATTGATGTAATTCAGACAGCATAACATGGTGTTGTATCACACTGGGCAGCTTGTGAAAGCAGAACACAGTCAGTTATCTTAATTAAGAAGAAATATAGTATATACAATTTATTTTTCATTGACTAACACTAATGTAAACAATGAGTAATTTTACTAGAATTCAACAAGCAATAAATAGGAGCTATATCTGTAAAGCGAACATGTATTACTTATTTTCTGGGCAACAAACGGCGATCAATACATAGATGTCCCTTTTCAAAGGAGCAGGTTCTGCCCTCTGTCCTTTGAGTCTCATTTCACTAAAAAGTGCAGCGACACATAACCGCAGACAGCAGTTTGAGGACCTCTTATCCTCAGCTGCGATAAAGACGGGAACACAATGGAAGCACTGAGTCAGTGCTTTCAGGATTTTCCCCAAATCTCCTCAGCCAGATAAGTAAGTAAGGAGTCGTGGTTCATTTTTATAGAGCAAAATGAGATTTAGAAGGTGTAAAACAAACAAACAAAAGTATAAACTCTACAAACTTTGACAGTTCACTTGTGGAGTTCAATGATAATAATAATAATAAAAATAATAAAAAGTTGGGGTCTTACTTTCCCCTCCAGGAGTGCTTGGTGGTGTAGAAACAGGCCACGTCTTTGTTGTCTTTGATTAGACTCATCTTTTCCCAAGACCTAAAACACAGAGTCAGACTTATAATTAAAAAGGAGTTTAACATAGAGAACAGAACATTACAGATTTTAGGTAAAGACTTCATTAAGGGTGGGTCTTTTTTATTTTATTTTTATTTGTTACACCAAAAGAAGTCAACCAGATTTTTACGAGCAGATCTTTTTATTTGACCATATATGTTCCAACATACGGTGGAGAAACAGTCATTCAAAACGTTCCAGCCCAGAGAAAGTGTTTCCCACCGATCCCCCAGCTACGTGACACCGTAAACAGCTATTATCCAGCAGCAGAGAGGAGGACATCACTCCACAGCTCGCCGATTCCACAGACACAAGCTGTAGCATCAGTTCAGACAGCAGAACGACTTGCAGTTTGTCACTGCTGTGCCTTTTTTCTGACCTCGCTTTTTCCTTCTGGAGTGGATGCTTGCAGATGCTTCTTCGACGAGTCGTACCGGTGCACTACTGTGATACAATTTACTGAAGACAATCAAATACAAAACAGCACAACAGTGAACTAGATAAAGCTAAGAAGTCAGTGATAAGAGAGCCAGCAGTATGATCAGCGTTTGGTAAGAAGATGTTAGTCTAGGTGTCAACTTTAAGTGAGACGCAACACAACGCAAGATTACAATTTAGCGGTTAAATTGTGAAAATTGTGGCCAAAAATTAAGCCTTTAAGGAAATCCGATGTTAGTAAAGCAAAAGGAGAAAAACAAAACTGCCTATCCTCTTCTACATGCAGTAATTTGTGTCCTGGCAGCTGAACTGTGACAAGGGGAACCTGTGTCAGCACTCAGCCAGGATCCTGGAAAAATCCAACTCCAGTTTTCCTTCCTGTCCAGTTCTAGTGTGCAAATGAGGCAGCAAACAGCGATATGCCCATATTTCCCCCTCCACACTTTTTCATTCCCTAAAGAGACAAGTGTCAGGCATTTCAAGAGCTTCTGATAGGAGCAATTATCCAGAATCTTGTTTGAATATTGATTCACGGAACTGCATGCATGCTTAGGTGTAAAGCAGAGGGGTCACAGCGTGCACAATAATCAACACCCCACAGTTTGCTCAATGTGACAGCAGTTGAGCACTTTCTTTTCTTTTTTTTGTTTTAATGACATTACCGCGATGAGTGTAACAAAAAGGTCAAAACAGATGCCAAGACTGGGTCATGTGATTGCCCTTCCCAGTTTTTCCTTCCCTGGATACAAAGTAAACTGCAAATCACTTGAGCTTTCCTTGACGGTTTTCTATAAAAAGAAAAGAAAAAACAACAATTCCTGAACAACAGACAAAAGCAGCGACTCAGATCACATAGTTCTGATGCATGTCCTGCAAACTGGACTGTATGAAACACCTAAAACGGGGATTAAAGCGTCAAACTTCCTGAACTGAATTTTGTCTGAAACCCTTCTCAGGTTTGTATTCTCCCAGCTGTGTAGAAAATGGTTGGATCACCAAAGGATAATTGGAAAACTACCTCAGCATCAGTGTGAGGGCAATGGTCAAACTGTCATGTGCTACTTCAACATTATATGGCCCTGACTTTTTTTTTTAATCTGTCCAGTAAAATCCCATTTAAACCTATGATAACTGAACTCCCAACTTAAACTAACCAAAACCACTGGTCCACAAAAAACAACACACCTGGATGAGTGGATTTGGACTGTCAGAATCAAACAAATATTGGTATTTCTCAATTCAAAGAGGCAAGACAAAGTAAAACATGAATGCATATATTCATTATTTATAATCCAAAAACATACAGGAACCTCTCCCTTGTGTTTGACAGTTATATGAAGCAATCAGCCCTCTAACACGTTAACTTGAAGACCAGGAACTTAGCCCACTTCATCAGTCAAGATTTCATGCTAGCAAAGCGCCATTCACAAAAAAAAAAAAAAAAAAAAAAAAAAAAGCAAATTGCGAAGCGACAAAAAAGACGCGTTCAAGGGCCTGGTTGTGATTCTTAAGCCCGTTTGTGTCCGTGCACCGGCCCCATCAGGCTGTCAAGTAAATCCACGCCAAACAGCATTAACGTTACCTGGCAATAAAGAAGCTAGCCCAGTTCTGTTTCATTGCTGCAGGCCTCCGCGGTTCACTGTCAGGCTAAAAACAAACACAGCTGCTCTCTTTCGCGGTGTCGACACAAATGCGCCACCTAACTAGACTAAGAACAATACTCCAAATGCCTCTGTTATCAGTGTTTGTTTGTTAGATGCGTTTTTAAAGGGGTTGTGACAGGCCAATATTGGGTTAGCCACAAATTAGCGGCTAACTAGCACATCAAATAGGTCTCAGCGCCGGGGTTAAATTGGGCAAAAACGCGAAGAACAAGAAGAAAAGTGGCACGCGCTACCGATGCATTTACCTGTTAATTCGCTTGTAGGTGTTAATTGTAGCCGTCCCTCAGCCCCCCCAGCGTTCACTGAGTTCAGCCAGTGCTTCAGTTCCGCCGTATCCCCCCCACCAACAAGACTCAGGACGCTGCCATGTTCCTGTTACCAAAAGGCGCTCTACTGAGCAACTGCGAGGCCTGCCTGTCATGCGGCTATCAGCTGATTGGTTTGAATGGAAGCGGAATTATCTAGAGGCCTGACCCGGGATCAGTAGTCTGTAAGGTTCCTTCCCGCGTTTGAATGGATGGTTGCTATGAAAGCCGACCTCAGAACAGTTCGGTAGCGGTGGTGGAAATTCCTATTCTTTTTCCGGGATCCGGCTCTTTCGGCTCAGTTCACCAACAACAGGCAGCTCTTCCGGCTCCCTAACTGCCCCTCACTCAGCAGCTGCTACTTTTAGCGTTTATAATTAGGTCAAGTATTGGTATTTAATTAGTATTTGAGAATACATGCGTATGTGTGATACTAGTACTGTCCAGAGTAATCATAAAAAAAGTTCATGTTTTTCAAAAACATAACAAATTTACCTCATATTTATTAAAAATCTCGTTTTTAACGTGACACACACACTTAGCCGTGGCTAAGCTAGGTGCTGTTAATGCTAACACTGAATCAAAAAAGCAAAGAAGTAGAAAAAGAACTGAATGCAATTAAAAGAGCCGGTACATTGATTCAGCTCGGTCGCAACGGACATTTATTTATGATTCTGTAAAGCTGTCATAAATAAATGGAAAAAAAATAAATAGCTACCATATAAAATCACCAACAAGTGCGTTCACTACTTATCAAAGAGCTGAAAATACACAAAACATCACTCACAATAACCTAATCATGGCAGTCACGTCATTAAAATTATGCTTGTTGATGCCACAAAATCGAAACTTAAGTATTAATAAACTTTGCATTTTCCCTTTAGTTTTGTAATCCGTTATGTATCTGCAATTTCTCTTTAGAAAATGAGTTTTTACAACGAATGCTGATATAGCCATTTTTATAAGTTTAGGTCAGGGAATAAAATAAAGCTGCATGAATTACAACTTTTCTGCCATCTATGGACACTCTCCTATTAGTGCAGCACATTAGGTTCACAAAGAATATATAACTTTGCTTTAAACTATAAAAACGTGGAGTGACAAGTTGAAGGAAAGTTATACAAAGTCATCAATAAATAAGACAGAAAATCCTCCATTTAAACACTGCTGCTCAAGGTTCACAGCTGACTGTTACATATTGTTGATTTTGGAGACCATTCTACAGTAACTTTTAAATAACGTAATTATTTCAAATCAACACACATCAAGCTAGTTCTTCTTTATAGCTTGTCTACTTTTAAACAAGAGTTTATTGTTTTACTTGCCTTTGAGGTTATAGCCTTCATCGTATGCTAAATTTACCGTGTTAAAACTAGGTTTTCTACAAAAATCTTGCACTGACTAACTTTCTTTTATAATTTTTTTTAGAGTTTCACAAAAATGTTCTTCATTCAACTGTTGCTGCGACATAAAGGTAACAATCAGACACGACCTGCTGAGGAGTACTGACACACCAGCATGAATCAAAAAATAACAACAGTAAATCTGAATCGCAGCTCTTCAGATATGGCTTTAAATGACTGGTGTTCAGTTCTTTTTTTTTCAAATTATAAGTGACTCACCGTGACTGAAGGTAAAGGTGAAACATCTTGACCTCTGTTACTGACTGATGTTGTACACCAAACCTAAGTGAAACGGCTCAGATTGGTCACGTTATGAGGCATCTGATTGGGTGGCAGACCATGCGCTGCCTGTTAGTCTAATTCGATTACAGCAAGAGAGAGAAAGAGACATGAGGAAAAGAAATGTTTCCTTCTTTTTTCCTTATTAGAAGCTCCTTTAACAAGATGGAGAGGGAAGGGCTTCAGCTTTCAGTCAGGATGAGAAGACTGTCTCACAGAATCTTTATCAAAATTTCATTTGACTCACATGATGTCAAATGCGTTTTAGCAGGCATTAAATCAAATCATACTTTTAGTAAACACAAAGCTTTTGGTTGTTTGTGTTGCTGATTTCTAAATAAAAGCATATATTCCTATACAAACAGGCTGCCTTTGGAATTGCATGTCGTTACAAAATACATAATAGTTAAAAATAAGAAAGCTTTAAAACATGCAAACTGTATGTAACAGAGGTACTCAAATGTGACAAATTTGTCATTGTCAAGGCCTATTGTGCTGCTTACTTTCTCATTTTTGCCAAGTATTGTACCGCCATCTAGTGGTCTGTACTTCTCATTGCAGCAGGCCCAGTAAGGATACTGTGAAAAATGTGAATTAAAAAGAGGAAACTAAGTGCAGTGCTAAAAAGAGTGAGAGAGGGGGAAATGAAAAAGAAAAAAAATATGATCAGGAAGCATTAATGGGCATTTGGGTAAATTATTCAATGCAACAATGCTGTATAGGATCATAACGGAATAAAGAATAAAATATAAAGATAATTTCATAATTATGGTAGATAATATGTGTAGAGAGTTTTAAAAAAAAGAGAATTTTGTGTACACACAAGAAAAAGAGTCAAAAAACCATTACTGCACAATCAATCATCTTTAAGCCAACACACAATGTTGTGAAAAACATTTCTTGGATTCAAAAATATATCTTAAAACAACTGTCAGTAATAATAGACAAGCTCAAATATTACAATATTACTATGTAATAAGTAAAAAATATATAAATATCCTCCTGACTACCAGTAGTTCAAATTTGTCCTCTGTAGAGGACATTTGTAAACTTGAATATCTCCCACCCACTGCATACTACTGAATTAACTCCTTTTGGTATCTACAGAGGACATTTAGGGCTTTTCAATGATACCAAATGCGAAGGGATGGGGCTTTTGTACCTTCCTTTTCCTCATTCAGAAAAATGGCGTTCATCAGTACAAGCACATTTTATGGGAAGAGAAAAAGTAAGTGCATAATACTTTTTGTTGTGCAAATTTTGGTTTAAAATGTTGTTGGCATATTCTATATAAGTCTCTTAGCAACATATTAAAACCTTCTATGAAGTATTTGAACTGTATTTTATCATAGTATTTAATTGTTAAAAAATTGTCTTCTGTAGTGGACATTTGTAGTTATTTCCTCAGTTTTGTTCCATTTTTTCTGTTGAGTTTTTTAAATCACAAGAAGGAAAGTCGTTCTCAGAAGCAGAGAGAATTTTACTGCGAATTATTGA
Organism: Kryptolebias marmoratus; assembly: GCF_001649575.2. Classification (NCBI taxonomy): domain Eukaryota; kingdom Metazoa; phylum Chordata; class Actinopteri; order Cyprinodontiformes; family Rivulidae; genus Kryptolebias; species Kryptolebias marmoratus. The sequence continues at coordinate 12,606,290 of NC_051450.1, read as the reverse complement.
TAGAGACTCAGATATTTATGTGTCTGATGAAGAAGGTGAAGATGCAATGTTTCAGGCACAAGCAGAGGACGTTGATTCATAGAGCTCTGAGGATGAAATTCAGGCAGGGCAAGCAGATGCAGAGTCAGATGAAGCAAGACAGTCCACATCTCAGCCCAACTGGATTGAAGGTGTTTGTCTTGGCTGCACCAACTGGTCTGGTCTTAGACTTTGTAGTCTACCAAGGCAAGACTACCTTCCAAGTTACAGGAGGAAATGGCATTGGAGAACAATCTGTTCTTCATTTGGCAGAGTCTGTTCCTCAAGGAACCCACCTGTTCTTTGACAGGTTCTTTACAACAATCAACCTCCTTGACACCCTGATGACAAAAGGGTTGACAGGAACTGGAACGCTCATGAGTAACAGGGTTCCAAAGGAGTGATCATAGGGGATAAGACCTTCAAAAAGAAAGGCAGAGGTGAATCAGAGATGGTTGTCAGACGAAGGTCTGACAACCATCCTGAAGTTGCTGTCATAAAGTGGTTGGACAACAAGCCAGTTGTTATGGCATCCTCTGCCTATGGCATTGAACCTCAGTACACATGCAGAAGATGGTCCAAGAAAGACAAAAGGTTTGTCCAGTTGTCAAGGCCACTGGCAATTGCTGAGTACAACACCAACATGGGTGGCGTGGACTTGGTTGACTGAATGTTAAATTTCTACAGGATGGCTTCTCGCACTCGGAAATGGACAGTGGTGCAGTTTTCCACTTTTTTGACCTGGCAATCACCAACTCGTGGCTTCAGTATACGAGTGACTGCCAGTTTCTGGGGAAGAAACCACTGAAGTTGCTTAACTTCAAACTGCTCCTTGTTGAGGAGTTGATTACTTGGGCCCAATCAGGATTTGGAAGTGACAGCGAAGATGACTACACTCCTCCATGTCAAAAGTGGAAACCACAGCCAAATGCAGCTCTGAGACACTACAGTGACATCCATCTTCCAGAGATGGTGGACAAAACACATGCATCAAGGTGTTGCAGATCTGGCTGCACGGGCAAAACATGTGATGTGCACAAAGTGCAAAGTGTTCCTTTGTGTTTCCAAGAAGGGGAATTGCTTTTGGAAGTATCATAGCAATTAAGCACAGGAAAGCAAAAGAACTGCGATGATGGACAGTTTTGTCAATGTGAAATTCATTCTGATGTTGATGTTTGGATATTTTCTTTGGGACAAACTGGTTGGCATCGAGGTTTAGTTTCAAATGTATGGCGTTCCAATGTCCACTGTAGAGGACACATTATATTTCAAAAACAAAAACTTTTTTTTCAAAAAAAATGTTTTCAGTATTCTAATTACCTTACAAAGGTTGTGGAATTTAAAAAAAAATGGTAATTGGACAATATTTCTTTTCCTGGTAGTCAGGAGGATATAGAGGCAGTCACGACACATTTAAAGACAAACGGACAAATGTATGTTTTTATATGTTTAGCTTGACGTAGTCTAGCCGATGACAAAAAAATATCCGAAAGTATAGAGGAAAGACAAAATTTCAGTACTTAGGTATTAAAAATTTAGTTATGATAAAAGCGTAGCATCTTTCATATACAACTTCTTTTCCACTCAAGCAATATATCGTTCATATTACATCTTGCTCCATTTTGTACATAGCGCCATTGAACGCACCTCCCGTAACCAAGGTGATGACGCTATATTCTGTTGCCTAGGCATTCTCGAGGCAAACACTAGCTGGATAGCTAGGCTAGCAGTTCCTTAAGATAATCTCGCGGCTATGGTATAACGCGAATTTAGCCTCTTTATCGAGTTAAATGCACACATAAGGAAGTTTACTGGATTTCGAGTCCAGCACATTGGTTCTAGTTTTTAGTTTGCTCCCTGCGTTACCTGAATTAGAGTCAGAGTCATCCTTTTGGATCAACTCGGACTACAAGATACTCAGCCATCATGGTAAGCAGCTGCTGTGGATTGCGGTGTTTGACACCTGTTTGGTTTTCGAAGTTTGAAAGGCTGTTTTTGAAACGTGGTGCTTCAGCTGGGAGGAGAGCTAATGTTAGCAAGAGTCTTTAGCTGTGCTAGCTCACGTGAAGAGGCCTCGCAACACAAGAGAAAATCCTCTTCAAGTTAGCTAATAAGCTAAATGTGGCTGCTGTTACATCAACTCTGTCTCTTCTGGCACACATTTCGCATCGAGGTTCTTTCTTTTTGTCTCCATGCAGGCTGACTTTGGGTTTAATGAACATCATCAGAATGAAATTATCAATTACATGCGATTTGCCCGTTCAAAGAGGGTCCTAAGGCTCAAGACTATTGACTCATGCTTTGAGGAGCTCAAAGATAGCAGGTAAATTCTGTTGTTGTGCACCTTACTTTGATTTTAACCTCATCATCTATTAAAAGGAGTTTTAATGAACAAAGCAGTGCAGTGGTTTTCATGTAATAACATCTGTGCTTGTTGGTGTCTTCCTCTCTGAAGGCTGGTGGAGGACACATTCACTGTGGACGAAGTGAAGGAGATGCTGGATGGGCTGCAGATGGTGGTGCGTGGGGAGGTGGAGATGGAGCTCATCAACACGGCCCACACCAACGTGCTGCTGCTCAGGCAGCTTTTCTCCCAGGCGGAGAAGTTTTACCTTCGGCTCCAGAGTGACATCTCGGAGCTGGAGAACAGGTGGGCTTCAGAAAAAGGGGAAGGGGATCAAGGTGTCCCGAGGATTGCCGAGTGAAAAATCCACAAACATCTTGAAGCAGTTTAACAGACAGAGTCATATTCTTATCCAAGGAAAGGCAATAAAAACAGGGCTTAATGTGAAATCCTATAAATCAAAAAATATAAGTTGTTTTACTATTAATACTGCTACCTTTATTTTTATTATCATCATTTATCTATTAAAAAATTAATAGTGAAATCTTTTTTTTTTTAACCTTCCTTGTTCTAGTTGTGCATTTTATTTAGAAAAAGGTGATGGCTGGTTCATGCCACTGCATGAAACATAAAGTCCTCGAAATGTAAACATGTTCATGAGGGGGAAAATCTTCACTTTGTACCTTTCTGTATCTCACTTCCTCTTAGCATGGTTTAGATTCAGATTTACAACATGTCATCTGCCAGGTAAAAAGGTCACTGATCTACATTTACTTTATCTGCTTTCCATTACACATGTTTATTCCGTTACATATTTCCGTTAGTCTGTGTTTTAAAACTGACATTCAGTTAGTCTGAAGACCACAAATGCCACCTTTTATGGTTCAGTCATTTAAAACACAAAACAACCAACAAAGAAAAGGGAACCCGACAAGCTTTCTAATTTTATTTTTTGAGGCCTAGTGAAAAAAAGAATTTCCATCCTTTATTACATACTTGTCTGTTACCCCACATTTCCACTGCACTCCTTATCTGAGTGACACACAGCAAAACATTTAGACTGATCACGCTTTTCAAACATGCCCGAGTTTCACTGACAATCAAAGACTGGTGGGAAAAAATATATGTGACATTTCTCAGCTTTTATTCTTGTGTCGCTTTAAGATGTTCTTACATGCAATGTTCTAATTAAACAATTCAACATTCTAAAATTCACTAAGCATTTATAGACTTACAACAAGTAAGACATTTTTGATTTTCATTAACAAGTATTCAGAGAGTACCTGAGAAGCTATAATCTTTTCTTTCTTTCAGATTTCTAAGCAAATTCTTGAGCAATGTGGATGTGTCCGTGTGATACCATCAACAAAGATAAATCACATCTGAACCATTGAAAATGTTGCACTTTTGACATTTCTGCAAAGATGAGAGTTTCTGGCTTTAATGTATTGATACCTTAGAGCTAAAAAAGGGGCTAAATGGGAAAAAAAGGAGTACAAAATGTTAGACTTACACTTTAACCTGTCAGAGGTGTGAGGAATACTTTGCCTTTGCTTTATTTCCACACATGACACGAGCAAAAGGTCACACACCCTTTTGTTCAGAACATGATTTCAGGCTGTTGGCTTGTTTGATCGGCGTAAACCTCTCCAGCGCACAAATCTGAATGCACTCTCTGCCCTCAGTTCTGAACTCTGTCTAACTTCTGACCTCTGCAACCTCTCACCTTGAAAACCCCGCATTCTGAAGATGATACTTTGCTTTTATTATGCACATGGTGGGTGGATAAACAACCTATAAACCCTTTTTTTTCTCCCCTACAGGCTACAGCTGTACGTGACTGAATAGCTTTCTAAAGCCAGGAATACGCCCCTTGTCACGATCTACGTGTCTTCAGCTGCTTTTTAAAAAACCACATATGAGCTTTGTAGAGAACACTACAGCTCACCACAACCATGTGTCTTATAGCAAAAGAGCTAAACTGCCATCACGGAAAACAGGGTGTTCACTGTTCTTTGCCAAACATTTGCAACCGCTAAATAGTAGATTGTAATGCTGGCAACGATAAATATGAGCACTGAGGTTACACAACAGATTTACCTGCTATGGTGTCACAAAATACGCATCGTGATCATTTTACACACAAGACCTTGTTTTAAGCATTTTTCTCTGCCTTTGATGAGCTTTTGAAATGATTTCCTCTAATATTTGTTTTCTTCTTGCACATTTATAGGGAGCTTTTAGAGCAAGTGGCTGAATTTGAGAAGACTGACTTTAAAACCACCAATAAGGTGCGCATAAACGTGCTCTTCCCCACACGTAGGGCCTGCAGTCCCTACCTTCTACGCTGCTCCCGTTAGTTAGGTTATTTACACGCACATGGACAACAGAAACGTGCCGTATTCCCGTGCGTTTGAGTCTTTCGTTCGTTTCATTTCCAGATAAACCAAGAACCAAGCAAACCCAAGTTGGCGCCGCTGAATGAAGGCGGGGTGTCGGAACTTCTCAATAAGGTAACGCTACATGCGGTAATCGCAGTTCTCCTGCCATTATTAAAACCTTTTAAACACAGTTATTGTCATTTTAATTTATTTTAGGAAATAGCAAGACTACAGGAGGAAAACGACAAACTCAAAGCCAGACTTCGGACTTTAGAATCCCAGGTATAGAAGTGAAATTTTAAAGAAGCCACATTTATTTATTTTCTTGAAACTGGTAACAACGGTAGTTTTAAAAAAAAATTTTTTTATGAATGTCCACAGGCCATGAGTGCTTTAGAAGGGAAAACGAAGGTAGAGAGAGCCCTGAAAGACCTCCAGAAGTTGCAAGGCGAACAGCAGGTACTGCTCCAAGTCTTGTTGGCAACAAAAACAATCCGTTTGTTACAGTTCACAAATGTTTTTCGTTTTATTTATATTCCTTTTTTTTTTTTTGTTTCATTTTCATCTAAACTCTTGCTGCCATTTGCTTTAATCTGCTAACTTTGAGCTAAATGGTATGTATCCACCTGATTTACTTTTGTCTGTTGCTGTTGGAAACACAGCTCGTAGAGTCTGTGCCTTCAGCTCGTTTTAGCAACGATCAGCCTTTCAGGCCTCCCGAACCTTAACTGGGTTCCTCCTTCTGCCTTCAAGCTCGCTGCTCCAACCCAGGAGATCAGCAGTCTGGAGAACACGGTAGCAGCCCTGAAGGAGGACTACGAGAGGTCTCTCAGCGCCAACGCCGCGTCGCAGAAGGACCTGCAGGAGAACCTCATCTCCGCCAAACACGAGCTTCTAAGAGTGCAGGAGCAGCTGGCCTTAGCAGAGAAGGTATGCAAGTGTTTTTTTTTTTGGTATTTTACACTAACAAGCGCCAATTTGTCAAGTGAAGAAGCTCAGGTACAGTTGGTGTGACGCAGCGGGGAGCGTGCCACTGCAGTGGTGTTTATTCTAACAACAGCCTTCCTCTTTCTGCCAGCGATATGGAGGAAGCTGGCAGAAACTGTCCCTCGTGTCATAAGATCACGCAGCTGACTATTTTTCAAGAGGTCACACAGTATTCATGGGTTTCCCCCTTTTACCTTTGGTGGTTTTGTGTTTGCAAAATGCCCTAGAAAGTCCAAAGTCCGTGTCAAAAAAAAAGGCTCTTCTTTCCCTCAAAACAAACTGCCCCTGAACCGCTGTTTCAGTTTTTTTTTTTTTGTCCGTCGCTTGTCAAGCATCACCGTATTTACGTCATCTCTGCCTAGTCTCAAACAATATATTACTAGGGTCGACCGCTCAGCTGACTCCTCATTGGTTTGTGCACAGGAGCTGGACAAGAAGTTTCAGCAAACGGCCGCGTACCGCAACATGAAGGAGATCCTAACCAAGAAGAACGAGCAGATCAAAGAAATTAGGAAACGACTGCAAAAGCGAGTATTCGCCGTTCGCTCGAAGCAAACTGCCAGAGCGCAGCTTGAAAAGCTCGGTTACAAGCCGGATCAGAGGAGTAAAGTAAAAAAAATAAAATAATTGTCCTGTTTTCCTGTTTCAGGTATGAGCCTGACGAATGAGTTCTACACACTTCAGCCGGGAAGACAGGACCAAAATTTGCGACCGCGGTGTGGACAAGAAACCGTCAGTTCCAGTGTTTTCAGACAAGAAAGGCGATAAACGGTCTTTCTACAAGGAATTATTTTTACTTTATCTGCCATTTTCTGTACGTATTGGCTTTAGGAAAGAGCAGGGGCTGGTAGGTTGGCTGCACACACGACTGAATTCCCCCCCTTTTTTTGTTTTCTTCCTGTCTGAACTTACAGTAGCTACAACTCTCCCCTCAGTGCTCTATGCAATTTCCTGCTCGAAGGGGCCTTGTCCTTTTTGCTGAAATGGACAGAAAGAAGCTCTGTCGGAAGCTTTGCTCTCATCTTTGTCGAATGGGGAAACACCTAACAGTCCGGTTAATAAATTACTGATATTTCCTTGTCTTAATTTCAGCAGCACCTTGAAATCCATTTTTAATAGGCGAGGGCCGAGTCCCGAGCGAATCTTTTAGTTCGTTTAGTGAAAAGCGACGCTTCTTGATGCTTCAGGTCGCCCTTCGGTCTGTTTTGCCATTTAAAATAGCATTTCACTCCTGATTATTCCCAATAATATAATACTGCGTGGAAGTCGGAACTTAAAGCAAATTTTTTTTTTTTTTCCTTCTTTTCGCGCCTGCGTCTAGATTTAAAGGGCATAGAGTATTTTTTTGTGTGGAAACTTTGTGTATTTTTTGTATCGCTGTATTTACATGACTTTCATGACGAAGTGGCTCTTGTAGAGTGTGACACATCTGCTGTGACGCTAGATGTGCGTTTGTCTCAAGTGTGCAAAATACGGCCTAATAAAAGTTGACTAAGTTTATGTGCTGCTGGTTTTTGTTATGAGTATTTGACATTTTTACAAAAGAATTAGCGTATTTCTAATAGACAACAAAAGCCTTTTATTTTTAGACATTTGGTTTAGAGGGAAATCAGCCTAATGTTAAAACAGTAAAGCTGAACTATATTGATTGTAGGATTTTAAAGAACTGGACTGGATTCAACAAGGGGGCGCCATACTGCTATAATATACAGATGATAAATAAATCAATTGAATGCATCACAACTATTTAAATGTTTAAACTATGAAACGTGAAATCTATCTGAATAATTCCTCTAAAGGCTGTTTGGATTTTTAACGCTTCCTGTCGAAGGCGAAAGGGTGATAATGTTTTTGCCTTCATCTGTGTGCATTTGTTAGCAAACTAGCTCATGAACCACTGGATGGAATTCAATGAAACTTTCAGAATTTAACGACTGGATTAACATCTACAACTGATTAAGTTTTCGACTCAACTCTATGTAAGATAGCCGCCACAGCTAAGCCACCTTTGCAAAGATTAAAATCCCTTTAGCTCAGACAGGTTTACAAATATTAAGCTTGAACTTTGTGTAGCAGTAGCTGAGAGTTATCCCCAACACATACTTCAAGCACGGACTGATAGCATGAGATCAGTTTTCAAAACTTTGCCACAAACTGTTAGAGTCAACTGTGCCTGTCTGTTAGCGAAATATCTCATGAACCAGTGGACAGATTTGAAGGAAACTCTCAGAAAGTAATCCCTGAAAGTACCTCTGCAACTGATTACCTTTAAGAGTCAACCCAATGCAAGATGGCTGCCAGAGCCAATTCACCTTAGGAAACACAAAAATGGCTATAACTCAGCCAGTTTAGCAGATATTGAGCTAAAATCTTGTGTGGCAGTAGCTGACAGTCATTCGCAGCACATACTGCAAGAGGTAACAGATCATGTGAGTTATTGCATGAGCGTGTGCACAACTTTGACCAAAATAGTTAGAATTCTGTCATTTCTCAACACAAGATGAGCTTCGTGTTAAATGCTGCCATGAAAGATGGCAGGTGAGTTAACTGTTTGCTGCTGTGGTGCTTTATAAAAAGCACTTTTAGCCCAAAATAATTTTGTGCTTCGCTCTTCCTATAAGATATCAAACTTTTGCTTTCCTATTTGAAGCAGAGGCGTTGCCATATCCGTCGTTGCTACGTAATCTAATGCTGAATCTGAAATCAAATGGCAAAAAACACAGCAGACAAGCCTCCCCCCTGCTCCTGAACTGATGAATGATCAGGAAACCAGATGAGGTAAGCTCTGAGTTACAAAACCCTACAATGGCCTAAAAAAATCCTCCACGCCGTGCAGTTTTAACACTTCGCCTGCTCCTCGAGAAAACATCTTTGCTAACGTGTCACGTGGACTGAGACTGAGACAGGATAAGACGCAAAGTGGTCACTAGGCCGTCAACTGTCAACCCCGTGTTGTTTTCAGTGAAACTCATAAAGCCACAATGTCCTGACATAAACGTGTGATAGTTTTGCATCAAGGAGGAGTTTGCACGCATGATTTACTTGAGAACCAAAAGGGTGTAAATCAGCAAAAATACCCAAAAAAAAAACAGTCACACTGCTTGACACGGATAATTACGCTGGCTTAGTTCCTTGCAGGTTCATCCCTGCACTAAAATAAAGATTAGGACGTAAACATTTTGTGTTTTTGTGCATCTAAATTAGTATCTGCATGCACGTATGCAGCTGAAAGTGGGGGAGAAACTGATGAGAATTTCAGATAGGATGCAGCACCTTCGCAGTTTATCTCACAGTGCATGAAATAAATCACAGCGAGCAGGTACAGGAAGTGGTGACAACCTTCTCTCAGTACCAGATCTCTCGCTCTGCTGAAGGCTGCGACAGTAACAGTACTTTCCCACTACATGGGGCAACAGTTAATACATGTGAGTGTGCAGCGCACTCAATCCAGAGCCGCTTTCTGCTCGCCGAGTTGGCATCAAAGGGGTTTTCTCAGTTTCACTCGCAAGACAAAGAGCTTCTCTGTTGTTTGGCTTTTTTTTCTTCAGAATCACAAAGCAGATGTTGGAAGGTGTGAGTTTCAGCAGCGTTTCGCAATGAAAGCTATCGTCCGATGTGATGTTTCTCCCTCCTCTAAACAATGAAAACTAATTTTAGTGGAATAAGAAAAAGTACCAGGCAAGGTACCAGGATTGAGGCCAAGACCTAAATGGATTACTGCTGTCTTCAAGGGATAGTCTGGTCATTTTTGAAGTAATATTCTGTCAAATAGTTATCAATGGTTAATGCTTTACCAGCTGTGATCAGGCACATTTCTTTATGTGCTCTATGGCTGATGTCACAACTGATAAGGTACTAGCAATGGATACAGATTGTCAGATTGGCAAAAATGGCCAGACTATCCCTTTAAAGCCACTCCAGTCTCAAAGACTTCATAGCAGTTCATGCAAATGCCATAACACAAACCTCTACATCGTCATCATTTTCAAAATAGGTCGTTATTCAGTAGAAATGTTATGATTTTCTTGCTGAAAGTGTCCCAGCCTGCACCAGAAGGGCTACAGCTAGCTGCTTCGGCCTCTTTTTGCACCTGTAAACAAGCGACTAACTGACAGAAACCCAAAGGTTTATAAGAAAGCATTGGCACGTTCGCACAAACCAAAGTGGATGGCAGCAATCCACTTTGGCGTTTTGCCGCTCAGATGAGCGATCGGTTTCTCAGTCCGGTCAGAATCCTGCTCCACTTCTCCAAACTGAGACTCTCCAAAGAGCTATCTGCAACAGGTAAGATAATAACTGTTCGTAACCTTTTCATACAAAAACCTACTTCAAAAGATCAGCCCTAACGCTTCAAGCTGTAATCAGATTAACCATAACTCATCCTGAAAGCACCAGTACTATAAACGTCACTGAAATCCATTAAGAGCATTTGTAGAAATTTATCTCAAACTCTTTGTTTTACAGCTGCCACAGCGCTGACAGTATGACTCAGAATTAACCCTTATTGTGCTGGTTTTCCTGTTCATTTTATCTTGAAGTAGTTTTCTCTGAATAAGCAGAGCGACCAGGCTGTAAGGTGATGGTAAAATGGTAAGTGGGCTGTTCTTATATCTCACCTTTCTAGCCAATCAGGCCATTCAAAGCCCTTTCCAACACAATCTGTGGCCTCACTTACCCATCCACACACATCCACACAGCACTCTGCTACATCTCGACAAAGCTAATCTGAATAAATCATTCTATAGAGTCTAATCAGTGCTTTAGATTGCATTCATACACTTATGGGGCACATCGGAGCCAATCAGGGGTTCGGTGTCTTGCCATGGAAGACTTCGACATGTGGCATATTGGTGGAATCAAACCCCCAACTATCTCATTGGAGGATGACCACTCTAACCACTGATCCACAGCTGCCCCAAGTGATGTGATGGTTAATCTTATGAGGCCTTTCTTTGTGGTACATGACTACAATTTGATCCAAAAACATAAAAGTACGAGCTTATAAAGGGGCTAGAGCCTCCATCTCCTAAGTTAGGGACATCCTGGGATATCGTGACCATCTCTGATAAAGCTAAGAGTAGGCATGAGACATAAATGAAACTATTATCACTTCACTGCAAGAAACCAAAGCTCCAAATGTGATTAGATCTTTTGTTGTGGCACAGAACATGCTGTTTGGTCAAACCTCATGCTGGTGACTAATCTATGGCCTCTTGGCGTTTTGTTATTTCTAAGAGTTTCCCCGGTATCGAAGTTTTTGCAACTGCAGCTTTCAGAGAGAGGAGTTGTCATTCGGCGAATTTCTACGCTCTCAAAGCCACTTTTGAAGCGCCATTTTGTTTGTAACGTTCACAGACTGCATTCCAAAAACCCCGCTGTTTCATAACTACAACCTTTTTTTGTGTCCGCTAAGTTTGCTTAGGTTTTGGGTCGCTCCGGAAGTTACTCAGCTGCACGTGGTATCATTACTGTCTGCGAGTTTCTATGAAATCCATCCAGTGCTTTAAGAGATATTTTGCTAACAGTTTGTGTGTGTTTGAGCAGACACAAACCGGGGCAAAAACATTATTTTCCTTATGCCTTTGGTGATAAATAAGGTTTGAGATAATCTTTTATGTCTGGACGATTTGTGAATTTGCTGCTCAAACTTTTCTGGAAACAGAGAACTACAAAATTCACATGAACTATCAACGGCGATCTGATCACGACGCAGGCATTTCCCTAAGCCTCACTGTGGTAACAGCTGAAAAACACAGTCAGGAATCTGGAGAGCAGAAGACCCGTGTGTGCCCACCTGACTGCGTCACGTTACCAAACGCTAAAGTAGAAAAGGTTTGGGGCAAACGGTGAAAGTGTGAACGCTTTTCAGCCCACTCTGTCTTACAGAGGTCTTCCTAAAAGGTCACAGCTCTCAGCGGTGTGTCCCTGGGTCTCGTCAGCAGCAGGCTGTCAGCGTCTGTATTATCACAAATGTTTGATGAAATCTACTCTATGCTATGATGCTCAGACAGCGTCTGACTCTGCTATTTGTGTTTGTGAACTTTTTTGGTACTTTCTGCTTTTGTTGCTTTTGCTTTTCATTATGATACTTGGGTAATTCCCTTATTTATATATATAAAAAGAGAAGCTCTTTGCAGATGTTCCATTGGAGGATATTCATTGCCCACTGCCAAAGGCAAAAGGGTGATAATGATTTTGTCTGTGTCTCTGTGGGTTTTGTCTGTTGTTTTAGCAAAATATCTCATGAACCACTGGGCAAATTTGAATGAAACTTTCAGAGAGCAACCCACCTACAATCAGCTGATTCTAGTAGTAAATGTCAAAGTTTAAAGCAAAAATACTTCGCAAAGTGTAGTGCTCGGCGTATGTGTTCGGATGCTGCTCAGCTACATCAAATTTGAGCTCAGTCTGTGTAAAACTGGCTGAGGTATAGTCATTTTTTTGTGTTTCTTACAGTTGATTTGCTGTAGCGTTTTCCGCAATCTGTTTATAAATCAACTGTTCAGTACATTTTAAGACTGGATCGGATGTGACGCTGAATTATTTTTCTACATGTGAAACTCTCACATCAACTCAAGCGCGTTACTCTCCTTTTCACGGTGTCTGTGTTTGTTGCCACAGATCAGAAGAACGCGCTCGTGTGACTGCACTTTGGCAGTTGGTAGACAGGTTGAGTGAAACCTGTCAGTGTTCACGTTTTTTTCCCAGAAGGTAAACAGCGATCTGATCATGACACAGCCGTTTCCCTGGGCCTGTGATCAAAACCGAGAAACGCAACCAAAATTTGGTAGAAATCTGAAGAGGTAAGGTTACCACTCGCTCATCCTCTTGAGCAGAGTGCTTGTGACACACTATGAGGCTGAAAAAGTTGAAGGTGGGAAGTGAAACTGCGAGAAAACAAACCCACTCAACCTTACTTAGGTCCTCAACAAGAGCCCAAACAGCTCGGAGTTTAACATAACCAAATAACTGATTTCAGAAGATTTTCATGTGAAAAATCTCAAACCCTACTGCTTTCCCGATGATGAGGACATATTTCACCACAGGGACTTTCTTTTTTGCCTTGCTTTCATTTTGCTGTCGTCAGCCATGATGTATTCCTGGTAATTGTTTCCCTTCAGTCTTGATATCACCAAGTAATCGTCAACTTCCCTTTGCTCAAACAGACTTGTGCTGATGGGATTTTTTTTCCTCTTGGCCTCAAATGACACAGGAAAATGTCAGTCTGTGATATTTGACAGTGATGAATCAGCTTGAATCATGAAGACAATAGGTGTAACTGAACAAATTCAGAGGAAACGTGCCTTATCATTGTCTTCCCATGAGTTACATCAGTGTTTGGCCTTCTTAAACTCACTGGTACTCTAGTGAACATCCTCCCACCAGTTCTGAATAATTTGCTTTGAGTAGATAACGATTTTTTATTTATGTACTGAATAAATCATTGCTCCGAACAGATCAATAATAGGTGTGCAAACTAGTTTTATCATAGTTAAAAAGAGCCATCAGTTAACTTCAAAATTAAAACTATGTATATAAGAAAGTAGCATTCCTTTAAGGAACGCATATTTCCCAACGCTTTGCATGTCAAAGTCTTAAACCAAGATGGTGTATGTTCTGTTAGCTCTTGAAGTATGTGTTAGGGATGACTGTTAGCTACTACCACATCATATTCTCAGTAGAAGTCTTAGTCAAATCTTGGTAGTAGCTGAGACTGATCCCCAACTTGTACTTTGGGTACTTGTACTTAAATCTTTGCCATTGACCGTTGGAGTCAATCTTGCCTGTTAGCAAACTATCCCATGAACCACTGAACAAACTTCAATGACTTTCAGGAAGTAATCACTGGATGTACATCTACAACCAATTAGATTTTGGAATCAACCCAGTTCAAGCCAACTGATCTTAAAAGAAAAAACAGAAATGGCTGAAACTTAGTCAAATGTACAGATATTAAGCTAAAAATTGGTGTGGCAGCAGCTGAGTCTAATTCATGACACATACTCTAAGCACTATACTTTTGGACAACATTTTTGCCTAAAACTTTGGTATTAACAGTTGGTCTCAACCCTGTTTGTCTGTTAATAAAATATCTCATGAACCACTGAATCGTTTTTAATGATACGCTCAGAAAGTACTCAGTGGTTTTACATCTACGACTGATTAACTTTTGGAGCCAACCCAATTCAACATAGTTGCTGCAGCCAATCAATATGAGCAAACACAAAACTGGCTATAACTGAGTCAGTTTTATAGATATTTAGCTGAATTTGTGTGTGGCAGTAGCTGAAAATCATTCACAACACATACTTTGAGCTCTAACAGATCTCAAGAGATCTTGCAATATTGCATGAGATCGTTCATTTACAAGGTTTGACCTAAATGGCTATAATGGCTATAACCATCCATTTTTATCATAAGATGGTCTCAGTTTAACACTATGCATGAAAGGCAGCGGGTGATATGCAGTCCTTCAAGGAATACTCAGCCTAGAATTGGCTAATGTTTGTTTTCTATTCATCTTAAAATTAAAACATTCATTTATGAAGTGACATTTTGTTTTAAGATGAAGGGATGTTTTTCCAAAATGTGTCAAATGCATTTTTCGACATGGCAAAAGGGAAACTACAAATAAATTTGACAAATGCTTAGTTTTAGTCAGAGGTTGCTAGCTCACGCCACTTAAACGTTATATAGTACTATAAATGATGAGAAGCAAAGTGGGCTCACAACGCTTTCGCTTCTGTTTCAAGTCTTTAATCACATTTTCAGTTTCAAAAGTCAGTACGTGGTATTAAGTGGTTCACCTGTGTGTGCAAAATGTGCCAGATCTGAGGAGGCTTGATAAAACCTGCTTTACTTTCAGCCTCATGGCCATGAATCATTGGGTGACGTCTAAAAGTCTCTTAATGCTTAGACCTTGTCTGGCGGTTTTCAAAATGATAAAAGAGGTCCAGTTGGTACACGCTGCGCTGTCGTTTTAAACTTGAAAAATGACTTCAGCGGTGTCCAGTGGCCATGTGTTGTTGCTCTCCGCAGGCTGAGACACATACGACGTGATAAAAGTCGGCACGTGATCTTTCGTGGTTAAAAGGAAGCTATATAAGCCAGTGAAGATGAGCAAAGTTGACAGCTGTTCCACTCAGACAAAGAAGTAATACTCCCACTGTGAAGTTCCCCATTCTCACATTCCTGCACAAAAACAGGTAAATGATATTCTGCGTTTCTTCCAAAATAGCTCCAAGCTACGCTCAGGGCTTTGTTTTTACCATGTTTATCATTTATTTGTTGTCTTATTTTGGTATTCTCTGGCTCTTTGTAGATAAAATGGACGAGACAACTACCTATATGTTTGATGAAGAGATCTATTCTACATCAACTGTAAGTATTACTTTAATATTTGTTTATGATGGCAATAATAATGAGGGGGAAAACAGCATTTTTTTGTTGTTGGTATACAAAAAAAAAACACAAGAGAAAAGGTGGTATAAGTTAATTCTGACAACACATGCTCACCTAAAGGGGAAAGTAAAATTTTCTGTATTTGTGAACTAATTTTATTGTATAAATAAAAACAGTTATTCTCAGGATACGATCTATATATGCGCAGAAAATACATGTTTCTTTTCAAACATGACATGCATTTGACAGCAGATGTTTGTTGGATACTTAAATGCTGCAGTCAGAGTAACAGCTGCGTCGGCATCAAATTTTCCATTGTTTTCAAAAAAAACAAGACCCGCCGCTTATCTCTGCCCTACATCTAAAACTTTCTGCTGCCGGGGTACTGAGTTCTGCAGCGGGCCCCCTTTCTGGAGCCCCTCAGGATCACTCACCCCCTTCGGGCTTGGATAGCAGCAGGAAACCGTGCAGTTGTGTGGTTTCTTCTGTACAGACACAACAGCTGCACCTGACAGCGAACTCTGGTTAGCTTGTACGTCACAGACAGTGTTTGATGTCATTTCACTCCGTTCCCACCACAAGTGGGTTCGACTGCGAAAGGTTCTGCAGTTGATGAGTCGGTTCAGGAAAAAAGCAAAATAAATCAATCAATAAAATTAAAGCTTTTGTCGAAAAGCCAGTTGTACACGTCATCTTTATGCTTTTTAAATAATCCAATGATGTGTTCTGATTGCAGGACTATGTGGATTATAGTTCGACTGAAGAATCAGGCATGTGTGACAAAAGCTGGGTCCGGCAGTTTCGTGGCGAGTACGAACAGCCTCTCTTCTGGATCATCTTCGTCCTCGGTTCTGTGGGTAACCTGCTGGTGGTTTGGATTTACACCGCAGTGCGCAACCGCCTCAAAACAATGACCGACGTGTACCTGCTGAACCTGGCTGTGGCTGACCTCCTCTTCCTGTGCACGCTGCCCTTCTGGGCTGCGGATGCCACCAAGGGCTGGGACTTTGGGCTCAGCGTGTGCAAAATTGTGTCTGCAGTTTACAAGATCAACTTCTTCAGCAGCATGCTCCTTCTCACCTGCATTAGCGTGGACCGCTACATTGCCATCGTACAGGTCACGAAGGCTCAGAACCTAAAGAAAAAGACGCTGTTCTACAGCAAGCTGGTTTGCATTGGCGTCTGGTGTGTCTCCACTTTACTGGCCCTCCCCGAGTTTATCTTCGCCCAGATCAAGGTGGAGGAAGGCGCGCAACAATCCTTCTGCACTCTGGTCTACTGGTATAACGCGTTCAATCGGACAAAGATCCTGGTGCTGTCCCTGCAGATTACTATGGGCTTCTGCCTCCCTCTGTTGATCATGTTCTTCTGTTACTCAGTCATCATCCGCACTCTACTGCAGGCCAAGAACTTTGAAAAGCACAAGGCCCTGAGGGTCATCTTTGTTGTAGTGTTTGTGTTCGTCCTCTCCCAACTGCCTCACAACGCCCTGCTGATCGTGGAGGCCATAGAGGCAGCAAATACCACTATCACCGACTGCGCCACTGCAATTCGCTTTGACATAGCCGGACAAGTTGCCAAGAGCCTGGCCTTTACCCACGCCTGCCTTAACCCATTCCTGTATGTTTTTATTGGGGTGCGGTTCAGACAGGACCTCCTGAAGATGGTTAAGATTTGCACTGGTGGTCTGAGCAAAGGAGGATTCAGTAAAGTTCTGTCAGTTCCCAAACGTCCCTCAGTCATGTCAGATACTGACACAACCCCTGCCCTCTCCATATAGATGCTCATTTTCCATCAATACTACAGCTGTGACCCGAGACTAGTAATCCTGCTTTACATTTTCCTCCTCATTAATTGCTACAATACCATTTACATCTCTGCAAGCACAAATCTTTCTGGACTTAAGACTATTTTCATCCACATCCTAACAGTCACAGGCATATCGATTCCCCTGGTATCACTGTATAAACTGTATAAAGATGTAAATACTGTTTTATAAGTGTTTGTGCTTTTTTTTTTTTTTACATTTGTTTCATCACATATTTGTATTTTTGACTTTCATGTGTAAAACAATCATTAAAAAAATTGAAAAAAACTAGCTTGTGTACGGTATTGCACCTTTGTCCTGTCCTCAACAGCAAAACACAAGCCGGAAGGAAACCCATTCAAATGCAAGTTGTAAATGAATGCAGAATGATGAGCTCAACAGTTTGTATTTGAGAAAGTCTGCTTTCACTGGCATAACGTACTCACTGTGGTGAGAAACATGTTTGAATGTGGCTGCTTCGGTCCACAACGTTTTCGATCTGACTAGTCTTTCCTCACTTTTGTCTGTCTGTGCCACCACACCGTGCGCTGACACTCCAGTTGGTGAAGCCGAGTTCGGCTATGACGTGGCGGTTTCGCAGCGAATGCTGGCAGAGGCCAATTTTAACTGACACGAGAGACGGTTCTCACATTAGGCGTCATAACGGCTGCAACCCAGACAGATAACAGACAAACAAGTGAAAAAAAAAAAAAACCCTTTCATGTTCAGGGGCAACTTTAGGTTGCTGCACAGGATTTCAGTTTCACCATCGTCAAAAAGGGGCACAAGTAACACTTGGATGCACAGGTCTTGAACCGAGAGTTGAGAGACTTTGAAGCAGGGTTCTGTGGAAAGGTTATGAACTAATAATATTCTTCAACCTCAGTTTGGAGGAATAAAGTTTGATTCTTTACCAGACCGATGAGGTAATTGCTAGTTTAAGTGGAGCCACAGTTTTGTATTACAAGTAATTCCAACAAAACCTTTAGATATTTCTGTTGGAAATTCCCCCAGGCTGCACTTGTAGTGCTACAGCTGTATAGCTGCTGCTACTGCTATCTTTCGTCAGGTTTGGTGGTTAGTGAGGCGAATCCAAAGTGCAGACTCATACTGAGAGCTCGAAAGAAAAACTAATAATAACTACCTTATTTATAAGAACAAAAAACAAAAGCTGACGTGGCAGCAAGTCAAAATTAAATAACAAAAACCTCAAGGTTGCAAAAACATGAGGGCGAAACAAAAGGGAAACCAGTCAGCACATTGGAGTTGACAAGGAACCAGTGAGTAAGTGAGGGCGATGAACAGGTTTAAAAGACTGAAGGAAATTAGGAGAAGTGGGCACAGGTGAGTGACTACAAACTTGGAGCAGGTGAACGAGTGATAAGCTGAGGACAAGTGAATGATGACAGGAATATAAAAGACATGGAGCAAAAAACTGAACAAAGACTAAACTAAACATGAAGACAACTGAATAACAAAATAAAAGAAACAATAAACCCAAACTGAACACAGGATAACCGAAAACACGATAAAACAAAAACCCTAAATACAAAAAGAAACTCAATCCTGACATCTTTGCTAACAAGTAACCAAATAATTCCATATAGAAAACAACGTAATGACAGCAACGTAAAGGCTTTTCTGAGCCCCTTGTACATAAGGCCCCAAGTCTGTTTACTGTTTGTGTTCATGCAGCTCATCCTCTGTTTAGCACGAGTTGAAAAATAGAAAAAAAACATCAAACATCAAAAATAAAACCATCTACATTAGTTTCAGAGTCAACTTGAAAGCAGTTACACATTGCTACTTGTAAAACTTCGGAAAGAACTGTTTTTTTATTTAAGTTTATTGTTTTCATTCTTTTCCCTGTCAACTAAAATAGTCATTTCTGACACATGAAGCCATTTTTTTCTGCCTAGGTAGAATATTTGTAATTATGCATCATTTTTAGAAGTACAAAGCCGAGCCTGTGGTCGTCCACGATTGTTTACTCTTTAAGCTGTCACCGTTGTGAGAGCTGGTTTGACAAATCCTGTCTTGTGTGAGCCCTCATTGGGCGCAGCTGTTCAGCGTGTCATTCCCAATCTCTCATTTGTCATCTGCTGAAACCGGTCTGCTGGTGTGTACTCCAAGTCTTCCGTAAAATCCGTAAAAACTCTGAAAGTTGTGCTGTGTGTTTCCAGCTTTTGAGTCCATTCACCTAAATGCATGCTGCAGTTAAAGTCAGGTACACGTTATACAATTTGTTGGTATTATTAACTACATTTTTGACATTTCCTTCTGTTTACCTTGCATCCTGCTTTGTGTTCATGTATAATTGGTAATAGTGTTGTATTATGTGCAGCATATGTAACACAATGGGACAGTTTGTACCTTTTTTTTCTTCTATTCTGTTCATTATTAACAGGAAACCACACAGACTTGTACCGCCCTTTCTAATGCACACACAAAGTGTTCTTCTGGAATAGAAATGTTAAAGGAAGTACTCCTTCCTTCTCCCTCCTTGTGACCCTTAAAGAGAACCGAACTGACTCCTGGCCTTAAAGTAGTGCTCTGGTTGACACACCTGGTTGAGAACAGTGACAGAACACGACTGGTTCTGAGCAGTTCTATAACCTAAGTTACCTCATCGAGCCCATGTTTTTTTTTTAACCTTCCTGAAGCTGTCGTAACTGAAGCCCTTGTAACTTTGGGTCAGTCTGACCCAAAGGCCACAGGAGGGTTGAGATTGGATTTATAGTAAGACAGAGGAAACTTACTTTAAGTTTTGGCCCCTCTCAAAGTCAGAATTACACTCCATTTTTCCAAACTGAGGTCATTTAAAGAGCTGCTGTATCGACAACAGGTAAAATAGTGATTGTTCATAATCTTTGTACAGAACCCCACTGCCAAAGATCCAAGCCATCACTTTAACAAAAAGCATGAACCTCAAACCTTCAGAGGACAAGCCGTTTTATGACTTTCTTACTAATAAGCTGTGAGTCATTGCTGGTGTGCTTTCTTCTCTTTGTGCTTCTCCCATTAGAGAAAACAAATGGAGTTTACAGTTAAACTGGTGGATCTTAAAATCCATCCTAACCAAATCAATTGTCTTATCACACACTGACAGACGACCAAACAGGCAGGTGGCAGAGGAAAAGGAAACAGCAAAGCGCATGTTATTCGCAGAAAAAAACAAAAGCCTGAGGTGTTATTGTGGTCCCTGAGGTTGCACCCAGACTGGCAGAGCCTACCTGCTAAATCCAGGTGAGACCACAAACACGTTTATTTACTTTCCTTCGCACCGGTTCTTACTCTCACGACAGGAAACCATCAGTCGAGTCAATAACATGTTCCCGCTGAACATGTTACAGGCAGAAGAGCTGAAATGGAGGCCAGTGTTATCAGTTATCTAACAGGTTGTGCCACTTTAATGCGTTCATGTTCAGCCTGTGACCTCTGCCTTCACTGCAGCACTGGGATATTAATACATCGTCAAACCACTGATTTCCCTGCCCGTCTCACAAGTGGTCAGTCACACATTAGATCTTATGCATGCATCTTGTGCTTCTTTTAAAAAGGGGAAACAAAAAAAACAAGGCACATCTGAAAGCATAAATGTTTTTGACTATTAGAAAGTCTTACTCAAGCAATTCAACTGAATGTGGCTTTTGCTGTGTCAGCCTTTTGTTACTGGAATAAATAAAATTGATGCTTTAGAATCTTTTAGTTTAATAGCAGAAGACTTTGCGTCATGACTTTGCTCAAAAGCACAGCTTTCACCTTTGTCTCATAAGAAAAACTCAATATTATTCACTTATTTTAATCATTACTTAATTAATCTGTTTATTTGTTTTTACTGCTTCACCTGTCAAGGTCCAGTTATAACAATCTTAGATATATGAAGGTTAATTATTTCAAACAGGAAGTCAGATGTATTAGGTTTACTGATTTATCTGAAGTCTCAATCAGTGGTAAATGAAAAGCAGACAAGTGGATGATTCTATTTATTAGGATGTAAAAAGGTTGTTTAAAATCAACAATTTAAGATATTTAGATCAGCAAATTACTCTCTTGAACTATTTAAAACCTAAACTCTTCTAAATTCTTTGTAATAATTTGTCAACAGTTTTGTTTCTGATGAGACTTTAACTTTTTTTTTCAGTTAAATCTGACAAAATAGTTGTAACGCTAGATGTCAAATGCATGTGAAAAAAATACTGAAGGATTTAAAGGAGTTAAAGAATCACAAAACTGCTTAAAATGACCAAACTCAAGTTCCATAACTGTGTGAACTCCATGTAGGGTTTTGTTGTACATGGAGCACAAACATGTAAATAATTCTGTCAGATATCACTTTTAAAAAAATAAAAACCACTCCTCATTTTGCTTTAAAGTTTATTTATGTGTTTTACTTTTCTTAAACTGGCTGCATTTCTAGCCATTTTCAGTCCCACATTTTCTTTTCCCTTTACTTATTTTTTGTTGTTGTTGTTGTTGAGCCATTTAACATTGTTAACTTTTTTATTCAGGCATAAAAAGCTCCTAAACTCAAGAGATGAACCAGTTTTGTCTCAACACGTAACAGACAAGTAAGCCTCTTATGCACAATGAGTTCCCTTTTCACATAAAACCCCAGTTTGATTAAATTTAAACAGTTTGTTTTACAACAACAACACTAAGAACCTCTCCTACCTTAACACCAAAACCAAAAATGTGTAAGATTTGCACTGGTGGTCTGAGCAAGATGGATCAGCTGAAGGATGCTGCTTCTTGTGTCCTGTGTCGGGCTTGTAGATTTTCTTTTCTTGTTTTTTAATGAGCTGATTATCAGATACTGTTCCTCGGTCATAAATAATAATTTAAGCTTCGAATCCTTTCTTTGGTCCATACTGAGACATGCTAAGGTTTCAGCTAATAGCTCTTTGGTATTCCTTTTGTAGGTAAAAAACATAAACATAAAATAAAATAAAAAAATATAGTACTTTATGCTTATAAACCTGTGGTATCTTTGGCATTTTTTAAAATAAAAAATTCAACCAAAGAAATGGAAACAAATTGTTTGAATGATGGAGGTTCAGGTTATAAATGGCTTCCTCTGAAAATGGTAGAAATAGACCAAAGATGCAAATAAAATCTTAAATTTCTTAACCCTGGAAAACTATTTGGATTAAAATGAATCTTTTTAAGAAATTACAGCAAAGAATGGCTCATTGGAAGGTAAAATATACTGTATATAGTGTATTGGGTGCCAAGATTTTAGCTGCATGCTGTGTTTAAGTCCAGGCCTCTTATTTTCAGCCAGCAGATGGTGCAGTTTGCTCAGCAGAGAGGGTCCGATCGGTTCACCTTCAGTCACCAGCTTCTTGTCCTGAGAATAAAAATGAAACTAACCCCATCTAGTGGTGTTTGAGACCTAAAGACCGCGCGAGGCTGGATGTGGACCTTTTGGAGTTTTGCCTTGGTCTTGTAAAATATTCTCATTGCCAAGACTGATGTGTATTTTTTAATATTTCATGCTCCTCATTATACCAACATCCCAATGTATGCTGGTGATCACTGGGGAAAACGTGCAAAAAGTAAAAAAAAAAAATAACTGAGTAGATCTGGATGGTGTGCAGAAGAATGCAAAAGACTCACAAGTAGAGCAGCACCTGTGGTTCGGGAACATCCCATCTATCTTTCTGCACAGGGGGAATTGCCTGTGTGTGTGTGTGTGTGAAGGAGATGTGTGAAACAAAGAAAAGGAAGGATGGAGGCAGGACTTGGTGGAGTTTATGAGTAATAGGAGAGACCCAGTAAGCATATGTGACCTGGTGACACGGAGCTGGCTGCAGTTTGGTTTCATCTGGTTCTTGTGGACAATAAAAAGCCTCGGGGGGGCTGGTGGCTTGTGTATCAACAGTGACCCACTGACTCCGAGCACCATTTACTTCTTAAGTCTTTGTTATAACCCCGACTCAGGAAAAGTTGTAACCTTTTTTGGAAAAAGTGTGATAATTTTGACTTTTATGGCACCTGAGAAAAGTTGGGAGATGGCTGTAAAAACAGGTGGTACAAAAAAGACGGATCCAAATTTGAATCCTTTTTGAAACCACAGACTTGCACGCCCTCCATACTCAAGAGGAGAGGGACCATCCAGCCCGTTATCAGCACACAGTTCAAAAGCCTGCCTCTCTGATGGTATAGGGGTGCATTAGTGCCTATGGCATGGGCAGCTCACACACCTGGAAAAGTCCCCATCAATTCTGAAAAGTATATACAGGATTTGGGATAACATATGCTCTCATTCAGATTATGTCTTTTTGTAGGGAAGGTCTAAACCTCACACTGCATCCATTACAACAGCATGGCATCATGGCAGAGTCCGGGTGCTGAACTGGTCTGCCAGCAGTCCAGACCTCTCACCAGTAGAAAACACTTGACGCACCCTAATACATAAAATCCAGCAAAGACCCAGGACTATTGAACAGCTAAAACCTTACATCAGACAAGAATCAATCAATCAATCAATCAAATTTTATTTGTATAGCACATTTCAGCAGCAAGGCATTTCAAGGT
>NC_051450.1:12519300-12582733 GCF_001649575.2 Kryptolebias marmoratus | reverse complement strand
AGCCATAAGCAACTCTAAACAGGTGGGTTTTAAGTTGAGATTTAAAGGCACCCAGTGTTTCAGCTGTTTTACAGTTTTCTGGAAGTTTGTTCCAAATTTGTGGTGCATAGAAACTGAATGCTGCTTCTCCTCGTTTGGTTCTGGTTCTGGGGATGCAGAGCAGTCCAGAAGCAGAAGATCTGAGGGGTCTAGACGCTTGGTACAGCGATAACAGATAACATTCCCTCCAAAACTTTCAGCAGCTGCTCTCCTCAGGTCCTAGACGTTTACAGGCTGTTGGTAAAAGAAGAGGGGATGCTTCACAGTGATAAACGTGGAACAACTTTTTTGAGATGTTCTGCTGCCTTCAATTTCAAAATTTCAAAATGAAAAACACAACAACAACATAGCGTGCTATCTGTTTTTGTTTATGTTTTACAGCTGTTTTGGTACGGGCGTTGTAGATGCGATGAAGAAAACAAAAATGCAACTTTTATCAATACAAACAGGACCTTCTTCTTCAGAAAAAAAAAAAAGAACAGAAAGAAATTGAATAGAATTTGGACCTCCACAATTCCCGCCCAAACGGGGGAGCCTCTTATCGCCTGCCATCTCTCCCACAGCTAATATTTCACTTCAGCTCCCAGGCCCACAGAATGAGAGACGTTTCCATTTCATGTCAGTCATTTTCAGGCCTGTGTGTTACCTGCGCGGTGATAAGTGTTTGACTGACTGGGAGTGTCGTTAGTCACTGTCCGGCTCCGAGTGACAGCCACAGATTGACGGTGATGATGAGACATGGAGGAGGAGGAGGAGAAAGCCGGAAGACGCAGACGACGGAGGAGGAGGGAACACATTTACACTTCTGTAACGACAAACACAGAGATATATACAAGCATTCTCAGCTCAGCAATGTTCCAGTCAAGAGACAGCTTGGTGTTTTATCCACTGCCGAAAGGTAAAAGGTGGGCGATACAACTGATTAACTTTTAGAATCAACCCAAATCAAAATGGCCGCCACAGCCAACTCACTTTAAAAATCGATGTACAAATGACTATAACCCAATCAGTGTTACAGATATTGACTTGAACTATTTTGAGGCAACTTTTCTGTCTGTTAGCAAAATATCTCATCAGCCACAGGATGAATTGTAATGAAACTTTCAGGAAATAATTGTTGGATACATCTCTACAACTGATAAACCTTCGGAGCCAACCTAATTCAAGATGGCTTTTACAGCCAACAGAACTCAGAAAACACAAAAATCACTATAATTCAGTGAATTTTACAGGAATTGTGCTAAAATCTGGTGTGGTTGTAGCTGAGAGTCATTCCCAACACATACTCCAAGTGCTACTCATTGCATAACAGCTTTGCTTAAAACTTCCACGTTACCTTTTAGTTTCACCCCTGTTTGTCTGTTAGCAAAATATCTCATAAACCACTGAACAGAGTTTAAGGAAACTTTAAAAATAAAATCACTGGATGTATGTCTACAACTAATTAACTTTTGGAGTCAATCCAGCTCAAAATGGCAATCACAGCTAATCAGTATTAGCCAACATAAACATGGATACAACTTTATTTAACAACATTTTACATAAGAAAAAAAAAACTGAATTAATGCCTATCAAACTAATTAGCCAACATTTTATTTTTGTAGTGTTGTGAAATTAAAAAAAAAAGGAAACCTTTCAAAAAACATCTTTTAAATTTACTCAATCCAATGTGAATCAGACGAACAAGAAAAATAAAAAATACAAAGTAGTGAGTTTTAGTTTTTGTTCAATTAGGGTATGGTTTGTGCAGCTGTGTATTCCCAGAGTACTCTCCAGTGATGCGAAGGCTATTTATCATCTTGAACTCAAACATCCTGTTTTTATTGTGCAGCTTCTCCAAGTGTGCTCTCCAACATTTTATTTCCCCAAATCATAGTTTTTATTCTTAGAAATACCCCCCCCCCTCCTTACACACACCTAAATATGTACAAAAAAAAATCACAATTTAGAAAAATACATTTTAAATGTGTGTGTCAGGGCTGAATGGAAGTAGGCGAGGTAACAACAACAACAACAACAACAAAATTATCAACCTGAACAGGAATAACGCTTGAAATGGAACTGAACAGTACAATTTTAAGGATGTAAAAGAAACCCAGGAAGTGTTCACACTGAAGGAGATAATGATAAAATAAAGAACAGGTGTGGCGATTGCCAATCAATTCAACCAGGTGTGCAAACCTGAAAGCAAAATGAGCCGACAACGAGAATAACAAGCCTTAAGCTAAACCTAATAACAAGAAATGACTAAGAAAATACAACAACACAGGGTCTGTGAATTAACATTTGTCTAGAAGGCTTGTATACAGCACAGTGATTACGTTCACTTGTAATATTGTTTGATAAATTGTCCCAGATTTAAAAGAAATTCAGATAAAGGCCAAACCAAGCTAAAGTTCTGCTTGTTTTATTTTGTCCTTTTCATAATTCTTTTACTGTATATACAGCTAGGTGAGTAACCTTTGTAAGGGAAACTGTGGCCTCTGCTTCCAATATATTTAACTGGGCATGGTGCAAAAATTACAATTAAAACAATAAGTATTGAAGCCTGGCTAAATAAATAATAAAAATAAAAATAACTTTCTCAGGGTATTTTTTTTTATCTCATTGGAAACAAAAACCATCACACACCGTGTGAGTAATGCGTTCAGTAACTTATGGTACATTTCGAACCTCAGCAGAAACAGACGTTCTGCTTGGGTTTCTTTTCTCTTGAACTTTTTATTTTAATCCAGAAGCTACGCACACAAACACAACTCAGCTCTGGTTTTAACAGGAAACATCCTCCTGCTGAAAAACAAACAGACAAATTAAATTAAATTAAACCAACACACCTTTACAGCGTACTTTTACAGTGCCACTTTAGTGTTCACTTTTTCCATGTCCCAGTTCTTTAAATAGATTTAAAGAATTAAGAATTTTTAAAAACATTTTGACAAGATAATAATCTTTACTTCCAATGGAGCCACTTTCAGCGGGGATTACTGTTGTCTTAAAACAATTTGAAACAAGACTATTTCAGTTTTTACACAACCAAACAGTTTTGCATTACACGATTAATTTGGCAGAAATATGAAGAAATTCCTGCCGGAGGAGACATATGGATGCCCTGAAAGTGCTAATTGTTGCTTCTAGTGGTGCTATTTGCACTTGTAAATAATCTTAGAATTCCATGTAATGCATTATTGATGGGGGTACAAAGCTTTATAAAAAAAAAAAAAAAAAGATTGAATGTAAAGTTTTGGAGATTAGGGTGGTTTTACGAAAACAACGATCCACTTAGGTCTTGGCTGCTTTCAGACTAGCCATTAGCTCATCAGTCCTGTCACATAAAAACTGTTTCTCCAAACTAAGGTCATTCAAGAAGCTATAGCAGGTAAATTAATATTTATTTATAGCTTTTAGCCACTTCAGTATGGCTGAACTTTTCCTTTAAGGTGTTGCCACGGCTCTGTTCTACTGATTACCATGCAAACTTTTTCATGTTTCTCTTTTTTTTCTTTAACCAACATGGACTTGTATGTACTTTTGATTATTGTGTTGTACTTCCTTTTGGGATTCAGGGTTTTCCTTATACCATTCTTATTCCTTTTTTTAGGATTTCTGTTCCTAGAAGGTCACATTTACAGAGTGGAAATCAGCATGACTTCTTTTTCTGCTGTTCAGTGTCATTTTACAGTTTGTGGATTTCTAAATTAGCCCAGTAATGGCTGGTGTTATTTAAGATGGTACATGTGATAAGATTTTTGTAACATTTTCAGGATTTTTTTTTTTTTACAAACAAAATCTACACTATTGTTTACACC
Source organism: Kryptolebias marmoratus (assembly GCF_001649575.2). NCBI lineage: Eukaryota > Metazoa > Chordata > Actinopteri > Cyprinodontiformes > Rivulidae > Kryptolebias > Kryptolebias marmoratus. The sequence goes on along the minus strand of NC_051450.1, from coordinate 12,578,888 downwards.
ATTAGTGCTAAAGTGGAAAACAGGAAATATTACAGCGCCACGAGGCCAAAAAGTTCAATCTCTGGACATCTCTGGAACATGTTTTTTTACCCTTTCAGCCTCCACTCTTCCCTTTACCTCCTCTTCCAAAAGCAAGACAGCAGGCGGGGAGATGGACGGGCTGAGCGTTTCCAAATGCGAACAGAGTCTGACTGCTGCTCTACCTGAGGAGCGAAAACAAAAGAGCCATCTCTACCTGTAGGACTGTGGGAGTCGAGGCTTTGATCTGGACCAGAAAGAGAGAGTAGTTTGATGAAATATTGATGCTTTTTTTTTTTTTAACTGAGTCCTGTGGGAGCTCAGTCTGCTCTCAGGATGTTTGCGCTGCTCCACGGTGCTGCTCCGTGCTCCAGCAGATAAGAATAGACTTCAACAATGCTGCTCAAGGAGTGTTATCTGTGCTAATGGGGCTAATGATGACCCCCCAGTCTGGGCCTGAATTGGTCAGGGGCCTTTTCTTTGGCTGATCAAAAGAAATGGTAGGTTTAATCAGTCAGAATCCATCGCAAAAAACACACAGGGATGATACGTTTCTGACATCTTAACAGAATATTGACAGCAAAGCCTGCACAGCTTAAATCTTTATTCTGTGTGGAGAAAAGGTGGTTTCAATCTAGAGGATTCACTCCTGATTTCATTCATTCGCCTTCTTATCGTTAACTTTTATCGCACGCTGTCCAAAGGTGAAGGCGAACGATTGTTTTTGTCCCGTGTTTGCGTGCGTATGTGCCTGTCTGTTACCAGAATATATCATGACCCACTGGACAGATTTGAATGGAACCTGCAATCATTACACAGTGGATGTGCATCTGTTGCTGATTACCTTTTTGAAGTCAGCCCAGTTCAAGAGGACTCCGTCATTTCTCACCAAAAGATGATCTTAGTCAAAAACTCTGGCATGAAAGGTGGCTTTAATTAATAACAAGTAACTTGCACTAAAAAGTTCCCATTTTTTAAGCTAACTGGGTGTTATGTTCTAGTAAAACAAAACAAAATCTTAAATTTAATCATAAACTGATGTTTTTTTTAATATAAAAGCAGGGATTCTTTTCAGTGACACTGTTTAGACCAAACTTTTGACTTGTTAATCCCAGCATTAGACCATAAAAAATGAATTAAAGTGAGTGCTCGGAAAGTTTGGCCTGAGCTTGTGTGAAAGTGACCCACATTCTCTGAGCAAAAAGTGTCTTAAAGTAAAGACATCTGAATATTGGTAAATGGCCCTGAGTGTTTTTTTTTGTCTGAAAGTTAAAAGGCTAACACACTCCAATCTATTTTAAATAAAAAAAAAGAGTGGAAGTGTGGAAAAACGAGGGAGGATTTATCACTCTCCCATGTTCATACACAGATAGACGGCGGGCATAATGACTTCAGACGAGAAGGCGGAATGATTATTTGAACTTAAAGGAAGAGGAGGCAGAGAGATGAGAAGAAGGAGGGGGTCTTAGGAGGAGCCAGGGGCAGCAGATAGTCTGGGAAAGGTCTCACGTTAAAGTCGAATTAACATGCCTTTCCATTGGAGTCCATTAGATAATCATATTCATACCACACAAGGCTCAGAATCCCTCTCTGTTTCATTATTCCCTTTTAATCCAGTCTGATAAGGGGGCGCAGGCGTCTTGGTTTTATTATGTTGTCATTTGGAATCCACATGAAATCCCCGTGGGACAATATCATGGGGAAATTGCTTAAGTAGCCCAAGTGGATATAGTTTTGCGTTTATTATTTCTGACGGATTCAAAATAACTGCAAATATCCTTTTTTTTTGCCCCCCCCCCCTCCCTCCCTCCTTGATTGCCGGGGACTAAGAGTCTTATCAGTCATTCACGCTAATGGCCCACTCAAGCCACCCGATACCTCCGGCGGGGGGGGGGGAAGAGGAGGGGAGGGCTGCTGTGTTTGAGAGCATCCTGAATGTAACAACTGTGTACAGGTGCAGTACATGTGAGAGATATGAAAAGAGGGGGGGAAGCATATTCTTAAGAGAGATGGAAGAAGACTTTTTGAAGGATGGAAAATACACTCTTGACAGTAGATTAAAGGCTGCTGGGGCTGTGTTTGTTTGGCCCCCAAATCCCGGCAAACACAGCGAGATGTCAGGTTGTTCTGGTCGTGCGTGTTTAGCACACTTGCAGTTACAAGATTAGGGGAAAGCAAACACGTTAAATCCCTTAAAGCTTTGGGTACAAAGAGGAAACACCGGGGGTGAAAAACTGAAAAGATCAACTATTTCGTTACTCGACCTGAATCCTTATAACATCAGAACTAGCATTGTTAGAGAGGTAAATGGTTTATGTTTGAACATTTGGAACCTCTCGACTGTGAAGCTCAAAGATTAAGGTCATTTAAAATCCAGAAGCAGCACGTTGTCTTCTTCACACCAAGATATAGCTGGTCGTGTACATGCATTCTTTTAAAATAGTCTTTATCAATATTTCTCCAGGCTCTCTGAAGATTTTTTAAATAATTATTTTTAATTTTGGCTGCTTTTGCACTCATTTTCTGTCCAATCCTTGATCGTGACACCACATGCAGCGTGTGCATAAAACAGAGGGAAGTGAACAAGTGGAGGATAACTGAAGAAGTGTCTGGCTTTAACCCTCTCAGGCTCAAATTAAGTTTTAGTAACAGGAAAAATCAGATATTTTGGGAAATTATCATCTGAGTAAAATAAGGCTCAAAAAATATGAATGTGGAGTAATTAGGTATGTGCAATTTGGTGTTGCAAATCTGCAACGTCTGCCTTGAGAGGGTTAAAAGCCATCTGCAGCAGATGAACAGTATTTGAAAGTAATTTCTTTAAAAATAGAAACAAAAAAAAGAAACAAAAAACACAAAAGACCTGACATTTAATCTAAGAGACCTTTTTGTGGATCATCTACTGTATGTCAAGTTTTCAGAAAGATGTTCTTTGGGAATCACCTTATTGGTGCTAAAATACTATTTTATGTCAATCAAATCGTGTTATCTCTTTCCATAGATTTAACCAAAGACATGGATGGGAACAAATTATGACTTTGTGACAACAGGTAAAAGTGTTCAAAGATTTAATTTAAGAAAAATCATGACCCTAAGCATTTTCACAGGGCTAAAGTAAGAACAAAATTGAAAAGTCAATTGTGTCTAAATTTAGCCTTGATTAGGACGCAAAAGGTTACTAAACATTCAGGCTCCACTGTTTCTAAGACAAATTGACAGCAATTCGAGTCAAAGTTTATGTCCTGTATATAGCACATTTATAAAAACAACCATCATTGAATAAAGTGCTACAATCAGTAATTAATAGAAAAGCAAAATGAAGAAAAAAACTCAACTGTACTGTACCATTAAACAAAATATTTCCAAACTAGAATAAATCCAAGAGCAATATTGTCAATCCCAATATTTTGTTTGAAGCCTTTGTATGTTGAGGCCAATAGTGTCTGATGCAACACTAAGGTCTAAAAAAACCTACACAGAGACTGGACCGTTGTCAGAAGCAGGCAGGAGGATTTGAGCAAAACTCAGAATAGAAGTCTTGTTCGTTATTAGTATTTTATAGAATTGCTACTTTTTATTAAGCAAAATAAAGAAGTAGCACCAACAATCGAGAGGTTTCCTCTCTGATATGAACACTGCAGTCCCTGCCGTTGTCCTGTTTCATGCAGCATTTCTTGCGGTCACATCTGTTTGGATATAACGTGCCCACTCTGCTGTATCCATTTCACTGTGACATCTGTCCAAAGGCGAAAAATTAAAGGCAAGAATCCAAATGCCTACACAACATTCTGCCAAGTATTGATTTACTGTTACTCTTGTAGCATATGCTGACGAACTGAGAGCTAACATCATTTCAGCGAGGTGATCTGAAACTGGAAACGTGCTCTGTCAGCTGGTCCCAGTAAAAGGATCCAGCGCAGACACAGACGCTGGATTTCTTTTATGTTCTTGATCCTGGTGTGAGGATAAGTGACGAAATGAATAAGATGTGTTCAGCTATCGTGTGAGTGAGTGTGTCTACCTTAGTGAGAGCACCTCCCTGGCTGCAGATCTCAGGGTCTGGAACAAACAGTGGTTCCTTCTTAATTGGGGTGAGATCTGGGGCTTAGAGGGGGCCAGGACGGGACCTGAACCCCTTTCTTTCTCCTCCAGAATCGCTTTGGCTGCAGAGGTGCTTTTGATGTGTGCTTTGGCTCTGCGAGTCCTACTTTGGAATATGTTCTTGGGAGACCAATGGTTACTTGCCTCCAGGCAGAATCTCAATCCCCAAGATCCTGGCCCTCTTTGATGAAATACTTTCGGGAGCCGCTAACCCTACTGATGCCCATGTGCTCCTCCTCCCTCCTCCTTTACCCTCTTGTTCTCTCCCACCTCAGCCTCCCGCAGACACTCCCCGCTCCCCCGCCACCTCTACTACCACGTTCCTCGGATTCTCTTTGAGAGAATCATAACAAGGACTTTATCTCTGTGTAGTCCAGGCCAGATGAGCACCGCCTGACAAACTGACAGGAGTATTAGCTGTGTCTTACAGAACACCTCCGACTGTCTCCTCTCTCAGCTCAGTTTCCTGTACTCACAGACACAAGCATTTTCACTTCATTGAAGTCTATTCTGTTATCATTTATATATATATATATATATATATATATATATATATATATATATATATATATATATATAAACATACATATAAATGCTTTTTTGTGGTACCTAACTGTCCGATTGTTTGGATTTATTGATGAGCCGAGACAACATTTGGGTTGACTACATCTCCCATGTTGCAATGGAGTATTCACAGAAGCTGTTCACACACTCAGCAGAGCTTTGCCGACATTAACGTCAACAAATTAATCCTCACAACATGATGAAGTCGAAACCAAACACTTTTTAATAATGCCAGAGATGTTGACAGCTGTGACAGAGGATCTCTTGCTTTGATTGATTCACTGCGGACTTTGTCACAACCTTAAGTACAGGTAATTAGTTATAAAACTTCCTTTGGATCTAATTATGTTGAATTCTTTATTTGCCACAGTGGCGGACTGGTTGTGTGTCAGAAACCAAGATAAATAGCCTAACTGGGTCTTGATGGACTTGACCTGTCGGCCACACACACATTTAAATCCTGGTTAAACGATTAACGGGGCGATTTTCCTTCCCAAACTCCCACCTCTATATTGATTGGAACTGCACCCTAAAGACCTCTCTCTTATCACATAATTTCCCTGTATATTGATTATGTATATTGATTACACCTCTCCCTATGGAGCAGCTTTCCTTTGCACTCACCTTAAAGGGTGAGCCCAGGAGACTGTTTAGGGTCTCATAAATTGACAGTTTTCTACATTAATTTTAAATGCACAATGTGATTTTGTAACTTTATCCCAGTGATCCTCATTTGGTGGAGAGTGGGCCACGTGTGGCCTGCAATTTCGTTCAGTTCGGTCTACAAACTTTTAAAGTGTTACTAACTCAACCCCAGTTCAGCACAGTAATCAATGTTCCTTCTCACGGCACATGATCAGACCTGACTTGGACTTCAATGATGGTAGCAAACAAATACCACTTGTTTATACGTTTATGACAACAGAAATAGAAATAAATCAAAGGCATAGCATTCCTTGGAGAAATTCACATCATCTGCATACATGAATGTTTTTCACAGGTTCATGAGATATTTTGCTAACAGACAGACAGAATTGACTCCAATAGTTTATGCCAAAGATTTTACGCAATCTGTAGATACTTGAAATATGTATTCAGGATGATTCTAACCTACTTCCAAAACAAATTTTAGCTTTATATGTGTAAAATTGAATGAGTTACAGCCATTCTTGTGTTTGCTAAGGTTGACTAGCTGTGGTGGCCATTTTAAATCGAGTTGACTTCAAAAGTTAATCAGTTGTAGATGTACATCCAGTGATTACTCTAGGAGAGTTTCAATAAAATTCATTCATTGGTTCATGAGATATTTAGCTTACAAACAGGCAAACAAACACACACAGGCAAAAACATTATTGCCCAACTTTTGCCTTTAGGCAGTGGTTGATAATAATAAAAAAACAAAACAGATCAACCATAATTTGCAAAAAACATTTGCTAACCAAAGCTTTATTACAGAAAAAATGGCCTTTGACCAAATTTTTACACAAAATATTCCATTTGTTGTAGTTTAAACTTGGATGACTGGATGGACTGAGTAAGTAGCGCTCTTGTTGGCACAGATTCATTCAAATGATCAAGTTGTTTTTAGGAAAATAGTTGTAGACTACAGTTGTCCTGTTTACAGACTCTTCTGTACAGTTTTTGCAATCAAACTACCTCCACATACTTAGCTCCATTAAAACAATTCACACATCAGAACATTCAGCTTCATTGGAAATAGAGTGTAACGACTTGTAGTGTTCGTAACTATTATACTTTATAAATTATTTAACTTTATTTACAAAAGTTTTCTCCACAGAAGTACATTAAGTTCTCTTCAGTTCCTTCAAAAACATTGTTCCTTGAAATCTACATCAGCACACTTGCTTAATTATTGTCTTATCAGGAGCTTTTTCAGCTGCATGCTACACTTTTTCTCATTTTAGCTTGTAAGCTATGGTGCTGCTAAATTTAGCTAGTTTAGCTAATTTCAGCTTATTGCTACTCTTTTGCTAATGTTAGCATTTGTGCCACCACAACAGATTTTAGCTTTATATTTGTAAAATTAAATAAGTTACAGACATTCTTGTTTTTTGTAAGGTCAACTAGCTGTGGTGGCCATCTTAAATCGAGATGACTGTTTTGCTCAGTTTAGCTTTTAGCTATGGTCCTGCTAAGTTTAGCCAGTTTTGCTTATTTTAGCTTTTATGTCTTGCTAAATTTAGCTTTGAGGGTACTGTTTTGCTAAATTAAGCTTCCAGCTATCATTTTGCTCACGTAGCTTTAAGCAACAAGTCTGCTCATATGAAATTTTAGCCACCGTTTAGCTGATTTTAGCTGATTTCCGCTTGTTTTACTGTAAGTCATTCAGTATTCAGCGTTCCCTCTGTATTTGCCCAGAAAATGCAAATCCTGTTGTTACTGTTATGCTTTCATCAAGACTTTTTTTTTTTTTTTTGCTCTTGTTCTTAAAATGAAGTCATGTGCAGCCAAAAAAAAAAAAAATAAAAAAAAAAAAAAAAAAAAAAAAAAAAAAAAAAAAAAAAAAAAAAAAAAAAAAAAAAAAAAAAAAGGAGGGAGGCAGTGAGGAAAGGAGGGAGTAGTCCAAAGGGAGGAGTCAGGCGGGGGAAGGAGCAGCTGGAGTCCCACACTTCTTCGCCCTCTCTCTTCTGGAAGAAAAAAAAACAAAAAACGCACTAAATGTAATAAGAAGTGTCCACGCGTTTCTCTGACGCCTCTGTTGTTTTTTTTCCTCCCCGCACATCTGTGGGCTGCTGCCGGCAGAGAGAGTCGGCGGAGCTGATGGTGTTAGTCCGGTGTTTGAACCCAGCAAACTGTGAGAGGCAGGAGAAAGAGGGAAAACTCTGGCAGCGCCGTTTTGGAGTTGGAGTTGCTGCGTAAAAAAAAAAAAGACAGAAAGAGAGAGAGAGAAAGAAAGAAAAAAGTCCGAAGCAACTCCAGAGGCACATCTGCAACTTAAGAAGAGGAGAAGAAAACCCCCCCCCTTTTTTTTTCTTTTTTCCTGTTTCTTAAGAAGAGATAAAGTGAAGAATTAAAAGGGGGAAAATCATCCAGGAAGAAGTAAGTCGCATTTCAAACAAAATAAAAGTTGGATATTGTTGCGTTTCTTTTTGGAGAATAGGAGAGGGGGTGAGTTTTACGAGCCAGTGAGACTTTATGAAGCAGAGGTTTCAAATTTCAGAAAGAAAAAAAAAAAAAGAATGATGGAGTTCCATCCGAGCAGGAACCTTTTAGCTTTTTAAGCATGAATGAAAGTGTGGATTACTGAGGCAGGAATGCACAACAAACAGACTGGGAGCCGCTCGTCCTGAGTGGGACTGTTTGGATCTTTTAGTCTCAAAAAAAAAAAAACTTTGCGTAAAGTTGAATGAACTTTAGTCAAAGTGGGGGGTAAAAAAAACACAGCTTTTATTGTTTTAGGACAGATAAAAAAGTCTTGATTCTGTTCTAAGGGTTGGAGCTGAAACTTTGTCCAGACTTGAAAACTTTACTGGAGCTTTACGCGCATGGTGTGTGTGTGTGTGTGTGTGTGTGGGTGGGTGGGTGTGCATGTTTATGTGTGCGTGTGTGATCATATTTCAGCGCCTGTTATTGATTTGTTTTATCCTGCAGGAGAGCGGCAGACTTACAAGCCCAGTTAGGAGGACACATGAGTTTAATCAGACAGTACTTTATTGGCAATCTGACCAAACCTGCGCCCTCTTCTTCCTCCTCCTCCTCTTCTTCTTCTACTTCTTCTTCTCCCATTTTATAATGCTGCTATACATCATTAAATAACAATAAAACTGAATGATAAATCTGATCTAATGCTGGTTAAGTTAAAAGTTATAGATTTCTTTTTCTGTTGAAATTCCTGTGACTTGAGAATGGAGTGCTTCAGCTGTGTTATTTTTATTTATATACTTGAGCAAAAGCAAACTAAAAAGCTCCATTATTTAGATATCACTTGTTTTTTTTCTTGTGCATTCAGATGTTTTCTAAAGTTTCTGAATTTATGTTTTTTTTAAACTGACAGAACCAAGGAAAATATTTAAGATGAAACAAAGAAACATGTTTAAGAACACATCGCAGGCATGTGTGCTCAGAGAGAAATTTAAGAGCCCCCCCACCCTTAACCCCTCATGGGTGTGTGTGTGTGTGTGTGGAGGGTGGCATTTTTGGGCCCCCACAGGGGTCAATGTGCACACTGATTTAGGGCTCTGAGCAAAATTAGAACTCACATAAAACTGCAATATTTTATTCTAAATGCAGCTGCTTGGAATTTGGTTTTAATTATGAGCTGGAGTCATTAAAAAAATTGGAATCAAACAAAAATATCAATAATTAAATAAATAGTGTCACAGCAGATGTGCAGGGTAAAGTATCAGTAATAGGGGAAAGAAGTTTGTGTTAGATTGTGTGTGTATGTGTGTGATCATGGATGTGAAAAAGGCTCCACATGTGCAGATCTTTTGGTCGAAACTTTCCCTCCTGTCCTCGCCAGCTGTTCCACATTTTATCTGCTTGTCCGCTCTCGGGTTTCAAAAAATAAACCACGAGGGTCCGAGGTGTTCGGCCATGCGGCGCGGCTCACTTCAATCCTTTTTAATTCCTATTTTCCTTTTTGCTGTCATTGCCAAAGGTCCTGGTGCAGCGGGCGAACCACTCGGATGTTCGAACAAGTTCACACAGACAGAGAAATCAACTTTTGATTTGTTTATTTAAGAACATTTCATCACTCAGCCTTTAGCTTTTAGGTTATTATTTTTTTTGTTACATTTGTTCATTAAATAAATTAAAAAAAGATCTGTATTATAATGTCTCAGTTGACATATTCAATATTTTATCTCTAAAAGCAAATTTTTATTCATTTGAATTAATTACTGTTAAAATTATTGCAGCCAGCTAAAAAAATAAGCAGAATTAAATTAAATTACAAATAATGGGCTTAAATCTATCGTTATAACTGTATTTATATTTTAATTTGATGTATTCTAAATAAATAAGGCTTTTCAATTTCTTCTTCATTCATATGAATTTTTCACCCTCTGACTTGTTAATTAGGTATTCTGTTAATAAAATATTTAGAAGCCACAATTATAATGACAGTTTTATTTTCAGTGTTAGTAGAATCTTAGACATTGTTACTAAATTAGGTAATTAGGTGTGAATAATTATTTCTCAAATATTAAGAATATTTACTCAACTTCAGTTTGAGTTGATATTCTATAAAATTACCGACACATAATAAATTACATAAATGCCTTCCGCTTGTAATGAATATAAATAATGTAAAAGAAGCTTTGTGTTATAAAATGATGAAAATTTAAATGAGATTCAGAATATTGGCTGCTGTATCCTTTTAAGTAAAGGGCGTACTTCGACTGGTGCACCTTTATCGACTAGACTTTTTCCTCTTAGTTCTTCCGTGATGAATGTAAAAGTGTTTCAGCATGCTTCTCCGGAGGAATGAGCTGCACAAGTTTGAGCTTTTATGCTTCTTGTTGAAAAGATGTATCTGTGCCTCGCTTCGACAAATGTTTCCTCTGCAGGAATCAGCCTGCTTGTTAACGGCAGCATGCTTTTCCTTTTATTTATTTATTTTTTCCTGCATTAGCTCAACTGTAAGCACTTCCTGCAGCGACATTATGCACGTACAGTGACTCCGGCCTGGGCCACCTGTGACCTCCTGACCCCGCCGAATAGAGGCTGTCATGTTAATGCAACGGAGATGACACACAATTAGCTTTTTGAGATATGGCCCTCTCCTTTATTTATATAAGGACTGAAGGGAGCGTCTGTCCTCGGGGCCTTTTACACTTTCCCCCCTGCAGGAGGAATACCTGTTATCACGTTTGTATGCATGAGGCACTAATGAGCTGTCTTGTTGGGTTAATTCTGCAACCTGAGGCTCACAAGGAGGTGGCAAATGTTTTGTTAAAACAAGTGTAATCACGGGGAAGTTGATTATCCTTAAGCTAATGAAAAAAAGAAGATTTTGTGTGTGATCTTGCAGATTTTAGGATTTTTCCTGAATTTTCCTGCTTACCGAAAAAAGTCAGAAGCCCCCCCCTCTGATGAGGTGTGACGATTATCATAAGTTTAAACGTTCGGCGTGAACAAACCCTCGTAGGAACCGCCTGACCAGTGAAAGTTTGGTGCAAGTCCCTGTAATGTGTGTGATTAGCTGTTGCTTCCCGTGCATATGGTTGAATAGATGGCCCCCAAAAGAAATCCTCCTCCTTTGATGATTCGCTACTTTGATATGCTGACATCAAATGAAACAGACACAGTGGGGAGAGAAAGAGGACAAGTCAGACAGAGGTAGGGATTGNGGGGAGCAAGTGGAAATGTGTGTGTCTGTGGGTGTGTGTGTGAAAACTTGGGCAAACCTGAGGAGTGTCAAAATGTCTGGACGCATTTGCGTACGAGCAGAGACGAGAAGGGCTCTTCGGGTGCACGAGGGCTTCTCCTTGGCCTCCTAATCCCCAGGCCCAGCCATCCCTTCAGGGCATGCCTCAGATCTGACTCTCTGGCTCTCTGCGTGGACGAGCCAGCTCCGCCAGCAGATTTAATATGCTATGTGTTCCCACTCCCCCCTCCTCCCCCTCCGCTCCCTCCCCACCATCGGTTCCCCTCCACCTCAACTATCATTGTCCCTGAGTGGGACCCTCGCCGCCTGTTTCAAGGAGCCTTCTAAAGGCACCTTTCAAGCCGTGGCGATGTCTTTGGATAAGGGGGAAAGTAGGGATGAAGAGTGTATGAGACTCAAGATAGCAAAGTGCAATTTTAGATATGTATATTACTCACATTCGGGAATTTTAATACACTCGGGGGTTTTCGCTCTGCTTTCATCCCACTGGAAATGCATGCATGCTTGTGCATTCGGCTGCACATCACATTCATTCATAGGCAAGTTTGTTTTTGATTTTTACTTGGAAGCATTTTTCTTTTTACAAATAAAATAGAAATGGAATCATGATAATAATGAAAAACGTTAGGGCTTTAAGTACCTTAGCTTAGCTGAAGGGGCTTTCGGAAAACTCCAACCGGTCACAACAATTTAGCCTGGTCTCGTGGAGCGAGGCTCATAAAACTGCCGTAAAAATATGGGAGAAAAATAGGAAAATGTTTCACTTATTTTTAATTAAGTCATTTGAATTTACGAGGGTTTGACAACTTAACATAAGGGCCCATTGTAAGTGGTGGTAAATTTTATGTCTAAAATTGGGTGTAAGAATGTGGAGAACCATTTATTTTTTTATTTTTCTCCCCCCCACGCCCCCCGAAACACTTGAATGGCAAACAGGACAGGTCGCGCCTGCATGTAACCGCCCCTCATCCCCTCCTCTGTTTGCTTTGGACGCTGTAAAAATGTCTTTAAGTCTGTGGTGTGAAGTGTAGCAGCACGAGGCGAAGTGCTCCGGTTCGGGGGGCCCATCTGCTCGTGTGTAAAGTTGAGCGCCCTGAACGAACAAGTTTCTCGGGTCTGCGGCTGTTTGTGCAGATGTGGTATTGTGTCAGCTTTGATGAGAGCTGGTTGTGGCATCCGTGAGGGGGTCTGGGCCTCTTTTTTTTTTTTTTTTTTAGAAGACACATCGACCGCTTGCTGTGAACAATGATCTGTCGCACCCCTCCTTCTTGATGTGTGACACCAAGCCACACTCCCCCCCCCCCCAACAAAAATTACCCCAGTTAAACAAGAAAAAAACAAATGTTTTCCTAACTGTGCATGATCTAAACCAAACCTTTGTCCTCACTATAATAATTAAGTTATATGAGGCCCGTGTGTTTGCTCTCCCGTGCCGCTTGTCTTCCAGTGGGAATTATCCCCGAGTCTCGCTGCTTCCTGGAGTGGAGGTCAAGGAGGTGTCTATTGTTTGGATGCCAAATGTAAATCCCAAGGTTAATACCTGAAAGAAGCCCAGACATTCTATTTACTTTCCAAACATATTGTTGATGGCTACCTCTTCCCTCGCTCGGCCCCTTTTATTTCTGTTTCTGTGGTCTTGGAGCAATCTGGAGAAAAGAGGGGGAGTAGTATCCCATGTACACCCCCCCACCCCTCCCCTTTAGTGAGTTCTTTTCAGTAATGAATGCTAACAGACCCTGCCTCTAATCATGCCTCATCTTAGAAAAACAAAGGGCAACTCTACTATCTGAGCAAATTTCAGCCCCGGTCCAAAAGAGCCCTTCATTGACAGCACAACATTTGAAGACTAATCGTTTTTTCTCATGCAAAGTATGCAGCTTTAGGAGCCTGGGCCATAAAAAAAAAAAAAAGAAGAAGAAGAAGAAGAAGAAGAAGAAGAAGAAGAAGAAGAAGAAGAAGAAAAAAAGAGGGGGCTGTGTTTTAACAATACTCTGCGGGGAATGAGAAACAGGGTTTGTGGAGGGGAGGTGGGCTTTGGGGTTGAGTTTTTTGAGGAGGGAGGTGGGTGGGGGGGCTCTTCTCTTCTTTGCTCATCAGACAAAGCCCAGTTCCTTTCAGGGTTGCATGAGGGGGTAGGGTGCAAGAGGAGGGCGCATCCAAGAGTTTGAGTTCTTTGAAAGAGAGGGGCTCGGGACGTTTCCGATGAAAGTTTGCCGCCGCCGCCGCTTTTTTTTTTACCTTTCAGGGAATATGTAAGGGCTTGCCCTTGCAGTGACAGTCCTGGAAAGAAGCGAGCGGGCCTGAGAAAATTTATAGAGAAACAGAAATATTTACGTGTACACGGGGCCCCTAAAACGGCTTTGGCTATTCCTGCCAGGCTGGTGTTTTTATTAAGAGGGGTCGACATGCTTTGGAAATATATCTTATTCATGAAGAAAGCCAGGTTAGACTTCCCAAAGAATTCATTATGTTCCCCCCAGATGCGGCTTTGCGGGTTGCAGCCGTCCCTCGGAGGACACGGAGCGTGGAGTGCAACATTGTAAAGCCTCCCTCAGTGGGCTCGGGAGTGCGAAGGGTTCCATTTGTCAAAGGTGCGAGAGTCTTTTTCCCTCCTCAACACTTTCCCGGCTCAGCCTCAAACTCATTGTCTGAGCAAAGGCAGGACATTAGTCACTGCAGCACAACGGGAGCCTGAGGGGCTAAGGACCCATGCTCTGGAGCCCGGTTTGGACAGAGAGGCGGAGGCGGGGAGGAGGCAGGGTTTGGGAGCAACTGAAAAGGTGAAAGAAGGGCAAAAAGACGAGGAGGAAATGTGGGGTGGAGAGAGAGGGTGCAGAGTATGTGTGTGGGAGAAGGAAAGAAACCATGGAGGGGGTTAGAGGGAGTGGAGTCTGCAGCTCTACCTCAGGGCTCAGTAGTGTAAGCCCCTGTCTACCCCCAAAAGCTGCTTTCACAAAGAGATTTACAAGACAGGTCTTCGGTGTGCTTTGCAGCCCTGCATTATGAGTGATTGAGTGTGTAAGTGTGTGTGTGTCTTGCAGGAACAGACCTTTCCACACTTGATTTCCTTCTTGCATCACCTATGCAAGAAAGATATTCCCCCACAAATTTACCAATCCGGGCAGGTTAGACCCACAACAGCCCCAGCGGAGCAGTGTGAATAACCTATTCCCCCTGGTGGCAGGCTGCGGGTGTGTGCGCATTCGTGTGTGAATGTGTTTCACAGATTTTCACATACAAGAGATCCTGTTAGCTTTTGGAATTATTTATAAAGCCCGGCTTTTGTGTGGCGCTCTAAGTCCCTGTCTCCTCCCATTACTGCTTATGACTCTACCTGGGCTTCCTTCAGCCCCCAAATGGTCCCTCAGCCACCCTTCTAGCAGAAGGAAGAGTTTAGTGTTACATCTAAACCATTTACTGCCACCAGAATCACTTTTTTTCCCCTCTTTATATAGACTGTCTTGAAAAAATAGTTTTCCCATGTAAATAATAAGTGGAGACAGATGCACTTTAGAGGGACACAAAGTTAGACAGACCCATCCTATCTGGGTCTGATTACCTTGTAATCCAGGAAAGTTTTTCCACCCCCTCCTTTTTGTTGCACGGAAGATGTGGGGGTGAATGTTTTAGATGGTTTATGTTAATGTTTGTCTTTTATTGAAACAAGCTGGAATGAGATTATAGTCCTGCTTGCTACATATAAGCAGTGAGCTGCTCCGGTTTTTCATCTCCCTCTGGCATAGAGATCAATGCAAACCAGCTAACGCAGGGTAATAAGCCATTAGTACCCACATTGTTGGAGAGATTTACATACATCGACCGGCGAACTGATAAACTAGGTTCCGTGTCCTGGAGGTAAGAGTTATTGAGAGATTAACTGAGTAAAGACCGAGTTAGGGAAGGTGTGTGTGAAGCATTGCTGGGTGATCTTCCTCCCTGTGACTGCCAGTCCTGCGCGATAGGTGCCAGATTGCGTAGCAGGTTGTCCCTGCTTGTCAGGAGGTGGTGGAGGGGAGATGTGAAGATGATTACAGTATGCCGTTCCTCTGATCTGATTCATCACTAACTGTCTCTCCTGCAAAGGGTGAACTTATTATCCCTGTCTCAACTTCCACTGCGGAGCCAGCTGCTCTCCATGCTTCCCAATTAACCCAAGGCACCCGTCAAACGCTCCAATTAAGGCCTCCTCCTCCTCCTCCTCATCATGAGTTTATTTGCAGACCTGGCTCTGGTTAAAGTGGCACGCTGAGGTGAATGAGTGAGCCGGCAAGTGTTGAGCGTGTTTGCTTAGCAGTGGTGTTACAGTTCCCGGATTTATTTGAAATGGCGTTGCTAACAGCTGAAACAAGTAAACACAGCCAGATGTTTGGCTTGGCCTGAGGGGACTGTCTGTCTAATGATGGTCTCGTACTTTCCTTCCCTTGTTAGGGATTTTCAGGGGGTCTATTATGTGATTGCACTTTTTGTTGTTTTTTTTTCACCCAGCAACACTGTTGTTGCATCTTTATGGTTTTGTATTCCTGTGCTGTGTGATGGTATTGTCTTGAGTCCAGTTTTTGCTATTGCTATAATAATTGCCACCACTAGCGGTGGGCGACATGAGAGCTTATCAAACATTGGAACATGTTGATGATCTGTCAAAGCAGAGATTGTAGTATTGCCTATAGAACACATTCAAGTTGTAAGTACTTATTAAATGTTCATTGTACTTGGCACAAGTTGGCAAAAATGCACAAATGGGTTAAAATCTGTTCAGAAATGGTATTAGGTTTAAATGCTTTGGGTTTTTTTTAGGACTTCCTTTACATAAGGAAGTAGTCTGGTTGCACTGCTCAAATCAGTGGAAAAAGCTGTGATTGTAATCTTATAGTAAGAAAATTAAGACAGGATATTTTTGCAATATTGCCCACCCCTATTAACATCACTTGAACATACTAAGTTGACTAAAAAGTAGCATGGGTGTTTTTACATTTGACACTACACTTTTTTATGTCAACGCACTTCGTGCAACTGTGATATCCTTCATGGCAGAGGTGTACTTTTTTCTTAGCAGAACACCAAGAAACACTTAAATGTAAGCTTTTCAAATGGTACTTATTTATTTGGATAGAAAGGAGTTAAATCACTGGCAATCTTTTTTTTTAATTTAGTAGATAATAATGTGAATAAATAATAGACATAATGGCTAAAACCAAACAAATTGACTTTATAGTTTGACCAACTGCTCTATTTTCTAAAGATCAGCATTGCAATAAACCACTGAAAAACCCGAATTAATCAACTTCTGGAGTTGAGTGGCCTTGAGTTACTTTTGTTGCATGTCTCTTTCTTTATTGTGTCAAAATTTTTCTTCTAAATTCAACCCTTTCAGAAACTGAAAAATTCATCTGTGTGTTTTCTGTTTCTGATGAGCAACAGTATGTGTGTGTGTGTGTGTATACTGATGTGTAGGAGTGTTGCTGTAGGTGGGATGCAGGTTTGGCAGCACTTCCGAGTCCTCTGAGACCGCTTGCGTGTGTGAAGCCTTCGAAGCTCGTGCAGAAGAATGGGGGGGCTCTGCGGCTGATATGAAAGTGAAGGTAGAGACTTGTCTCCCCTACGCCGCCGTGGGGAGAGCCGTCAGGGAGCTGGAAGTCTCTAGGACTCCCTCTGAGCTCCTGCTGTCTTTGATCTCCCTCCTCCGCTGCAGTACACTCCATACTACTCCACAGAACACACTCACCTGCTGTCAATCCGGCAAACACAGAGTCAGACTTCACACAGATGAGACTCTTTACTCCACTTACAGACCAGCGCAAGGTTCAGCGCTCCCATACTCTGTGACATAAAGCTTTTCCTGAACAACTTTTGAGGGGAAAACTTTGAAAATTGCAACTGCAGGGAGAACAGGCACAAACACTGATTATTTACAGCGTGGAAATAATCAGTGTTACAGTTAATTAAAACAAACCAACGCATCTTTTTTAAAAACCAGTCCAAAATGCGAAATGTCTGGTAAGCTATAAAACAGCATTTTAGCACTTTGGCATTTTTGTTTCACAAGAAAATATAATTACCAATAAACAATCCATAACTTTTGTCCTGTTGGTCCCAAACCAGTTCAGCAACCACAATATAGACTTTTTGAGAGACCTCTCTCATGTCTATCTCTGATATATTAAATTTTGTCAGATTGAAACTCTCTTAAAGTATTTTCTTATGCCTTCTGATGTCTGTTAATAGGAAAGCATAGATAAACCAAAATCATTCATTTTTGCGTCTCTGGAATGTACGCTTTTGGATCTGTTCCCATCCACACAGGAAGTCTAGCATTAAGGCAATACCCTTCATTTTTTCTGAACCCCCCCACCCCCCTCTAAACACTACCATTTTTTCTCTTCCCTGCATTCCTCCGACTGACTGTGGCACATTTCAGGACAGCTTCATTCAGCATTCCTTTACATCCCGATTTGTTTGCCCTCCCTTCTCATTTTTTCTCCCCCCCTCCTCCGTCTCCCTTCGTTTACGTCCGGTTTTATCACGCAGGAGCCAAACACCAAGACAACTTCATCTCGTCCAATTTTCACCCCTTTAATTCGGTTTAAATGGCATGGCTGCAAGGGCCGGGTCGGGAATTAATAAGAGCCAATAAAGCTTGCCGCTGGGGCATCGAGGCCAGTCTTTAAGTAAACATTATGACTTCTTGAGGGGGGATTCAGGGGCAGCACTTGATGAATTGTGGCGGAGCTTGGGAAGGGCTAATTTCTCACTTAGCCGTCCTGATGGGGCGAGCTAATAGGCCTTGCTTTGCCTGGCTGATTGTCTGCTGGCTTTATTATTGTGCATTATCGCGCTGCCCCCTGGCTGTTTTTAGTGTTCGGCCCCGGAGACGCCGGAGCCCGTCATTAATCACGTAGGGGCACTGACTCATTCTGCTTCAACACTTATTCCAATGACACAGTGGAATGAAGGGAAGGGGAAGAGAGATAGAAAGAAAGAGGGAAAAGCAGAGAGAGCGAGCACAAATAAGAAACTGAATTGAGAGGGAAGTAGGCAGGGCAGCTTCACAATATCTCTCTAACCTGTAGCTGTACCTGCCTCTGGATGGTGTTCAGCACTTCAGTTACTTAAAAAAGAAGAGAAAAATCAGCTCTGTCTTGTGTGTCTGAGGCACAGAGAATAAGAGCAGCGTATTCCTCAGTCTCCTGGGCGAAGCAGAAGACCTTTTGTCAGCCGTACCTGCTGCCACTACATTTACACAGGACCATCCATCTGCTTGATCCCTTTCTGAGCGCACGTGTGAGGAGGAGGAGGAGGCAGAAGAAATATGTGTGTGTATGAGGTTTTCATCACGACGGGAATTTCTCTTTTCCCGCTCACCCCCTCCCTCGGGTCCCCTCTCTTATTTATCTTCAGCACACAGTGATTGCACTTGCATAGAGGAAGGCGTATAGAGCGGCTGATACTCCTATACACACCGTGCCATTTTCACACACACACACACACACACACACGCACATGCATCACACAGGAATCACGCTTTCAAGCAACGCAGCCCACGGTGTAACATGTACTCTTTTGCTCTGCGAGCGCGGCAAAAGATGTTGCTGTCATGCTCGTGGTTGTGGCATCGTTCAGAGCGCCTCCGAAAGAAAGCCTCGCGTAAAGAATGCCTCCACAAACACAGAACTGTTTTCTCTGCAGTTGAGAGGCCCTGTGACAGGATACAGATCCCATTATCCTGGATCTACCATGTGCAGGGGCCACTTGAATGGAAAACTTAGCTAAGAGAGAATGCTGCTGCAGTATAGGCAGTACAAATTCCAAAAAGTGAATTTTCAAGTAATTCTTTAAATTCAAGTCTACATTTGGAAAAGTTTAAAAAGTTCCAAGTCCACAAAAAAAAAACAACTTTGAGACAAATGATTTTCTTCTTCCTTTCAAGGACCTTTGCTAAAATAGCTGAAGTAATTGGTTGCTTTGTTTGCTTTGGCCCTCAGTTGGTGGCTGAACAAGCATCTTTTCTTTCTCCTCAAGAATCAGGCAAAGTGTCTGATCAAACAAAACTTTTACGTTTTTTAGCATTTGGAAGAGATGTGGGAGCAGGCAGAAACCAATACGGCATAACTGGGCCACCGCAGTCACAAAGCTGCCAGCATTATCCATTGTCTCGGTCGTCACAGCCCCGCTCGCAACAAACAAGTGGCTCGTAAACAAATGCAAAGTCAAAATATATAAATAAACAGGCTAATAAGCAGGGGGCTGTGGGGAGAAGGAGCAAGACTTCCATTGTGGCGCGTGCTTTATTTGCCCTTTATCTACTGGGTAGGGAGTGCAAACGAGGCATCGTGTAAGCATTATGATTACATCGTGTGGGTTTGTTACACGGGAATGTAAGATGCACTCATCTCATTCTGCTGTACAACGCACAGGGTCCCTCACCAGCCCCTCCAAAGCATCTGAAGTGGAGAGGTCGAGGGACCAAGACGCATACGGGGATAATCTTATTAGCTGTGCTGAAAGCAACTGCTGTTCTGTGTTGTTGCGCTGTTTGTCCTTGGAAAAATAAAATAAAAGCACTTCTCATCTGAACAGGCTTTCTATTTTTTTTTTCTTTTAAATTTCATGTGGCTTACATGCCTCAGCTGTTTGCTTTTGGAGTGCTTTTAGAATGAGATACTTTTAAATGAAGATAAATTCAACTCGAAAATTTAAAATTTATAATGTGAAATCCTTAATGATTTATTGATTCATCAGTAAATATTTTAACATAAAAAGTTGCTCATGGTGGCAGAACAACATAGAAACATAAGTGGGAAATAATTTGAAAACTTATTTTGAAGATCTTGCTTCATATCATTCTGCATGTGCATATCTGACATTTTTTTTTGTGTGTGTGTGTGTGTCAGGGTGTGACTAATTCCTCTGAAATGGCCTTTATCTGAGGCTTCATGAGCTGTGGGCCAAATTCAGGCTAAATCCCATTTCCTACCATTACCCCTACCTCTTGGCCCTTAATGTAAAGTTTCAAAAAATAACTTGTAAAGTTTTTCCCTTCAACAGTGGACTCCCCTATAAAGAATCAACACACTTGTTGCAGATTCCTTTAATGTTAACAGATGTAGTGTCAATATGCCCATAAATAATGTAAAGCTAGTTATCAAGCATTCAATGGACTTTGTAGAAAGAATGATTATTAAGGAAGAGTGACAATATTACCAAATATAATATCTCAGAATACGCTAAGCTGTACATTACAGTGCTTGTAGAGACAACAACAATATATATGAGAAATATGATAATAACTTTGACATTTTTATTCTTGTCAGGGACCACTGACAATAATACCAATTATGATAGGCTGAAATACATCAAATTAGACATTACAGTGGTTGTTGTGACAGCAAATTATTTTTATGGAGAGGAGTTTTACATTTGTGACATGCCCCTTTGTTTTGAAATATGCCCTTGAAAAACCACAGTTTTACAGGCGAGAAAGCCCTGCTCTTTTGCTTTCCATAACAAAAAAAGAACTGGGACAGTCTTTCCTCCACTGTGAATACGTAAAACATTGAGTTAGGACAGAAAAGTAAAGGTGGTATGTCACTGGTCTGCGACCGATGGTGACTGGTTATGGAACAGCAGGGAAGAGACTCTCCAAAATGTTAGCAAAGGTTCTCAATTTCTTTGCGTCTTGTCGCTTGACATTTGAACATGTTCAAAAAAATTGTGAGACAAATTCTCACAGAACAGTCACAGAGTCGTCATGGGCGTTTCGAACCTGTAAAGTGCTGGTGGAGAGGAGTAGAGCGCCAGAGCTGTTTTATGTACCTTAAGGGGAAGGGGTGAAATGGGATTCGACTTTAGAGCCATCTGAGCACAGCGTTTAACTTTTTTACGGTGAATAGTGAACCAGAGCTATCAAATCCCGAAGTCGCCTCTTTGCTCTTTGTCTTCCAGGGCCAAAGGGAAGCCAGAAGTGCAGTGTCAAAGACAAAACTTGAGTGTGCGGTTTCTTCAAATAAAGTTTAAAAAAAGTCCTTTGTGGGGACTTTTGAACTCAGAAAGCACTTCCTCTGTCTCCTTAAGTAGTCTCGTCCCCTCACATTTCAACCGTTGCAAACACATGCAAAGCAAGCACATTGTGTTTTATTGCTAGTTTCAGCTAATCTTGCTGAGGGGCTTTGACTCTTCCTCCTCCTCCTCCTCCTCCTTCGCCCCTCAGTGTTTTAGTCATTCCAGCTGTGAAGGAGCCCTTAATATTGTTGGCATAGCTGCAAATTGTGCAAAACACACATTAGACACACAGGGAAACATGTGCAGGCATGCAGGGGCACAGTGAAGTGCACACAGATGCATGCATGCATACATAAACACACACACACACACACACACACTGACTCACGCTCCTCCCTTTTCTCCATTCATTTCGTCCCTTATCCCACTTTTGCTCACAATCTCCCTCAATCGTCTACATCTCCCATCTCTCCCCTCCCCTTTAACTCGCTGCGCTGCGGTGCGTTTGTGCAGCGTTGATAAGCCTAAGATAGCAGATCTCGGTGGTCGCTGATGTAATGATGATGAATGCTGCAGTGCTGCCAGTCTCCCCCTCAGGGGGCCCTCGACACTGAACAGTCGCCCTAATGAAATGAACACAAATACAGTACCCCCGTTTGTGAGGAAGGGGCTTGCCAAATCTAAGAAGACACTTCAAGAGTTCATGTTAGAAATGACCAGGAGTTTCTGAGTGAGTTTTTGCCTTAGAACGAAGCTTTAAACAACTAAAAAAGTCATTATTTCTTTGATATCATTAAGACTTGTTTAAACTTGCATGAAGAAAGGCAAAAGTTTATTTTTATGTTTCTCTTTGATGTCTACAATTTGCAGATGACTTTCAACTCCGAGCCTTTGTCACCAAGGCGTGTAATTTATGTTAAATTGATTTGCCTAATGTGCTTATAAAATAAGATTTTTTTTCATATTTTCTGAGGGAACAGTTTAAATTGTGGTGTTTAAACCTGTTTAATCGGCTCCCTTGTCTGTGTGGAAGGATTATGGTTGAACACAAATACAGCTACACCCTCTTTTACTTCTGTAATAGGTTGTTGGATAGACATTTCATGGAGAAAACATTCATATGATGTTAAGATTGTTGATTATTTTTGGTGCTGGTGCAAGTAAATGTAAGTGAGTAGTATTTGATCTTAGTGGTGAAGAGCCTAAGGGTCAAACAAAAGTAGTCTAATTCTTTGGGGAAGAAGAATACTCCTTTTGTGTGCTAAGGTCTTGATGAAAACACAGATAGGAGGGTCTTTGTGTTAGTAAATTTCAGCATGATTTTGGACGGTACAAAAATGAGCAACTGGACAGATGAAAACAGAGACAGGGACATTTGCAGAAATGGATGTGGGCGTCCAGGTCAGAGGGATTATGGGTGAAAAGGTCCAGCTTTTAATTGCTGCTTTGGAACTGTGGCCTGCCTTGTGGAGCACAAAAGGCCCGTCAGACACGCTTCAATAGCTTGGACTCCTGAATGTTTGCCTGACCGGTGGAATGCCCCGCTTTCTCTTCACCCCCTCTTCAATTCAAACCCCATTCCTGACCACTGAATTAATGCTTCTCTTTTTTTTCCTGGCCTGACTCACCTGGGGATGATAAGAAGACATGCAAAGCAGTTCTTAAAGTTATAGCCAGGTCATTTATAAAAGGATGTTCTGTGAAATGGTTATCAGTAGTTAGTATCAGCCATAATATCGGTCATAGAGCTTGAAGTATAAAGAAAAGGGCAGAAGACTTCTTCCAGGCTAGGCTAAAGGATAGCTAAACAAGTGCTTCTTTATTGTCTTTTTAGGCTTATAAAACAACTCTTTCTCTTTGTTGAGAAAACAGTGACAAACTAAACAATTTATTGCATAAAGGCTGAGGTTTAATGTAGCATTCTTTCACACCAGTATGTCGTTTTTGGAAAAAAGCCTAAAAACCTATATTAAACGAGCCCTCTTGTGGCTAGCCGTTAGCATAGCCTGGTTGAAGACTTCTGCCCTTTTCTCCATACTCTGCACTCTATGACTGATGTCATGGTTAATAAGGTACTAACTACTGGTAACTATTTAAGAGAACATCGCTTTAAAAATGACCAGACTATTATGTAAAGATATATTCACAGTTTTTCCATAAAGCAGTTTTTCACATTTTTTGAAATGGGGTTCTGAGAAAAGGTTATGAATAATTAATTTTGTCAAAGATGGCAGCATTCTTCCTTGGTTTTTGCCCCACTCAGACTACCTGAAGCTGTTCAAAGAGCCATCTACAACAGGCAAGATATTTATTGTTCATAACCTTTCCACAGTTTCTAATTTTGTCAATAGAGGAGTACATAAATAGCACCTAAGATCAGTCATTGTTGCAGGAGCTTACAGCTAGACCTGCATACTCACATGCAACACACACATTTAGACAGTTTCTTCCATAAAAGGGACAGAAATGAAAGCTGCCATTTTATCAAACACATGCAGGAGTGATTAAAGATGATATCTGTGCAAGCAGGACAAAAAATGTCTTTGGTTGGGTACGACTGCTACATATGTATTCATGCGGGAGTGATTAGAGGACAAGCTCTTGTTTAATTCTCTTTTGATTGGTTGGGGTGTAATTGCACCGTGTTCCCCCCCCCACCTCTTTTCTCCCTCTCTTTTGTAAGCAATTGCTTACAGATGTTGTTGTCGGGTCAGAACGGATGACAGACTGTGGTTTTTCAGGGGGTTGGGAAAAAACAAACAAAGCGCACAGTGTTTGTCTGAAGTTTACCCCTCAACACTTCCCCCTTGCCTTCCTTCCTTTGGGAGTTGGTAAAAAAACTCTTTCCCCCCTTCTTCTAGTCTCTGCCGCAGTATTTCTTTCTGCATTCTA
Organism: Kryptolebias marmoratus; assembly: GCF_001649575.2. Lineage (NCBI taxonomy): Eukaryota > Metazoa > Chordata > Actinopteri > Cyprinodontiformes > Rivulidae > Kryptolebias > Kryptolebias marmoratus. Next base: position 12,554,965 of record NC_051450.1, on the reverse strand, counting down.
GCTAACTTTACTGCCTTTGTATCCGTGCATGTTTATGGAGTGGAGGGCAAAATAAATAGTACAGCTGGGTAATTAGCTGGGTTTTATTGTAAGGAGAACGCTTGTCAGACTAAATATTTCCACTAGTTCTTCATGAATTATGGACTCTGTCCTGTACTTTGTGCTGTATGTCCTGTACTTTGAGTAAATGAGTGGTTGTGTTGTATCACCATCCGTAATCAGAGGACCTTCATGACCTAGATAGATTTGGGCTCGTAGACGGCCTCTGAGGTGCTGAACTGAGCAACATGTCTGCCAGACTTTTGGCTGAACCCCTTCTAAACCCACAGACAGCATTAACTTGAACCACCTTTATTCTTTGAAAGAAAAATTGCCCGGCACCATTATATTCCCAAAGGGGCCTTCAAACAAGTCTTGTTTTTTCAGGACTGTGAGTGTTTCTCTCTCTCTGTGGTATCCCCTTAAGGTTTTTCCTTTCTCTCTGGAAAAAAAAGAGTACTACAGCAGGATTATCAGTATATCCACAAGCTGCCTTTACGTTTATTCTGAGATATAAAACCTTGTCAGGATGTCCTGCCTTACTCTCTTTATTGAGCTGTTGTTTTCTGACTAAAAGTCAAAAGTTTAGCTGAAAAAAAAGACAAGCTAAGTTTTGGATATTTAACCACAGTTAGTGCTGGAGGAGATCAGTGCCATGACAAGCAGATCAGAGCCCAGCAGGTTTGAGTTAAAATAAATCAGGGTGAGCTGCTGGATTGACCTGTGCTCTGCTTTGGGCATCATGAAAAAGGGAGGACTGGATATGAAGTTTTTCCCCTTGCAATGATACACAGCAGAACCTTTTTACTTGAAGCACTTTATTGATAAATTGTTTCACTTTGAGTCTATCAGGTGAAGCGTTCAAAATGAACACAATAAAATGTAATGTACAGTCTAAATGGGTTTATCTGGTGTCAGAGCAAGAGCAGCAAAATAATTTCAGAAAATACAACTTTGAATACATTGATTCAGTACACTACATACTGTGTGAAAACTACACATTTGTTATGTTGTTGTTGAAATCAACTCACAGCTGGTTATCTCCTTTAAATAAAATGAAAAAAGGTAAAGGATCCAGTTAACATATTTAACATTACAGAAAAAAAAACATAAAAATTGAATATGTGTTAATATGCATAACTCTCAGCAGCCACTATGAAACGAGCGATTTTGTAACACTGTGGACTTTTTTGCTGACTTGATTTTCATGTGCGATTGTGCAGCATGCCTCTCTGCAGATACTGGAATATGCTCCTCCAGGTGCAACCTATAATAGGAACATGTTTGTTTCCCCGGTGGGCCAAAGTCGTCAGTGTGTATGTGTCTGCTAATTGGTATGACTGTCCTCTTAATGCATTGGCAGGCTTCCGAGTCTGCATGCACAAGATGTTGGGACCTTTTTTCACGTGTCGTTCTTGTATCCAAACTAACTTCGGGTCAGCTGCACCACACCACTCCACTCAGGGGGCTACAGGTGGTGTTAACGTGCTGGTTTGTCAACTCAAAAGAGTGGAAAACAACCTCAAGTGGTTTGTCAAAAGGAATTTGATGCACTTTAATTGACACACTTTCACTATCGGTGCTCACAGTCGGTATAGCCCCAAAAATCTGGGCTACACACAGTTAACTGTAGAAGTACTTGGCAGATTCTCATGGATTTGTGCAATTGACAAAATTTATGTTACAATACCTCATGATTAAAAGGACGAGGAACTATGAGTTCTACCTTAAAGTGGTTGGGTTGATACAGGGTTATTGTGATTCACGACCGAAGAGAATGTGATAGGGCTGAAAAGTGTCCGTGCTTGAGGAACTCATGGTTCAAAGCCACAAAAAAACAACAAATGTGCTAATTCATCTTCTGATGCTTATTTGTTTTTCAACAGTTGTCCCGTCTCCATGAGGTCTTGAGGAATGAACAGTCACCATGGAGACCCAGTCCCAGGCCAGTTCTGCAGCTGAGAAGAAGAAGAGGGTAGAGACCATTGTTGCTACGAAGGGCTCATCTGCACGCACTGACATCAGTGAAAAGGCTGTGGCCTCCAGTACAACCTCAAACGGTAAATATTGCCTGTTTTTGTATACTGGAACTTTGTGGTTCACATCCACATTACTCAGATTATAAGGAATGCATGTAAGTTGGGAGAAATTTGGTTATTTGTTCACTTAATTGTTGAGTCAATCGCTGCTATCACTATTCGCAGATAATACTTAGATGTTCTTTTAGTTTAGACAACTTGAAGTATAAACTTCTAAAAAGTAAAGTTTATTTGTATTGCTGCAGTGTTTTAGGACAGCAGAAATGAATATTGTTTATTAAATAACACTGCAGTAGGGACTACTAAACAAGTAAGAAAAGGGAAAAAAGCTAAATGAAATGCAAGTTTAATAAATTCATACTTTGTAAAACAAGACTAAAGTTGAATTGTCTCTTTTCCTAGTGATTTTTTTCTTTGTCAGAATCTTTATTTCCTAATATGCACAAAAAGGTACTGTCAACATAATTAAATTCCTTCGAGCAATTCTAAGCTTTTAATTTCTTCATCTCAACCTCCTGAGACCCAGTTTTGGCTTCAACGGGTCAACATCTCAATAAAACACATTTAAGTCCTGATCTAATAAGGCTGAAATATTTTTATGCTCATGTTCTTGTTATATAATGATGGCCAACCCATCAAAAGCATGATTAAAAGATGTACACTTTCAGAGATTCTTGCACGGTTCTCACGAATCATCATGGGTCTCATTCAGTGCCCACTGGTAGCAACTTTGGCATGTTTACACAGCAACGTCTTCAACACGTGCCATTAAAAGTGGTGTAGAGCTTGCAGTCCATTAAGCGTGTCATCATTCAGCTTTTCATTTCCAAATCTTTGGCTGGAAAGCGAAAGTATTAGATGACATTTTTTTTTACTTTTCTGGAAAGCCTTGGAAAGTCATAACATAACGAGAGTTGAGATCACCACATCTTAAGCTGCAGCTGTGCTCATTAGCTGTGAGAGGATTTGGAAGGTTTTGGATGTGGAGAATTTGCTCGAAGAACTGGGGCTGGTGGCTTGACTGAGTGTTTTCTGACTCTGCTGATGCCAAATGCCATCATCCCATGTGTGAATGGGAAAGGAACAGCCCAGGAAAGGGTAAATTCGTTGCTGTGACTTGGCCTCCAGATGGGAGTTATCACAGGAAGTGGGTAAGGTAATGCATCCTGAAGCATCTTGGGAACACGCTCACTCTTGCTCATTCCCAGATGGCCAGCGCTGCTTTATTCATTAAAGGTGCAGCAAGGAAGAAAAGTTAGTTGTGGAAAAAGCATGGATGTAATTTGGCTCAGTGATTGTGGATTTTTCTCAGTAATGTTCGGGTAATTACGACTTTGAACAACGCACGGTTTGTCTTGAAAACCTTCCTGAGGAATCGTCCATCCCTTAAATCTACAGACATCTTATAATTCACTTGATGAGGAGAGGAATAAAAAGGTCTCTTTTTTAGATCTTAATCTCTGTCTTGGAATCATAATATTGCTTACACATTCTTTGTGTGGTTATAATTACAGGGCTTTCTCAGTTCGCCCCCAGAACTCTTAACCTCTTATCAGGTGTAACCCTACACTCGCCTCAACTTTAACCCCTGTAGCCCCGGCCCTGCCGCCTCCGTCCAAACAAAAGGTAATTGTGAGCAGCTGTGGAACCCCGGCGACTGGCTCTTCTTAGAAAGGCTTGGCAAAATATTTCCCCCCGTCAAGCAGAGTAGCACAGCCTAGCAGTACGATAAGTTGTGAAAAATGTAAAATAATAAGGAAGAGCAGGTGGAGTGATGGATGTTTTGCTTGGTCTCTCAAAACTAACCGAGAACGAAGATTCATATATTTTCTCTGCTTTTCCTTCTTATCCCCAACTTAGTTTTGTTCAAATTGAGTAATTATTGAGTCTCGATATAGAGTTCCCACATGTTTGGCTAAATGTTAGCTTCATCTGGTGTGCCATTCATCTCTGTGCCCCCTACTCTCACTGTGACAGCTCAAAAGAGCCGTTCGGGTTGTGACAATGCTGCGATTGGTGGTCTTTAGGAGAAGTTTTGGGAGAGTTGGTGGGAAGAGGGCGGTTTTGGGGGGTTGCTCCTCTCTTCAGTCCTCGTCATTCAGCAGGCAGGTGGAACACAAAGTCCCCTAATTCTTTTGTTGAGTCCCGCGATTAAAAAAATAAAAATTGTCCATGCCCTTCGGCCGAATAAATACCGTTGTCATGAGAAAACCTGCTACAAAAGGAGAGAAGAATAAAGAAAAGCACATGGTAAAAAAATAGGTTATTTGTGAAGTAGAATTAAAAAGTAAAATTTTCAGAAGTTGGTTGAAAAGAGAAAAATGTGAAGCAGATAAGCTTGAGTTAGTCCAAAAAACTGCCAAGGAATGTTATTTTAGCACCAGATTCTGTTTTAAGGGTGAGTTAGGACCTTTTTTATGTTGATGCTTCAGATCTTTTGAAGTGGGATTCTGTGAAAAGATTATAAACAATAATATCCTACCTGTTGTAGAAAGCTCTTTGAACGATAGTCATAGATAGCAGTGTAAAGGCTTATAAAGGTTTATAAAATAGCATTTAAAAGAGAGAAGGAGCACATGAATACACTGAAAAAAGTCTTCTGATGGGCAAAGAGGGAAGAGAGATCCATTGAGGGGAGGGGCAGACGGAGGAAGAGTGAGAGGCCACCGTCTTTTTAGGCAGCCATTTAAATGATCAACAGTAAATAGAGGGGAATGTCATCTGACAGAAATAAAGTTCCCGTTAACAGCGGGGATGGAAAGTAATTTACAGATACGCTGTCCCCGCCATCTTTGTGCCTCCCAGATAAGGTTTCATTTCAGAAACGGATAGGAGACATTTTCACTTACGGGCCCCCATTCTGGGACACCTGTGATAACAGCTTGTGGACCCCTAATTGAAAATGGGTTTCAAAATGGATTTTCACTTTTCTTCCTCCCCTCCTTTCTCCCTCCTCTCCCCCTTCCTCCTTCTATCCCCACCAACACTCAGCTCCCCCTACCCCCCCTCTCTTTTTCCCCTGGCGTTCCCTCGTCGTTGGCAGTATTGGAAGGACAGGGAGGGAGACGAGAGAAGGAAGGGAGGGAGGGAGGGAGGCTTGGGGGGCAGAATCGGATCATCCCTCAGCTTGTGTCACAGCTATGACAGCCGCATGATCTGTCTTATTAATGAAATCATTGATCACTTGATGGGGCTCATAATCAACTGTTTCTCCACTCTATGTCCTGCCTCATCTCCTCCTCCTCCTCCTCCTCTGTCCTCATGCAGCCACCTCTGTTCTCCACCTTTTAGTCCCTACTGCCTGCCCCCACATCCCTACAAAACACTATAAATATAGAAAATGTCTTTTAAAAAAACATAAATTATTACAACAAACCCAACAACATCTGACTGGAATTGTCAACGCTTTCTTAGAGGAAACAGTTTGATTGTTATTTTAGAACATGTGCTTGCGATTGCTAAAGGATGATCCGTGTCGTCTGTACTTATTTATTTCATGGTGTCCAAAGAGGGAGTAAAGGGCCCCTTCATGTTAGCCTGCACTGCTTGTTGGGGCTAATGAGAAAGAACCGATGGAGGGATAAGGGACCTCATGGGAGCTCTGGCTGCCCTTATGGGTCAAACAGTACAATGAAGGAGGCGTTATAAAGTTTGACATACAACCTCACACAGGAAAACAGTCTCCTAGTATTAAAACACTTGTACGGTGTTTATATGACACATGGAATTTTCCAGAAACTTACATATAAGGATAAAAACATAAAAGAGGATGCTTTTAACATATATACAAGATGCTACCTGTAGATCAGAGGTTATATGTGCACAAAGAGTCTTCAGTGGTGAGCCCTGGCCATTTCATGGACCTCTGCACTGAAGGCAATTTCCTGCAGCAGCAGGGAGACAGACTTTGGCAGAGCCACCCCTCAGGGGCCTGGGGCACAGGATTAGTTTAGCCTCGCTGCTACGCAGGGCGGAGGGAAACCTCAGCTGTCCAGCCCCACTCCAGCCCTGCCTGGCCTCTTCTTGTCTGGCACTCTTTGCCAGCCCAAATCTGCCTGCTGGGGCCCCTGCTCTCCTTCACCACTGGAATATACACATAAGCCTCTGCCTGAAGACTTCTGTAGGCTGTGGAGAGGCCAGTAGAGCTTAGGTGTACTGGAATTACATCTTTGCTCCTTTTGGTCAGTACTCATCCTACTTGTAGGATAATATACTGTAGCTTTAAAAGTACAAGAAAATTTCAAAATGACAAACCAAACATTTGTTTTTCCACTACACAGGTTTTGTTTTTGTAGGTTTGGAAGAGGATTTCTGACCAAATTATATATTTGAGAATTGCAGAAGTTGAAAGTGCAGTGCTAGAATGTCATTAAGCTGGGCCAAAAACAAAAGTTGCTGGTCTCTGCAGGACTTTACTTGGATTATTAAAACCACGATTAAGGCCAGTAGCACAAGTCATTGAACAGAAAAAGGTAGGATGTGTAGATGTCTGTTAAATCTGAACGGTACAGTTTAACCTGTATACTAGTCAGGTGTTCAATTAAAACAAGTTTCACAGTTTAATTAAAAATTTGTTTTACTGATGCAATACAATACAATATGGTAAGGTACTAACTACCTTGGCAGAATATCCAGAAATAAACAATACTACTATAATTAATCAGTATACAGTATACCTGTACAGCTACCATTTGAAATGATACACAAACGTATTTATAAAGATTTTAAAAAGACAGTGTTGCAGTTCTAGACACAGAGACACATTGCATAAGTCATTAAGCCTAGGAGACATTGTTTAAAATTTTGATTGAAGTGATGACAAATTAATAATTGAACACATTTCAGTCTGTGTTTATGGAGTCTACCATCTGCCAGAAAGCAGAAGCTCATCCTTTGACAAAAAAGATGTGTTACTCAGTCTGTAGTTGACTTCTCAGACATAGAGTTTAAAAAATATATATTTTTAACAGTTCATTCTGACCATCGCAATGGCTTTTCCTGACACACTAAAACACAAAATGCCAGAACAAATGCCAAAGTCATCTGGCATTTGGGTCATCAGGGTCAGAAGCTATGACCATCGTCTTAACCACACATAAGCTTGCTCTGAGAGACCGTTTGAGCTCATCTACTGACTACTTTTTTCCTGCTGAATCTGCTGTTCTGTTGGATCTTACTGCCTCAGAGAGGCTCAGGGGTGACCAGAGGCCACATAAACTCATAAAGCAATAAAGCAGGGAAGCACCGGTTGATTATTCTACCATTCTGTTTGTTTGTCGGCAAGCATCAGTGGCCTCCCTCCTACCAGGAGGAAGTGTCCTGATCCTGACAGGAGGATTTATTGTTGTCTTTTTTTCTTCTGTGTTCTCCCTGTTGTTTTCACTTGCCCTCGCTTTTTACTGGTCGGCTTTTGAAAAACGGATTTAGAAGATAATAAAACATTTACATCAGTATAGACTTCCTGCAAAATAATTACTTTGCATAGACATGGTCAAGGCCTAATTAAACTTTTGGATTTTATCAGCGGCTTTTATTGATATGAAGATGAACATTTGGTAGATTTAAGACATACGAGGGACATATACAAAATATACGTATGGCTTTAAGATTAGGTGGTTTGTTTTTTGTGAAAAGAAGAAAAAAATCACAAGTAAAGCATCATTTGTTTGCAATAACATCGTGCAATGTGGCTGTTTTAATTAACTTACTATGTTATGAAATTCGTAGCATTAAAAAGTTACTAAGGCTACATTCACACTGTAGGCAAAAGTGACCCAAATCAGATTTTTTTCCCACATGCGACTAATATCTGATTTTTAATTATAATTTGAGTGTGACAAATCAGATTTTTTTTCAAATCCAAACCAGGTCTTTTCCATATGTGATACCAAATTAGATACATTTCTGATGTTTTTCAAAGCGACCGCAGTCTGAGCGGTCGTGCCACATTTCATCCGACTTTTCCGTCATTGAAGCAGGGTTGTGTAGATTGATCCAGATATTGTTGTTTTTGATGCCAGTGTCGTGCAGTTTAAAGCTTAGAACTTCACACGTCTGTAACTTTAGAATAGAAGTCCAGTTGCTTCATCTTCTTTCTTTTTAAACTTCCTAAATGACTGAGAATCTACACCACCATATGATACCAGTGTTCGATTGTATCAGTACTAGTGTGATGGGATCCATGCTTGAGTTTGTTTCTACTTTTAGTACATCACTCCTTTTCCAGAAGTGCAATAGGTAGGAAGTGACAAGATCGAATGTAAACACTAGATGAAACAAACATGGTAGATAATTTGTCAGCTCTGACTGCACAACAGCTTTAGAATCGATACACACATGCTAATGTGTAGCATCCATATTTACTTCCATAAACACAGCATAGTGTGACGTCACATCTTCTTCTGCGCTTCCAGATCGCTTCAGGGCTATAGATTGCTCACACTGGAGTCTGATGGCGTTTATAATGTGAATGATCACACACACAAAAAATCAGATCTGATCAAAAACAATTAAATTGAGCATTAAGTAGTATAAGTTACAGTTAAATGTGCATGTTGGTCATATTACACAAAGGTTCTGTCATCTACCGTTTATTTAACTTCCTAAAACAGACAACCATTCACGTTCACACTCACACCTAGAGACAATTTAAAGTTGCGAATTAACCTGACATAGAAGTCTTTGGAATGGAGTACCTGAAAAAATAATAACCCCACACATGCACTGGCAAAATATGCAAACTTTACAGGAAAGTCCCAGTCGCACTTGGGGCCTTCTTGTTGGCAGTAAAAACCTCTAATCAATTGTGTTATCTTGCATCACTAAAAAAAAGTTTAAGAATAAAAATTTTTGAATGTTTAAAGAAATTAGTCTTTTTACTTTATAATTTAAAGATGTTAGGTCCTGCTTGATGTAAAGTAAAACCATACAAACTTATTCAGATGTATCAGAAAGGTTTTTAATTTTTAATCTGTTTTTGTCTGAAGTAGACTGTATGTTTAAATCAAAATTACTAGATTAAATTAGGACATGCTTTCAGTTTTGCAAAAGAAGAAACCCCTGTACCCCCTAATCTCCCTCCCCTGACCTCCACAGCCCCTCTGGGCTTAGACTCACACCCCTCTCCCTGCTCCCTCTCCCCTTTCTCCTCCCAACTCTCCCTCGCAGTGCGAAAGAGGAGCTAGGATCAAAGGCCATAAACCATGGCAGTGATTTCTGGTGATTGATTAGAAGCAGAGGTTGAGAAGGAAGGAGCAACTCTCTCTGCTCTCCACTCTTCCCACCCTCTGGTGCTGCGCTCGTACTCTCCCAGGGCTTTCGTAAATAGCTCAGGCTCAGGGTGTGAAAAAGAGTTGCCAAGGTTGGCAGACAGAGCCCAGGAACACATCCATGCCGGAGTGGCTTGGCCAGTTTTGCTGCCTCTTCTTCCTCGATGGCAGAGATATGTGTGTGTGTGTGTGAGGGGGGTGTCAGTTGATAAGAACCATTTGTTGTCTTGCTTGGATCTGGGGAGGGACAGTGTAATCCCCTCGCCTTGGTCTGTGCGCAGACCTGGAGGGAAAGAACTAGAGGAGCGAAGAGGAGGAATTGATTTTCAGAGTGAGGGCAGGCGGAGAATTGAACTCAGATGTGTTGCAAAGACCGGGTTTGAAAGAGGCGTTCTACTCGCGGGGCAACAAATGTTTGTGGCTTACAGCAGAGGGGCTGTGCCATATGAACTTGAGCAGGTCGTTCTAATGTTAATTGCATAGTTGTCTTTCATTATTCCCTCCCCCCCTCCCTTTCCTCTCTTGTCCAAAGCACAACTTAGCCTGAAGGCCTCCTGACAAGAACGTGACCCTGGAAAGGTATTTTAATTGGCCACGACCGCTCAGTGGCACTCAGACGAGCGCTCGAACCAAACTTCCACATGCTTGCTTTTTGCACTCTTGCACCTCTGTCTGTCTTTTCCGTGCCTGATCTTTACCTGGAGCTGTGAATCTAATGATGTTCGGAGTGTGGGCCTTGCAGCGACAGCTTCAGTGCCAGGGAGACGTGTCTCATGTCAGACTTTGCGCCAGACAGACTCCAATAAGGGGGCGAAAAAGGGGGGGAGTGGAGGGTGGGAGTTCTTCATCTCAGCTGGAGCGAAGCCAGTACCAGAAGTGCAATTCTCCTACGGTTTTGTTTTTCCCTCTGTGGTATTTAAAAAATGATTGAGCACATTTTTGAGTGTTATGGAGTATCTCATTACGCTCCTAAAAGCTTTTTATCCATCCACATGCTCTTAGATATGAACACAGACTGTAGCCAGTCACCCATGCGTGCATGCGGATGCTTTTCTTTTCTCTCACTTTTCTTAACGGCACCGAACTCTGCTCGCACACTTTATTCTACAGCTGCAGGATGGACTGGTGTTATTAACTGTTCAGCGACCTCATGACTTCATCTTCGGCACAGTCAGAGACGGCCCACATTATGTCTCTGCTCGGCTCAATGGGCTCTTTGTTCTGGCTTGGCTCTGGAGCAACTCAGCATGGAGCTGCGTGAGTCCAACAGTCCCACTGCGGCTCAAGGGGGGGAGGGAGAAGTAAAGATGTAGGGAGGCAGTGGAAGGAGATAGGAAAAGGGAATTTGTGGGAGACGGATAACGGCAGATAGAGGGAGATTGAAGAGATTTGGGAAATACATGGGAACTGGGAGAAGACCTGAGAGAAAAGTGAGTTAAAAGGAGTAAGCTGAAAGAAAATGAGAACGGGATGCAGTGAGTGGGATGTAATGAGGCAAAATAAATGTAAGAAGGATGGGGAAGTGGGGAAAATGCAACAGGTGAATCCCAAAGTAGCAATCAAGCCTTTTACACTAGAATTAATTTGAAACAGTTCTTCCCATTCATTGTGCTTTTTCTTTAAGAAAAAAAAAACAGGTCACGAAGGGATCACGTCACTGAATGCAGGATTAATAATAAAAAAAAAAAAGTAATGTAGAAGGAAGGAGAGGCAGATTCCACTGGTGGGGGTGACAGGAGAGGTCACACGTGAGGGGAGCTTATTACCGAAGGAGGGACAGCAACAAGAGGGGAGTGTTGAAACATGAGGGATGACAAGTAAAAGAGAGGAATGAAAAGGTTAGATACATGAACATTAAATAGAAGTCTGTGTTACAGATTACCGTTATGTGTCCTGTGTTAACAGATGGTGACAGAGTGATAGCCTTAAGCTGAAACACGTTTTTGCAATACTACAGTTTCAGCTTTAAAACGTTTTTTTTTTTTTTAAATAACAAATGACAACTTAAAAAAATCCTTCAAAAAGTGTCTTTTGGTAGTGCAGTAAACAGTACTGTGCAAAAGTCTTAAATCAGTCATCATTTCAAGCAGATATACCTTGTTGTAACCTTTGAAAGTGGTTTTGATCAGCATTTCTTGAGACTTTATGAAATTTTCATAAAGTGTTCGGCTGCTTTTACACTAGTATATTTTACCCTTTTCAGTTCCATTTCTTATTTGTTAAACCATGTAACTTTGTGCTAAGAATCATTCAGGCCAGGGATGAAGAGTAGGTTCAAGTAGCTCCCTCTGCCCTCTAAAAGTACGTGCAGAAAAGAGCTCTGAAGACAGGACACCAGAGAGTAAGTGGTACTGTAATCCTGCCGTCTTCTGACTCGAACATGTCACAGAACTGTTATATACTGTATCTCCTTTAATGCAACACTCCCTGGGAATTATATGCAAAGAAGCAAAACCATTTTCTTTTTGAGTTTGAACAGTTAAAACTAAATGACAACATTTCCATCTATATTTAGAGATTAAAAAATTAAGTTAAATTTATTTACATTTTTTATTCTGCTTCAGTTTTATTGGAGGACTTTGTCACTTAAAATGCTGATATCTTTTTCAGAGTTTCTGCAGTGTGAGAAACTGGAGTTTGAGGCCAGCAATTGAGCGTTTCATGCCCTGGTGCAACTTTGATTCATGCATGACTTTACAGACAATTTAATCAAGGTTTTTGTTCCTCTTTTGCAGTGATGAACGAAGAGAAAGAATTTCATGCCTATTTAAACCCCACACACTTCTCCTACTGCCAGTAACCTTCAATTACTTGCAGAAAACGAGGAATTTTACTTTGCTAATGTACTGTATAACCTGTAGAATAACATTATTTTGACTTTGAGTGCACATATTTGCATTTAGTATTTGAAATCTACAATTTTAATACATTACAGAATTGGTCAAGCAAGAAGAACAAAAAATTGTTCAGACATGCAGCTTTTCATTTTGGCCTTTTTATAAGAACTCTTTACAGAAGCATTTTGTTGGTTCCATGCTCACCTCCAATTTACAGCCTCTTTTGAGCAAATAGTTGTTAAATCGGTTTGACCAACGTAGCAGATCTTGTTTCCTTGCCTGCTCTAAACATCCCAATAAAGTTGCTCATGTTTTACTTGCATTTTAAGGCGAGATGACAGGAACTAAATCCTATAAACGAAGCAAACACTTCCGCTGATGTTACACTTCCTGTTAGGATCAGGTCTAACATTTTGGAGCATAAATGATAGGTAACTTAATAAAGGATTCTTTGTGACCTGCTGTTATTTTCAATAATGACCGTCGAGTTTTAGGTTCAAATATTGATTGAAATAGCACTGAGGTTTTTTTCTTTTACTCCAAGTAACTTAATATATGGTTGGAACAAGCCCTCACTGTGGGAAGAGAATGAAGGAGTCAGTTTCGTCCTATTATTTTTATGGCATCTGGCTTGTAGTTTGGAATTCTGATTGTCATGCTCTCTGGTAAAAAGGCCTAACATCCAAATGTGACGGGTTAGGAACTGTAAGCGTTACCAGCTGCAGCATCAAAGCTCCAGGCATGCTGTTCATTTAACCCAGATCCGTCTCACTCATGTGCAGCCCCTGATTCAACCTGTAATGTAGACATTCAGCAGGAGGCGTTAAACTGAGACTAAAGTAGATTTATGGATGTGAGTTAACTCCCAACACCTCTCTACCTGTGATAAGCCAAAGAACACTGACTATATTTAAATAAATTTGGCTTGCGCACTGCTGGAAACGATTAGAGTTTGTACTGGATAGTAGAATTTCAGCAAATTTGATAAATGTTTAGCCATGTTAGATCAGATATTGTCTGTGATTTTCCTCTTTATTAGCAATAATTTGGTAGAAGCGATCTTTATTCCAGTTGCATGTGTAACTTTACCATTATTTTACAAATTAGCCTAGTTAATGAAACTAATGCAGACCCCCTGACTCCTTGTATGCCAACGTTTTAAACAAAGATCTCACAAAATCTGTTGGCACTTGAATTATTTGATGGGAAAGACACTCAGCAACTACCACATCACATTTTAGCTCTCTATCTGTAAAATTAACTGAGTTATAGTCATGTTCGTGTTTGCTAGGGTCGATTAGCAATGACAGCCATCTTGAATCGGGTTACCAATCAGTTGGAGATATACATCCAATGATTGTTTTTTGAAAGTTTCATGAAAATGTATCCAGTGGTTCAGACAAACAGAAAAAACACACATAGACACAAGCAATTAAATGATCTCCCGCCATGCACCCTAAGTCAATTTCATGTGTTTTTTCTTAAGTTTCACCTCAGTTTATTGAGCTGCACCAGCAGGCGTGAGAACCAATCAGCAGCACCAAAGCAGGCTGTAAATTAGACCGACAGATCTGAACATCCACAGGCCTAATCACCATGAAAGGCTGAAAGAGAGAGTCCACTTCGGACTTAGACGCTCACCAGTCATTGATAAAGTGCTTAGCAGCAGGAAAATTAATGAATCCGGCCTGACTGGTTGAGAGTGGGGTGTGTGAGGAGGGGAGTAAGGGGTTGATGGGGGTGGAGGGAGAAGAGGAGGGGGACAAGCGGGAGGGTAATCCTGTTCCAGCTAAATGGCTGATCCCTCTCATTCCTCAGATATCAAATGTCAAAAGTTAAATTAGCCTGCTAGCCTCAGATACGAGTTAACATGCTTTTAAATGGGGCGAGGGGTGGTGATTCCTGCCTCCTCTGGGATGGTGGGCAGGTGCCTTTGAAGTGTCTAATTATCCAACTCCTACTAAGTGCAGGCAAACCATCCTAATGGGGGGAATTTATGTCTCAATGCACTGCTGAAAATGCACTAAAACACGAGTAGCCAAAGGGGTATTTTATGAGAAAACTATTTACAGAATATTCAGAACTTTTAAAAATTTAATTCTTTCTACTCTGACAGATGAGTACGCAACATTGTGCGTCATTTTGCATCATATTTGATGTGCTTGAAATTAGCTAATTTTTTCCTATTCTATCCAAACTGTTGGCTCTGCGTTCCTTTGCTTTGGCTGGATATCCGTTTCTCTTGGCGAGGCGTTCCTAATCTGAGTGCCACAGGCTTGGTCCGAATCACTCTGGTGTCAGAATTGGGATTCCAGTACTGAAGCCCAGTGGAAAGCTGGACGGCTCTGGTCTCATAAACTCTGTGCCCAGATTCACCCTAAAAGACTTACTGTCCCACTTGGACATAACTCTGCCCTTGCAAACAATCATTTTAAATTCTTATAGTGGATATTATAAATGTCTTCCAGGTTGTGAGTGATGATAGCTGGCTTGTCACCATCTGTATCAATGCTAAGCCAATCAGAGAACTGAATCGCATCTTTTGCTTTGAAGCCTTGATCAAATGCATCTCTTGGTGTTTGATTCATCAAAGAATCGAGGCCAAGATGCCCATTGAGTGGAAAACCTTAAAAGCTGCAACTATCAGTGGTCAAAAATGCATCAGTGTGCATTTTAGTCAAGGCTTTCAGCCCTCTCACTTCCATGCTCATTGCTCCCTCACAATGTGGCCCTGATGAAATGGTCATGGGGTTTCGGGCTGCTCTATGGTGGGCCTGTCCCCCCTAATGGGTGAATAAGGGGCAGGCAGAGGCTTGGGAAAGACACAGCCCCGCTGTGAGGCTGATTTGAGGTGAGCGCAGGGAAGAAGGAAGGAGTCAAGCAGGCTTTGATTTTGCCCCTCCCAAGCCTCGGGGCCTGGAGTCTGGGACTGCGAGATGCTGAGCTCTGGGTGCGTCCCTGAAGACCCCCGGCGGCAATGAGAACAGGCTGGGACTGTGGATTGTAGAGCAGGGGGTTGTGGCGTGGGGTACGGAGCGCCAAATTGAGATGTGGGAGTAGTCAAATTTGCCTAGATGAATATTGAGGAGGGCGTTTGTGAAAGCTGTGCAGGAAATCAGCAGCTGACAATAGACTGCTAACCAGGAGAGGGACCATCCGGACCTCTCTTTTCAATTTGGCTAAACATCAGTCACACGATAAGGTTTAAAAAAACCCCTTTGGATTCATTTTGCAAAGACAGACTCAAACATGAGTGCAAACTTGGAGAACTTAAAATTTATGTTTGCTAGGATTTTTCAGAGATGAAAATCGCAACCTATTTTGCTTTTACATTTAAGTTTATTTTTCAAGAGGTTGCTCAAAAGTCACCCTTCATATTGATGATACACGGAGCCCCATTAGGACTCTTGTAATTAGGACTCTTCTAACAAGAAGGTAGCAGGTTTTTGTAGCACTTATAAGCCAAGGAGTTGATCAGAAAAAATGCCTCACACAAATGCTCTAATCTCTTGTGCTCTTGTTGTTGGTTTGGTCCCTCTTATATCAGCCTGCGCTAATCGTGAATGATTCTCTCTGTCTTTAGCGTCAGTGCCAGGGCCGGTGAATCAGGTACATAAGCCTAAGCCGCTTGGAGAGGTGCTCTTATTAAACTCTAGCCAGCTGCTGGAATTTTCTTCCCCCTCTCATTGTTAATTGGGGAGTCTTGAGTCTTTCCCTGGAGTTGATTTGCAAGAGAAAGAGAAAAAAAGGGAGCAAGAGATTATTGCACGGGAGGAGAGGAGCTTTGAAGAAGTGTTTTGTGATTTCACCGTATATTCCCCTCCACCCCTCTCCATGTGCTCCCCAGCCAAAACCTGTTTGTGCCACAGTGCTTTCACAAGTTAGAAGGTGGAATACAGCACATGCCTGGCTTTGCATCAGACTATACAACACCTCCTCTGATTTTTAAGACTGTTAGGGAGAATTGTAGCATGCAGTGGCCTTTTGTGAACCCCTAAAAAAGACACATTCCAGGCTGGAAGGTGAATCAGATACTTGAGAGTTAAGGACTGTTTTTCATGTGGAAGAACAGCAACCCTTGTTCTTAACCTGTGCCTCTAGAAAAATCCTTCAAAACAACATTGTTGAGGGTTTGTTTCACTTTTGATTTCTGTAAATTGGCTGGACACTCTTAACTTTAGCCCCTCTTATCCCAGAGCCCAACTCTTAGAGGTATTGGCCCCACTCCATATCTCATTATCTCTTTCAGAATTGTATATTGTCATTGCATTCACGCTCTCTTTGTTAAGGCCAATGCATAGGGTTTTCTTGAAAGGTATTTGAACCAAAGTCTTTCAATGGAGCCAGAAGACAAGAGGAGAAAAAAAGGGAGAAACCTGGGTTTTAGGGTTTAATGAGTGACCTGCTGGGGGTAAAAGAGAAATAAAAAAGCAAAAGAGTGAGAGCAATAGAGAGTGCATTTGTAGAGGGTTAAAGGGAAAAGGAGAGAGAGTCGTAAGGGAGAAAGAATGCAGGAATGAAGTACCAGGTACCATTATAGTGGCAGAGAAAGCTCCTGAAATACTAGAGCTGGGGCGTGTGCTCTGATCAGGACGGCAGTGAGCACAATTACCTTCTTTTCAAATCCTTCAGTGACACTGCGGGAGGAAGGAGGACTTTGAAACTTGAAAGGCAAGAGCTCGCTTTCAACCTCAAACGCGAGCAGGAAAGGGCTCTGAAATTTGTTCAGTGCTCCCCATCCACCATTAGCTTGTTTCTTCCTCTCGCCTCCAGGCATTTAAGCGCTTTTTGAAAAGATGTTAAGAAATTCAATCACCATAGAGAGAAAGCGGGATAGTTCTTTTTTTCCCCCCTGTTTTTTTAAAGGCATGCTTTCCTCTGGTCCACAGAGGACCGGTCTGCTGCTTTTGTGTTGTGGACTGAATAGACCTGCAAACTGGTGGAGGACTGGATGCGGCAACCATGGGAAAAGAGGGGGGAAATTAAAGAGGAATCAAAAATGAAGAAAGGGAAAAGGGAAAGGATCTGTTGGGCAGATGGTCAGGAGTTAGAAAAGTGTTGCAGGCTTGAACTTTTTAAAGTTGCACGTGTTTACCTCCGCTCTGTCTTCATTAGCTCACATTTTGACAGATTCTCAGCAGGTCATACTGAGACAAAAAGTTTCCACAAGCAGCGCAGAAGAACAACCTTGCTTGAGAACAGCGCTGCTCCACCAAAGAGTCAAGGAGTCAATTGACCCTTGTGGTACAGAGTGTTTGTTTAACCATTTAAGGGCCCTATGAACCGCAGTAATGAAGCCCCTGAAGGTGGTATATGGTAGAATGATGAACCCACTCCTCTGGGCTTGCCAGGGTGACTGGAGGGGGGATGGTGGGACTGTGACGGTGCTGTGATTGAACTATTTGCTGCTTGACCTCACTCGTCGGAGGGACATGTCTGAGTAGCACTGGGGGTCACTATAGAAACAAAACAATGGAAAGAACAAGAAAGTTGCAAAAACAAAAATTAAAATAGCGAAGCAACAGCGATGTGAGGTTTTAGTTTTCAAAGTTGAAAGTTGCAGGTTTTTTCCGGCAGTTCGGACCAGTCTATCTAAGGGCACAGTGATGAATCTGTTTATAAAACATTTAAAATATGTTTAAAAGTAAAAAAAAGCTCATAAATATGTAGCCAGTCTTCTTTCCCAGCTGTAATGCTAGATTTTTTGTGAAAGTGGAAGAGCTGTGAGTACACAGCATGAGGCTGTGCTACACACAGCTCCATGCTTTACCCCGAGCAGTTCTCACTCTCCACATAGTTTACAGCCTCAACTTCCTCAATCCATGTCAGGAGATGAACCCAATTCCAAAATACCTTTATGTTAATATTGCGCTTTGCAAAGCGCAGACCTATTAATCCAGCTTTAACCGTATAAGTTGCATTATTCCCTTAATAAGATCACTGGCTGTGCAGTATAGGATTAAATACTTATATCATAACTGACACTGTCATTTCCTGTGGATGAGAGTGACTTGCCTCTCTGACTGTCAGTTCCGCGTTAAGACTCCTTGAATCTGCTGCCAGTGCTGCGGCGGGGCACGGCTGGGCCCAGACGCAGGTAATGGATGTGGGAGAGTGAGGGGAATAAAAGTGGGACCCTCGAGCTGCTCCTCCTGCTCTCTCATTGCCTCTTTCAATCTCGTTCCTCGCTCCTTTCTGATCGCTTCTTTTCCTCTGTGAAGTGGCAGCGCACTATGGCGGCCCTCTTCACTGCTTAAGGTGGTGCTCTTTAATCTGGCCTTCTGCTCTGTTTCTAATTGGTAGCTGGATGCTGTTGGCTCGCTGTTCATGGGAGAAGAGGGGGGTGGTGGTGCTCATGTCGCCGGGCTGCTAATACTATAGAACCTCTGGCGCCAGTGCAGCGGCATTTTGCCAGGTTTTTAGCTGGAGACATTAATGTAGGAAAAAAAAAAGTGAGCGTACTGATGACCAATGCTCTTCATAATGAAATCATATTTTTTTAATACAGTTTGGATGGGGGTGATGGGGTGGGGTTGTGTTTGTTTATTCAGATTCTTGTTCTGATTGTTTTGTAGCTTAAAGCAATAATATGCAGGGTATGTAACTACAAAACTCAATACAAGTTATGTCATCAAATTAAATTAAAAGAGTGTAATGTAACTTAAGCTGACATAGTTATTTCTCATGTGTTTTTAGTCCAAATCAGTTTTAATCAGCACAGAAAATATCTTCTAATGCTAGAAACAATATGTATTTTTAGTTTGGATAACATTTTAAAACATCGAGTAACTTAATAATTAGTTTTATTGCAAGGAGCAAAACACCTTAAATAAAAGAAAAACATATGGTAAGCAAAAACTAGAGAACATATCATGTAAAAACATTTAATACAACATTTTGGAGAGTATTTCAGACAACAAGTGGAACTAAAAAGAATTAGATTTTATAAAACAAATTTGTAAAAAGTAAACAAAACTAAACTATGACATACCAGAAAACAACAGATTTCATCAAGCAATAAACACAGATGAAACACAGAGCCTAACAAATTACTAGAGCGAAACAAAAAGCACTTTTTAGACTACGAAGCTCCAGTGTTTCTTATTTGGATGTTTTAATTTGTAAAATGCTGTTGCGTTCACATTTTGTTGTAGTTTGTGAAATCTTGTCATGTTTTGTTTGTCTCCGTGTCTCTCTTGAGAAATTATTGCCCATATGGTTTTGTTCTATTTTGTGTTTCTGTTTTTTTTTTTTCTCTTCTGGAATGTGTTTTACAACTAAGAGCTGCTCTAAATATGAGTATCTGGAAGGGAGCTACAGTGTACTTCACATAAACACTCATGAACCTGTTTGAATCATGAGGACGAGCATTTTTCTTTTAAATAAAATGCTTTCAAAATGAAAATTGGAAAACAAAGGTCAAAAGTCAAAAGTGGCCTTTGACAAAGGTCAAAGACCACATCTCTTTGGTGGAGTTGAGGCCTTGAGCTCAACTCCAACTTTATTCCCTTTACAAGGCATACCAAGAACCTTTCAAAGACTCACTTATTATTTTCCCTTTAGAGAAAAAGAGATTTTGCTGGAACAGATTGGGTGGGGTGGGGAAAAAATGAGAAAGAAGAACAGTGATGCTTAAAATGCCTGCCACAATCACGAGTACCCATTTCTAAAAAAGAACAGACTGAACTGGATTTAGAGTAAGAACGTTTCCTCAGCTGTGTGGAATCTAAAAATGTGGACTTCTTGATTCATAATGTCCATTTGCTTAAACACTTTCTGCCTCTGAACTCCCACATCTGGCGCTGTGGAAGACAAACCCCGCCAGCTTTACACCCATTATGTTTTGTAGACTTTATATTTCCTGCTCCTCTCTTTATGTGCCTTCACCCTCTGTGTGATCAGACTATTACAATGCCTTAATATTTTCATGAAAAATACACAGCTTTAACACTTCATGTTCTTTCTTTCCTTCTGTTTTTTTTTTTTTTTGTATCTACAGAAGACGAAAGTTCAGGCACGCCGTACCACCGCGAGAGGCGCAATGCCATCAGTTCCCAGGCCCAGACACCCGGCGGCCTCGACAGGAGCGTAAACGAGGAGCCCTCCACCTCCACAGAGGAACGCCCATCCCTGCTGAAGAAGGAGCTGCATGGCTCACTTCCTCATCTGACCGAGCATGCCCTGCCTTACAGAGGCACGCTGTTTGCTATGGACCCTCGTAATGGCTACCTAGACTCACACTATCGTAAGTGCACAAGCTGCAAAAGTTAAAGCGATAGTCCAGGTCCTTTAAAGTTAGATTTTGTGGAAAGGTTAAGAACATGTAATATCTTACCTGTTGAAGATAGCTCTTTGGGCAATCACAATTGGGAAAAAAAAGTTTAATTGTGACTGCATTGATGAGCTAATGGTCAGTCTGATCAGGGCCAAGAACAAAAAAGATTGCTGCTGTCCAAAAACAACTCTTGTCTCAAAGATTTCACAATGGTTCATACAAACGTTATTTGAATATTATTATTTTTGACATGGCACAGTTATTCCAGCAGAAATAACATATGTGTGCAGGAAGTTTGGTCAGAATTAAACTCCCTTTCTTCAAACTGAGCCTGTTAAAATCTAAAACAGGTAAGATATGAATTAGTCATAACCCTTTCACAGAAACCCACTTCAGAAGGTCTGAACTATCTCTTTAAGAACTTCTAAGTTAATCTTTTAAAGTTAAGAAACTTCCCAGCTCAAGGACATGTTTGTAACACCCCGAATGCTGAGGCCAGCTTTGCTTCTTTACTGTAGGTGAGAGGTACGACTGTTAGATGCCTGATTAAGTCTGACAGATTAGGCCTTCTCTTAGACTCGCCTCTACACATGCACAGACACACACTTGCGAACGCACGCACACACACACTCTTTTGTCTTGTTTTATGCCTGGGAAGTTAGTATGGGGAACGGGCCGGCGTAGCTTCTTAATTCCCTCATTAGGGGCCTGTCTGAACACAGTACTCCACTTTCTCTCATCAACACACACTTCAAAGCCCCAAAGCAGCGCCGAGTCAAACCTCACCACCCCCCCTACTCTGCCTCTTTCTCTCTCTGTGGGACTCAGAGGCTGTGTGAGAGAAAGAGAAGGAGACTAACAGAGATGAAGCCCTGGAGAGTGAGGTGAGGGAAGAGCTGTGGCTCCATTGAGAAGGTGGAGATAATTTGAAACAAAGGTGAGGTAAACAGTAGTAGTTGGATAAAAATCAAGCTCTGTGTTCATGTTGATGCAGAGACCATAGGAAAGATGTTTCAAGGGGCTGGTTGGGAGGCTGGTCATTGTAGCCAAGACTTTGCCTCAAGATGAAGATTTGATGTGATAGCTTGTTTAGTTTGGTTATTTTTCTGTTCAACTGGAGGCAGACAGAGTTGGACAGGAGAATTTTAAAGCACTGGCAGTAATGAAAACTCCACTGGACCCCAGCCTTGTACTGTAACTCTTATTTATTTAGCCACTTCATTAGCCTCCACTCCCCTGTGCTTGGGTGCCTGACAATCACCAAGGTGCCTCTTTAAGGGAAAGGTTACTTAAAACCAGGCAATGGTACCATAGACAGGAGCCTTGAGGGCAGAACATTACTGCACATTACATCCTGACCTAACTCAGCAACACTGCCACTTCTCATTTTATGTCTGTGTGTGGGTATGTGTGAAGGAGCTCTGGTGGTTCCAGACCGCTGCAGCCGCAGGGGGCAGAGAAGAGGAGGGGTGGAGGTCACGCTGAGGCTTGGGGTCATGCGGAAAAGTCACAGTTGAAATGGAGAGTTCAAAAGAAGCATAAAAAGTCAAAAGGCCCAAAGAGCTTTAAGAGGATTTCTTTGTACACTGAGACTGAAGGAGCTTGATGACAGCAGTCATATGAATTAGAGTATGGAATCATTTTGCTTTTAAAGAAGCTATAACTGCACTCAGATTTCTTCTTCTGGAGCAAAAATGTGATGCTGTACAGTTTCATCTTCATAAACTCTTTAATCTACTCTCAATCAACTCGGCCCAGGTGAAAAGTCTTGGCTACTCGCGTTTCCAGTGTGAATTTGGTTCAGCTTATACTCTTTTTAAAAATAATTTTGATAGCCTATGGGATGTAGAACCCAAATAAATATCCCATTTGAACTGAGAAGGTTGCAGTGCTGTTTTGGAGCCAGTGTAAAATTCTGAATTACTTTTTTTTTTTTTTTCATTTTGGCATTAAAAGCAAAATTTTATCTTCAAACCAGCTTCTGGATGGAACTGTTTCCAGAATGGCACCAAGTAGAGACACAACAACAGCGGTGTCAAACTGCAGGCCTCGAGGGCCGCTGTCCTGGGAGATTTAGGTTTTTCTGCTTTTCTGATTCAAATGGTTTATTCACCTCCTCACCAAATCATCATGTTCTCCAGGAGCATGGCAACAAGTGATCCATTTAAACCAGGTGTTTTAAAGCAAGAACACATCTAAAACATGCAGGAGAGCGGCCCTCGAGGAATGGCGTTTGACACCCCTGGTCCACAACATCCTGCAAACTGCTTTGACAGAAAGAAAAACAGAGCTTTATGGCCACCATCCTTTAAAGAAAACAGCCCAATTCAAAGGAGAAAAATTGTAAAAAGAATTTCAACATGATCATTGCATCAAAGCATCAAGTTACGGCTATTTTCTTGGGGGCTTACCTCTAATTTGCTCCACAACTACTGTTGCAAGCAGTTTTTATCACAGGTCACAATGAACCTTAGAAAACTGTATGGCAAGAAAAAAAATCTAAACAAACAAAAAGTTGCCAGTTTCAAAGACTAATAAATTGTCAGTTTTAGCTTTAAAGTCAAAAGCATCAAAGGCACCATTAAGTAAAGTCCTATAATTAAAAATAACACCTCTAAGGCTGAAAATAAGTAAATTTCAACTTAAAATCGTAAAGTCTGAATGGCCTCCAGTGTTTTTTATTGATGCTTCTCTGATCTTTTTCTGTGCTCAGGAAGACTTATGATCTGAGATGAGAGCATTGCTGTGTAAAACACCTCCTACTGGCCCCAGGTGCTGAGGACATGGGGTGTCCCATGGCGGTCCCGTTCTGTCTGATTGAACCCAGTACCAGAGCTCAGTCCCAATGGGCTTCGGCGGTCTGAGGGTCAGCAGAACGAAAGGGGTCCCCTTAAACCTTTTCTCCCCCCACTTCCTTCAGCTGCTTTGAACCAGAAGCCTGTAGCATCTGTCGCCACTCCAGCACCACAAGGTGTAAAAAGCTGCTTGCTTCTGTTCTGCTTTCTGCTTCCAAACACAATTGAGCACACACACACACACGCGGCCCTTACTCCACCAATGACTCTCTATGAGGGCTTTGTCACCTCTTAAATTCATTCCAGGTGTGTGTGCGTGTGTGTGATTGAGAGTGGGCAGTAAGCCTTTGTGCTGCGCTTGCACAGAGCGCCACGCCATGCAGCACACCGCCAGGTAAATCCGATTACTCTTAGCACTGGTGTGTGTCAGTGCTTAATGTGCCTAAATGTGATGGCACCTGCAGCCTCCCCACACCTGGTCGCTGGGTCGTTAGCGTGGAGGCAAAGCTCTGGGAGGTGTGGGAGTTGAGAAACGAGAAGAGACCAAAGAGGGTTTATTCTCAGGGGCCTGTAGTCTGGGTAAATCTCTGCTATTCACCCAGACTTGCAATCTCCTACTCCTCTTATGTCCTTGGCCTAAGACTGTGTTTACTCTGGTTTTTACACCCACTTCAGCATAGAAAAGAGGAGGCACCAAGGAAACATTACTTCTATTGTTAGCACTAGCTAATCATGGCGATGCCTGAGTCTTAGCTGCTTTTCTTGGGCAAACACTGGATAAGAGTCCATATCCTTCTTACCACAACACTAATACATGGGGCTTTGCTCTGGGATAAGAAGAAAAGGATTGAGATTAGGATTAATGAGAGTCAAGTCTTTTTTTAAATCTTAATTGTTTGGAAGAGTGAATGGGACGCACAGTTCTAACATCTGTTTACATTGTTGTCTTATTAGTCGGCTAGTGGTCATGCAGCAACAGTCAACCCACTTGCTGGCGAGGCATCTCTGATTCCTCCAAGGAGATCTTCTTCTTTAAAGTTTCCTTCTTTACACTCTTTGGCAGCCTAGGCATATCCACACAAGGACTAAAGGCTGCTTCCTTTCATGGCAAAATTTTAACTATACCAAAACACAAGGCAACCAGATGAAAGTAAAAGGAAAGTACTTCTGAAACTAAACTAACTGAATCATAGCTACAGTAGGTCACTGATAGGGGTAGATGGGGCACATTAAGTGTGTTCAAACTGTGATGACTGTCTGCCTATCAGCCCTATTTAGCTCCTTAACAGATCTAGCCCATATCTTGCTGCCAGGGCCTTAATCCCCATACCAAAGCCTCACTGTCCTCCATTGATCTCAGAAACCAGCCCAGCTAAGCTAGAGGCAGTGAAGTACGAATCCTTTGGCCAAAAGATTCTTTCACATGTATCAGAGCAACCCTGATCTATGAGTTTGACCAAAGGATACATAGACCATAAAGGTCATGTGTTCGGGAAAAAGTTGCTGGGAACTCTTAGCTGTAATGTAAAGCGTGTTCCCAGGGTTTTATGGTGTGTGTGTGTGTTGGGGGGTGGGGTTTCAGTCTTTGAGGGTAAACTCTAAACTGCTGTGCTGAGCTGATCTCAGGTCTACTCGGCCGTTACATCCCGGCCGTTGCCCTGGTGTCATTCTGCCAGCTTCAATATCAAAATGTGGCTGACCACTGAACTGAGTGAATGAGCTGTCACCAAACTGAACATGATCCATTCCAGACTCCACAGTTATTCCCAAAGCATTGGTACTCAGTTCAAATGGACCGTACAAGACCCTTTTATGTGTCAGAATAGCTGAAACAGCAAGAAAAATCATTTTTGTGTGTATACGTAATGAACAACAACAAAAAAAAGAAGTTAAAGGCTATTGTGAATTTGCATTCAGAGAACAAACTTCTTGGTCTCTTGTCAGTTTAAACACCCTCCCCCAAAGAACTGGGGAGAGGCCTGGGGTGAGAAGACACGTGCCTGTTTCAAGGGTAAGTGTTTGTCTTTGTGATTGTTTCAATATTGGCTTTTTGAGCGTGGTGGCTCGGTGCAGTCCCCCAGCGGTGCGCCGGCACAGAGAAGCCTGAGGCACACTGCAGGCAATGGAGAGGGATCCCTTCCATCCACCTCTTTTCATCAAGAAAGAACAACACAGGCCTGTGCTCTGTTGTGGCCCCTTGGTCCAGCGCACCAGGGATAATCAGATGATCCCCTTTTATACAACTTATTAGAGGCATCTTATGCTCTAAGATAGGCAATATTCTCACATGCTTGTGCTTTGTAGTGCTTGACGATTTAAGAGGGTTAAGCTGAGTTTGAAGTGCGTCGGGAATGCACTTTCGTACCATCTTAAAGTCATGTGCTGCTCTTACCACAAGGCTTGCAAGTGTGAACCTAATATCTCAGAATAATGACGGTCCTCATTAACAATGACAAGATTAAGAGTGAAGGGGCTAAAAAGAATTAAGACGCGTTTAAAGAGAACTGAAGACGCTCGGAAGGAATACTCCACATTTCTTTGCAGCCGCATCTGTTGGTATGTTGAATTTCCTTGTAAGTGGTTAATCAGTGAAGCTGCAGAGGCAAGTAAGAACAATGGCACTTTGTTGATGTTAAGGCTTAAAATGAAGATTTGTTGTATCTTCTCCAGCAAAACAGGAGACAAAATTATGGACAATCCCGCTGGCAAAGATAACATTAGGCACTAAAACAAGAAGACTAAACGGCTATGGGGCCTTTCTAGAAGTTTACCTTCTAGTCTCTAGTAGGATAATCGCCTCTCTGTTCTGTGAGAAAGTAATTTTTTTTTTTTTTTTTTTTTGTGTATCCAAATCTCATCACTCCTTTCTGTATTTGCATTGCTCTCCCATCGTGGTAAAGATAAGCACCCTTATTTCTACAGCCAGCAACCCGTATCTGGCTCTTTTCTCTGGAGGGTCACAAGTATTTATTGTTCAACACAGACAAGAAGCTGATGAACACAATATAATTTAAATGTTTCAACTAGCCTGGTGAAATGTAAGATATCGCTGGAGAACAGTGATAGGGAGACACAGCTGAGTTGGTGGAGAGACAGAGAGGGTAAGAAGAAGAAGAGGCAGAGAGAGTGGAAAGGAGGTAGGAAGGGAGGTGTAACAAAGCAGAAAATGAAGAGAGACATAAAAGAATGAGAGCTCAAGGAGGTCAGGCCCATCACAGGCTTTAGTGTTGCCTTCAAAGATGCCTGGGACAGGTGGCAGCTCCAGACAATCTCGCACCACAGAGCAGCATCCTCTCAGGAGGAGATAAGGGATTCCTCCATCCAGGCTCACTCGTCTCCCTCCTCCTGCCTCTCCTGCTCCAACATGCTCTCCTCCCACCCTTCCACTCCTTCTCCTTCTCACTTCGAGGTTCTCCCAGATGGGCTGCTTTGATGTGGCTCAGTGTGAGCGGGCAGCTGTAGGCCACGAGGCTGCGCGAGCGCTGCTGGGCCACTGGGCCAACCGACTGTTGGGATTTGACTGGAGCGCGGCTGAATTGGCGGGACTCTCCTGTGCCCGGCACTTTCAGGTCTCATTAAAACCCTCTGGAAGGGTTAATCCTCTTTAAGGTTTACACGGGCCCTGGCTTGTCTCTCTGCCCAGACTGAGTGAACCCCTGGGCGTCACCTGCGTGACAAAGACTCAAATCACTGTGACACAACTTCCCTCCGTTTGTACTCCTGCCCTTTTCACTCTTCAGT
Source organism: Kryptolebias marmoratus (assembly GCF_001649575.2). Classification (NCBI taxonomy): domain Eukaryota; kingdom Metazoa; phylum Chordata; class Actinopteri; order Cyprinodontiformes; family Rivulidae; genus Kryptolebias; species Kryptolebias marmoratus. The sequence continues at coordinate 12,527,971 of NC_051450.1, read as the reverse complement.
CTTCTTCTTGTTGCCCTTCCCCTGTGCATTCTGCTTCTACTTGCCTCTCAGTCCCTTGATAGTACCTCGGCCTGGTTATAAGTCTTTCAGGATTATTTGGTTTGAATATGTTGACAAGGGTGCAATAAATGGATTACAACTTTGTCCTTGTTTTGGGATGCTGTGAGGAGGGAAAGGGAAAAGATCAGGAGGATGTGCTTTGAATAATGAGAAAGGCAAAGAAAGAGAGATAGACTAAGAGCTGGATTAACTGAAAGAAGCAGGAGGGCCAAGCCAGTTACGAAGAAAGTGAAAGAGAGGGTAAGGTGACATCAATGGAATTACCACAAAGACGGGAAAAGGAGGAGAATCACAGAGTTCCAGATGTTAGGGCATTTACAAAAGGTAATTGGTTCAGACTTCAGTCAAACCATATCTGACCCTGCAGAGCACAGAAACCATTTGTCTGCTTGCTGGGACACCTGGTTTCCTTACTCCAGGCCTTTGCATGAAACAGTTCCTCAATATGGCCGCAAAGATGAGCCCCTCTGTAGGCCGCCTTTAGTTATTTACAAATACACCAGTCGAGTATGCCACTTCCTTGCTTACATAAATAAAGTTGGCATTGTGGAAACATTGGAGGTGCAATGTATAACTCAGAAGAGTTGACATGAAGCACAACGCATCAAATGTTGAAAACCTACCACTCTAAATCCCACAGCCAGCTGATCACACACTCTTGTTCCATGACGTCAGCTTACCTTTACACATATTGACTACTTCAACTCAGTCACAACTTTGCTTGGGGGCTCAGAGGCATAAATGCAGTAGAATGACTTTAACCTCCTATGGTGCCTTGCTTCGTAGATAAATCACACTGAGATGGCAAGAAGATAACTCAAACTGACTTTGTTTTTATAAATATATGTACAATTTACTAAAGATATATATGTATTCCCAATGGTCTAGATATGTTTTTTCCGCTGCTTTTGCACACTAATAAAATCAGCTTGCAGAGGCGTATGTGTCCCATTGTCAGTTGTGAACATTATATATATTTTTTTAATTTACAATTTTCCCTAAAGATTGACATTCAAGTGAATGTTTTCAAACTATAACCTTTGTAATTAAAGAGAGTCATAATATTCCTTCAACGCCTTCATTGGATTTCAGGTAACTGCTGCACCGTTGAATTATAGGCTGATTTTCTGCAGCTCATTTTGTTGTCTCGAATGTCTGACTGCCCTTGAATGCACCACAGAGGAGACTTTTTGAACTGCACCCAACTTTTGATAACATAACCAAGCGCTCATACATAATTTAAAACACAAAAAGGTGAGAAAAAGCTTGGTGTGATGGATTGCCTCTCATAATCTAGATTAGGAAATCTCTGCAAGAACAATGACTAACTTGAAATGTCATTTTGAAAACAAAATTGCATGAAAATGGCCAGCAGTAGTCAGTGGCCTCTATGCATAATTCAAAACTTGTCCACCTTTGGTTGTGGTGGTAACTTAACTGTTGTACAATAATGTTTTAGTAATATATGCTTGAAATCAGAGAGGAGATGTAAAATGGGACGTTATCTCTGTCATAGCTGCTTAATACATCTCAATTTTTAAAAAGAAATTATTGTAGAACAGATTTGCAGACTTTTCTTTCCCCCAAGTTTCTGAATAAAGATCTCAAAAAAGATCAAAACCCTGGTTTTGTTTTTGACTAGATAGAATAACTCACACAAGGATAGTGGAAGCAAAAGAAATGTAATATCGTCCTCCCGAGTCGACCAGAGGTTTAAACCATCTCCCTTCTGTCTGAGAGTTATCATAGTTTGAAGAAAAGAAGATAGACAGATGTAAGAGATAAGGATACGAGGTGCCGTTGTATTTAATCTACTAAACTACTGCGTCTTTCCCCAGCTGGGTGGGGAAGAGGAGGGGTGTGGTGGGGTAGCGAGGGCCAACGCACAGCTCTTTGTTCTGCTCCCCAGCTTATTCCAATCTGGGGGAAATTCTGCAAATGTAGGAGATAGATTGGTGCTCTGCAGAGGCCTTCTGAAATAACCTTCACTCCCTGATCCATATGGGAGACAGTTGGAGAGAGAGAGAGGGGGAAAAAAGGGGGCATAGATGGGAATTAGATGGTGCTGGGGGCCACTGGAAGAAAAGTTTGCACGCTTAGCTCGATTCTCTGTGCAGAAGTGCTTGTGCTTGTGCGCAGTTAGTTGAGATGGTAACTTTATGGTAAATAAATAAATAAGCGCTGAAGGTCCTGCACAACCTGCTGTTTGATACAAGTTTTGCTGGTAATTCTCATCCGTAAAACTACTTACATTTCTTATTTTACACTTGATATTACTAATTGCGAACATCACAGTCACTCAACCCCTTGAAGCTCATTGTCGTATGTCATGAATTCAGATTTGTAAAACAATATTATCCCTATAACCCCCAGAGACTTCACATCCTAATATGAGGACATTTCTTTCTGCACTGTAGTACTTCAATCTGTTCAACTTAGACCTGTTGTCCCTATTCAAGAAGATTAGCTTTTCACTTTTGATTATGTACAATTTATTTGAAATTTTTAAAATGTTTTTTTATGTTTACGAGGTCCCACAAAGCCAAACATAGCTAGAGAAAATTAAAAATGCACACCAAAAGGAAAAAAAAAAAGTAGATAACCTGTTTGAGCAACAACTTTAACTACAAATATATGCAAACCCGGAAGAGGAAGTTTGAGCATCGTCCATCTTGTTCATTCTGAACTAACAAATTGCTTGCGACAGCGAGTACGGCTGGAATGCAGAAAGCCTGTCATCATTTCTCCTTTTTACCACTCATTTTCTTTTCTCTGTTGCACCACGCTAATTACTTTCACCCACAGAGGCGGTTTGTGTTTAAGGGTGTGAGAGCGACTGAGACTCAGAAAGCGAACGCAGCGAAGAATGCAGTGAAACAAGGGGGGGAGAAAAAAAAAATCGATCTACAGGGGAAGGGCAGAGTGCGATTTGCCAGTCTGGTGCATATGATGAATGGCAGACAGACTGGCACGCTAACACTCCTCTGTCCGCTTTCCTCTTCTTCTTTCTTAGTGTTGCATCTTTGCTCAGGAAAAGCTTGTTTTTTTTTATCTGTTTTTGCTCTGCGCCGGCTTTGCAATACAGCAGAGAAAGCTCTGCACAGCATGAACATTAGGCTAATTTATACAGCGGTAATTAGGCCATTAGACCTGAAACAATCTGGGACCTGTAATTAGGCAAAGCGCTCCAAAAGTCAACAGCAACTCCCATTGAGCTTAGCTAAACAGTCTCTTAAAGTGTTATTTACATGTCCAAACAGCTTGAGGTCTGAGTGTAAGCAAACATGGTGAGAGGCGGGGTGAGACGGGATTGATCAGAGGAGGATTTTGGCATCACAAGGGAGGCGGCTTCGAGACTACTTTTACTGATATTCTGCTGAGAGCCTCTTCATCTTCATCTTCTATCAGCCTGATAGGGATCAGAGGATCGGTGTCACATTTCTGGTGCAAAGTAGACAAACTTGTGCAGTCATGTCGTTCAGACACACACTAAATGCTCACAGTCGTGCCTGTCAGCAAATATGACATTTTGTTTTTGCAAAATAATATATGGGTGGCTTAAAATTTTTTGTATAGCAAGGTTTCATTTGTGAGCACTTATGTTTCACTTCTTCTAGTTTGAGAGGAAACAAAAATAACTCTATACATTTACACAGTATAATACTTGTTCCTATTTGTCTATATTTCTCCATTTGTTGAATTTATTTGTTTTGTTTGAATCTGCTGCAGATTTATTCTTAATTTTTGTGCAGAAAAACCACAAGTGTGTTCTCCATGAAGTGCGTTAGCCATGTTTCCATATGACTGCAGTTACATCTGAGGCAAGATTTTGGTTCATTATCTAGTTTGGACTGAATAAATAAGGGTTGCATTGTGCAGATTTTCTAGACTTTGGTAAATGTAATTACGACTGTATATTTAGCCAACTGAAACAAAGCCTCCCAGAGGAAGAAAGTAGTCAGGTTTTCATCCTTGATTTGACTGTATATTGAAGTTGAAGTTGGGTCTTACGGCTCCTTTGTTTGTGACGTCTTCCATTTGTACTCAGAAGTAGAAACTTCTAAGTTTCAAGTTGGAAAAATGAACTGGAACGCAAACTGAAGTCAGAAATTTGACTGGGTTTTTTTTTACCAGCAACAACCTCAAAATCCAATGCACAAGTAAAGTGCTGATAGCTGCAGCAATAAACTATTTATTTGCACTTCTGTCACTTTGTACCACATAAAATAAGTCACATACGAAGTACTATCAACCCTCAACTAGTGAGCAGGTTTGAATGTGCTTTAATGCATTAAATGCAGTACTATTGGTTTGAAATAATGATAGTAGTGTAACAAACAAATCCTACTGGTTTTCTGGCTTTCAACTGAAACTGGCTAAGTTGGGATGTCATTCTTAGAGCCGAGTTTTGACTTCTGAGGTAAATGAAACGCAACATTTACCATATAGTCATGCCTAAACTGCCCCCTGCTGAGTATGCTGCTGGGTTTTTTAGCACCAAGCTACATTTCAAAAGTTTACTTCATATTTACTTAGCCACTGGACGAAGACACAGACAATGCATCTGTTTTCCAGTAAAGGCTTTTCCATTTCCACATTGCGTACTTAACATGCATTTAAAAACAAAACAAAAAGGTTGACAGAAGGCTTTTGTGTTTGAGTCTCTTTTGTCTTTTTCTTTATGTAAAGAGTTCATGCACACAAGGAGGGATGAAAACAACTTCTGTGGATGAGTTCCAACATAAAAAAGTTACGATCAGAAGCTTCTGTTTCTAAAGGCCGAACACGGCTAATGTTAGCTGACATGGGTTTGCGTTTGTTTTCTCTTCAAAAAATGATTATGTTCAGCTACTCAGACTTTGCAAGACCTTTAAAAAGAAAAACATCTGAGTTTGGAAAGATGAAAAAAAAAACAACCTATAATGTAAAAACGGTGTGGAGCAACTTCTCTAAATAATGCATAACAAAGCCATCAGGAGTAAAGATAAAAAAATGTTTTTTTGCACAGTAAAGCATAACCTCTCACTTGTTTCTACTTCCAGTAAAGGAGCATGAAGGGTTGAACTTTTATGCATGTTCAAATCTGCAAGCCCAGAGAGCGTTTAGAGTCTTTGCACGCTCTGCAAACTGTTGCAGAGCTGCAGCGAGCAGCCCGGGCCTCGCCGCAGACGAGCGTGCCTGAGCAGTGAGATCATGAGCCGGGGGAGAGAGGTGGCATAATGAAATCTGGCAGCCGCAGCTCAGGAGCAGGCTTCATATGTTCCACATTAGCAATTCACAAACCTCTGGAGCAGGCCCCGGCAGCCCTTTTCTCACTCCGCCTTAGTCACTTATGACAGTCTGTCACTGGCTCTTTGTGCTCTCGCAGCGGAGCATCGATGAGGAGTGCTCTGTTTATAGAAGAGAGTTTCATCCTCGGCTGCGGGTGACACTCCGTTCGCGCAGAGTCAACGAACCTTCGCGGGAGGAGAGAAGGAGCCCAGGTGGAACCGTCAAGACAATAAACTTACACTGCTGACTTGACAACAAAAGGGAAAGCGGAGCGGGATTGTTTGTATTTCCGAAACCCGAATCAGAACTGCAAGTGACAACTAAAATTCTCCGCAAGTAATATGTCACCTCCTGCACTTTCCAAAGCAGAGCGGAGAGCCTTTTGTGCCAAAAAATGGTTACGAGCCGAGATTAAGCAGTGAGGAGAAAATGATGTGCTTTAGGCTTTATCCTCCACCTTCTTTTAGAACCAATCAAGTGTCCAATAAAGGACAAGGCAATTACCATTCTCTCTCTCTTTAATGAAGGGGAAGCTGGCTTTTGGTCCCGAACACGGTGAGCGTCTGTTGAATTAGAATTAATGGGTTTGGTCAAAGTTTGCTTCTAATTGCCCTTTCATTAAGACCCATTTGTTATCATTCCCTAATAGCTTCGTAAAAGACTGACAAAAAGAAAAAAAAAAAAGAAGCCGGTCATTCTAAAAAGTTGCACTGGGGTAATTAAAAAGAACTTAAAAGAATTTCGAAAAACCGATCAACGAATGACAAGTAATTAAAAAAAAAACTCTGATATTCTGTGTTTTATATAGTACTTACATTGTCATTGCCCGCCACTAAAGGCGATCGTGTTCTGGCACGTGTCTGTGTGTGTTCATTTGCCTGAAGCGTTAGCATTAATTGTGTTTTTATCTGTTAGCAAAATATCTCATGAACTACTGAACATATTTCAATGAAACTCTCAGAAAGGAATCATTGAATGGACATCTACAGCTGATTATTTTCTGGAGTCAGTCCAATTAAAGATGGCCTCTACATTCAAGTCACCTCAGAAAACCCCAAAATAGCTATATTTCAGTCAGTTTTGCAGATATTGAGCTAAAACGTGGTGTGGTAGTACCTGGGGATCATTCACAAGGCTTACTCTGACATCTTGCGATATTGCATGGGATCACCATTAGTAAAGTTAACCAAAATGGCTGCAACTCTCATGTTGCAACGTAAAATGATTTTAATTTAAAAGTCTTTCATGAAAGGCAGTGGGCGGCATACCTTCCTTGAGAGAACACTAGGCCTTTAATTAGCCCAGTTTTGAAAACTGTGCTCAATTTGCTGCATGCAGCCAGGACAAAACCGTACTTTATTCTTTATAGATGCGTCAGCTGTTTTGGTGTGTGGTCACAGTGCAAAGGTAAAAACTGTGTCTTTTGGCTTCCTGCGTGCCTTCCAGCTGTACTCCATATCACAGGACGAGCATGCCCCCAAACATCCAGGAGAGCAGGGCCAATTTAGTCCCGGCGTAAACAGTAAGGAGTCCCTACAGGAAACACTGGAGATGAATTGCAGTATGGAGCCCCCCCACTTTCTTTCCCCTCTCTGTTCTTTGTGACTGTATACGTTCCCTCTAGTGACACGAGGCTGTTTGCCTTGCTAATGGAGAGCTGCGCTGGTGTAAAAGAGGTGGCAGGCTCTGTTTAGACAGGGCCGCGGTAAAGTAAACTTGCGAGATTGATTTAAATAAACCTCGGTGGAATGGTTCGCCGCGCAGCAAAGGCATTGGAGGAGCGAGGGAGGGAGGCAAGGAGTGATGAAGGAGGAAGAAAACGAGTCCAGTCCGTGCACAGGGCTGTGCTGAGTGAGTACCTCCTGAGACATAAACAAAAGGGGTCTGGGTAATTCAATGAGGAGTGGTGGATGTGGGAGTGGAGGTTTGCAATAGGTGAATGGAGTGGCGTCTTTTACAACCCTAAGTCCAACAAAGCTGGAACATTGCGTAAAATGTAAATCCAAACAGAGTGGAATAGTTTGAAAATCTCATAAACTCATGTTTTATTCCTAGTAACCAAGTAAAAACATCAAATGTTTAAACTAAAAAATCAAAAGTAAGGTCATTTTCAATTTTGTGGCAGCAGCACATCTTAAAATGTTGGGACAGGGGCAACAAAAGGTTATAAAATATTTGGGATAAATAAGGAACAGCCGGAAGAGGATTTTCTGACAAATTAGGTTAATTGGCAACAGGTCAGTAAGAAGACTGGGTGTACAAATATGCCATCACCTACATTTCATTATACCATCAAAACAATTTAAGAATCTGGATAAATCTCTGTGCACAAAGGACAAGGCCGAAAGCTGATACTGGTTGTTTGTGATCTTTGGGTCCTCAGGCAGCACTACATAAAAAACAGGTCTGATTGTGTTCTGGACATCACTGCATGGACTCAGGAACACTTCCACACATCACTGTCTGTAAACACAGTTCACCCTGACATCCAGAAATGTCGGCTAAAGCTCTATCAGACAAAGGAGAAGCCAGATGTGAACACCATCCAGAGACATTGTTGCTAATTTAAAATGAACTGAGGCAAAGTGGAGAGCTGTTCTGAGGTCAGACAAATCCAAATTTGGCATTCTTTTTGGAAACCACAGACACCATATCCTCTGTATTAGAGAGAAAAGAGGTCATCCAGCTTGTTATCAGTGCACAGTTCAAAAGCCTGCTTCTCTGATGGTATGGGGGTGTATTAGCGCCTATGGCATGTGCAGCTTACACATCTGGATAAGGCTCCATCAATGCAGAACAGTATATAGAGATTTAAGAATAAATTGTGCTCCCATACAGATAGTCTTTTTCAGGGAAAGGCTTGCATATTTTAGCAAGACAATGCTAAACATCACACTGCATCCATTACAACAGAATGGCTTCACGGGAGAAGAGCTCAGGTGCTGAACGGGTCTGCCTGCAGTCCAGACCTCTCACCAGCTGCAATGAAACGACAAATCGAGCAAAGACTGTAGAACAGCTAGAATCCTCCATCAGACAAGAACGGGACAACCTTCTCCTCCAAAGCCTCCAGCAGCTGCTCTTCTCAGGTCCAGATGTTTACAGACTGTGGTTAAAAGAAGCCGGGATGCTTCAGAGTGGGAAACATGGCCCTGGAACAACTTTTTTGAGATGTGTTGCTGCGAGAAATTCCAAATAATGGTACAATTTCTCAGTTTAAATGTTTCATATACTTACTATATTCCAATGTGGGAAAAATATGGTTTTGTAAGATTTGCAAATCAGTGTGTTTTGTTTTTATTCACATTTTACACCACATTCCAACTTTTTTTTTTTGGAG
>NC_051450.1:12347424-12519273 GCF_001649575.2 Kryptolebias marmoratus | reverse complement strand
GGGGGGGGGGGGGGGGGGGGAATAGTGTTGTAAATGATCTCAGCTTGTAATCTTCTCAGTCATCCCCAATTGCCCCGAAATGACAGAGGTTCGTACAAAGTTCCTGCTATGTGGGCAGGGATGAGCTAGATTAGAGAGCATGAATTTTTTACGAGCCTCGAGCCGATACACAACACATAGTGTAAACCTGAAAGGTTCATTTCCGAGTCTGACAGCCAAGGGCCGAATGCCCAGGAGTGGAGCTGTGAAGAGTAAACAGATCAGATTCTGCCCTCGTCTGCTGCGAGCTCATCCCAGCAACCCTCCCCATCCCTCCCTCTCTCCCTCTGCAGCTCTGAGATCAGCCAACGTTCGCCCAGCCAAAAAAACGTCAGGAGAAAACTATCAAACAGACAGAGCTGGAGCAAGCAGATACACACCAGAGCTTCGTGGAGAAGGATTTTACCACTTATCTCTGAAACTGTGAGCGTGGGATTAAAACTCCTGCATCGCTTCAAAAAAGTTTGTTTTCACTTGTTAGGAGCTCCAGTGTTGCTACGAGTGATAACTCAGGGTATGAACGAGTGGAACTAAAAGTTACATACTCTACCACAATTAAAACTCTGGACTCTATCCTTCTACAAGCCAGCCGTGACACACCGAAAACAACCCCCTAAACTTTTTCTTTCTTTGCTGACTCTAAGACCAATCCTCAAACACGCAGCTGAAAGGTAAAAGGCGGGCAGGACGATTTTATTGCAAAACTCCAGCACGAAAGGCAATGAGTAATATGCATGTTGGCCAGCTTGATGGGCATCGTATTGTTTGTGCTAATTCATCCAACAGTTCATCATGTCAGAGTCAGTTTATTACTGGAGGGGATTGCAACAGCCTGTTAAAACAACTTTAGGAATCTGTTTGTCTCTCTGTGGAGAACTTAAATACAGTTAAAAATACTCGAGTTGCATCACTCAGGTGGTTTGGCGGGAGGGCCCGGGTTACAAAATAGGGACGTATTAATTAAAAGATGATGTATCTAACAGGAGGGGGTCAAAATGTCTTTCAAATTGCACCATGTGCTAAAACTCTGTATAGCTTGACTTCTGCTGACAGCACTGATAGAATTAAAACATATCTCTAAAGTGAGATATTATTTGTATTCGGGATCTAAACAATTATTATTAAATTATACTTGATTGAGTAATCAAATTTTTGTGTCAGTGCAGGAAAAAAATATCAATTTTCTTCTTTAAATGTTTTGTTATGGTTAAAATCTAATGCTGTAGGATTACAAAAAAAAACAGATCATATCACCTCTCGATTGCTGCTGTTTTATTCCCAACAGGCAATAAATGAATGAACGATGAGGTAAGCGGACCTGGACGGACACCTGCTGCGCTACCCCGCGCCGCAGCTGCGTTCGTCGTTGCCCAACACTTGTAGAGCGGCCTGGCACCCCACCGCTTGGCCGTCTGCCCACTTGGCTCAAATGTTTACAAGGAAAATAAGGAGTAAAAACACATATCTCGCAGCGTTCGACTTGTTGCGTGAAGCTCGACAGATGTCGACACATGCTTCACCTCGGGGCGGTGAGACACGACTTGGCCTCAGCAACAGGCAATAAAGCGACACGTGCTTCGGGAGTGAGACGCGAACAAAGACGTAATTCTCTTGTGCTCTTTCTGGGCATTTTAGGTTCGCAGCTCAGCACTTATTCGAAATTCCTACTCATGGTTTGCGCGCTCCGACTTGCCCGACACCGAAGAAGACAGCGTTCCGGCGCCCAAATCATGACTTCATTTTTTTTTTTTTTTTTTGGCTTATGCAGCGAAGGCTAGAAGTTGAGTAGAAATTCAGTCTGGTGGCAGAGCAACAGCTTCGATTTCATGAGTAAAAATAGATAAAAGCTTGAAAGCACATATTATGCAAATGTTGTGACGTTTTATCTGGAAAAGGGGGGGGGGAGCCTATGGATTCTCTGACAAAACTCAGATGGAAAAGGATGTTTTTGTTCTCGTTTGTCATACTTTAGATGTTGTCCTTTGTATGAAACCATATTATGCTTGGCACGGTGAGAAATGTACCATTTGGCTGCCTTTCTTTTGGTTATTTATCGCTGTTTATTTTGAGTTCTTTCAGCCTTGGGACGTTTACAAAGACTTCCTTGGCGAACACTTTGGAGCAGCTTTTAGCTCAATGAGGTCTCATTTGGGTGGGTCTGCTGAAAGATAGCCATCAACCACTGCCTTTCATTATAGCTGCTATTTAGATTAGCTAAAGACCGAATGATATCACATGGAAATAAAGGCTTAGCAATCCTTGAAGGAATGCATATTGCCCAGAGTTTTAGATTAAGATCATCTTATGTTGAGAAACGACAAAGACGTATCTGTTTTAGTCAAACTTTGAAAATAACACGTCCGAGCTCATGAGATGCTGTGAGATGTCACATTTGTGCTCTCGGCTTCTACCACATCAAATTTTAGCTCGGTATCTGTAAAACGTAATGAGTGGTAGCCATTTTTGTGTTACTGACTAGCTGTAGCAGCCACCTTGAACTGAGATGACTTCAAAAAGCTTATCAGTCGTAGATCTACATTTAGTGATTTCTTTCTAACAGTTTCATGCCAGTCATTTCTGTCGTTTAGGAGATATTTTGCTAACAGACAAACTGAGTTGAGTTGACTTCAAAAAAGTAACAAGTAAAAAGTAAAGTTTTAGGGAAGAATCTTGCGCAATGAGAAGCACTTGGAGTATGTGTTATAAATGAATCTCAGCTACAGCTACACCTAAATTGAGCTCAATATCTGTAAAACTGACTGAATTACAGCCATTTTTGGGTTGTCTAAGGTCAGTTGGTTGTGGCAGCCATCTTGAATTCCTTTGGCTCTGAAAGATAATTAATTGTAGAAGTACATACAATATCTGTTTCCTGAAGGTTTCGTGAAAATCAGTCCACTGGTTCATGAGTTATTTTGCTAACAGACAGTCAGAGTTTTATACAAAGATCTTGCACAATCTAATAGAGCTCAGAATATGTGTTGGGGTTCAATCTCAGCTTGTACCGCATCACATTTTTTCTCAATATTTGTAAAATTAAAGTTTTAACCATTTTCTGTGTGATTTTTAGGTTGTATGGCTGTGACAGCCATCTTGCATTAGGTTGACTCCAAACATTATTCAGCTGATGTACATCCAGCGATTACTTTGTGCAAGTTTCATTAAAATTGGCTCAGTCTTTCATGAGATATTTTGGTAACAGGCAGACACACACATGCCCGGCGCCTTTTTTGGCCTGTCGGCTTTAGGCACCAGGCGATGGATTTGCTGAAAAGTCACCGATGTCCTTCAAAGTGTAAACCAAAGTTTTCTCTTTTCTTTCTCTACACAGCCGCCCCACAGTTCTTCCCCACCTTTCATCCCCCTGTGCCCATCGACGAGCGACACACCCAGGGACGTTACCTCTACGAGCCGTCCCCCATGCCCCCTCTTCATGTGTAAGTATCGCATCCTCGCACGACGGAAACACTGCCGACTGCATTCGGCCCATAAAAATCGAAGCTCCGAAAAACTTCCTTCCGCCCGTGGGCGTGGAGCAGCTACTCCTCGCGGGCGCCTCTCTCTTTTTGCCTTTCAGGATCAAAGGCCACGGCCTCTGTGCGTGCGCAACATGATCCGCATGTCGGAGACACGCAAATGAACATGTGTCAGAGACATGAAAATGAGAGCGGGGGGCGAGGGAGGGGGGTTGAGCCTGGGAGCGCGCAATTCTCATAAGAGCGGTGATCAAACCCTGTCAGGAGGAGGAAGCGATGCCTCTGCTGACTCGTCTCGACCCGCCTCTGACGGATGGCTCCTGCAACAAACCGTCGCGCCTCGTCCAGTCACGCGCGCGTTCAGTCGATCAAGGGCGAAAACCATGGCGTCGTCCCTCGTTAGCAGCAGCTCGTTAATTGGCCTGAATAGGGCAACTTCTACCGCAGCTGTCTGGTGTTTCCCTGGAGTGCCTCTGATTGTGCTCACCAGGTCAACGGAGAACTTCAAAGCAACTTCGCCTTACTTTACCCAACCTCTTCAACTCTTTTCTTTTGTCTCTCCTCACCTTCGTCATTTGTATTCTTTGCATCCAAACCCTGAGCACCGCACGGAGACGCTTCACCGTCCTCGCAGCCGCTTGTTTCCCTGGCACAGACACGAAGGAAGCGATCACCTCGCGACAAGGACAAATTGGACGGGGCAGCTACTTGGGCCGCATTATGTTTGATATTCTTCATCATTATCAACTCCCCCCCTCCTCCCTTTTTCCTCCTCCTCCAAGAGTCATATCTCTCCCTCGCTGATGTGCCACTAAGCGTAATGAATTTTTTATGTACCCCTCCACCTCCAGCCCACCCCACCTCTCAACCTCTCGTTACCCCTGCCGCGGCAGAGGAAGAAAAGAAGGAAATTTGAAAAAGAAAAAAAAAAAAAAAAAACAGAGGGAGGTGATTGATGCCCCGTGTCACCGCGAAACAAAATGGCAAATATAATTTAGTATTTAGCTTATGCGGAGATAATGGGGCGAACACGCGCCGGCAACGCAGGCTCAAACAAACAGCCAGGGCTTGTTATCCGTCAGGAACGCTTTGGAATGACGTGGAGCACAGGTTAGGGAAGGAGACAGAAAAAATGAGTGGAGGGACGACGCTGAGCCGGGGAATTGAATTAAGCGGGGGGGAGAAATTACGCAGCTGCGGTGTCTTCAGTCACTCCTTTTGGGCAGGAGTTACCTGCACGCTGTCAGTGGAGATACGGTCATGCTCTGCCGCCTTACTTAAGGCCTTTTTTATCCAAAACCATTAAGCTTCGAGCTGTTTAATACGACACGCCAAGATGAGGGAAACTATTTGTCATGATTATAAGGCGGCTGTTGAGTAGCCAGACCTATTAAAATTGACTCTGTGAGCTCACTGTCATCCACTTTATCTGTGAGCTTACATATTCAAGCCTTCTTTTGAGCCTAGAAGCAATATTGCACGCTTGATTAAAAAAGCAGCGCCGAGCTCCCCGGTGAGAAGAAGCACTCATCACATGTGGTATTACAGCAACCACCTGATGGCAAATTGGAGTTAACAGGTTTCGCACGAGCGCGAGCCGTGGCTGAACTTTACAAGCAGCCAAAAAGTAAATCTCTGCCAGGAGTCGAAGTGACGCACTCCGCTCAGCAACGCTGCTCGGAGCCGGCGCCGAGCAAATAAAGGCGGTCAATGTGTAGCTGTCGTTTCGGGGGAAATGGAGGACAAGAGGCGGCTTATGGAGAAATATTGAATTGTTTTAAGACAAGTTCTCCTCCGTGTGCAGAATTAATCGTTATTAGCCCTCTCAAAGATATGCCTAAGTACACAGGGACCATTATTGCGGTACTTTCCCATGCAACCTCTCATTACGGCCTGTAATTACAGTTGGGTTGGCCCCGCGGCGGTTCCATCAATCCAGTCAGTTTCCCCCCGCCGCGCGCACCAGCCAACCACCACCGGGGCGTCCGAAGCCCGATAGAAAAAAACACTGCGAAATGCCCAGCAGCTTGTTTTCTCTCCACCGCCACGACACATCCACCATCCGCACGTGGCAAATGAACAGAATCACATCCTATTACGGTGAAGGGCCTAATTGAAACATGTTTATTTATGGCCCTCGTTTTCAAACGAGGAGCGGGGCGTTAGCAGCGCAGCTAACGGGCTCTAGCAATATGAGGCGGTGGAATTAAATTAAAAGCTCATAATATGAAATATGCTCTGTATTAGCTGTTTGACACTTAATTTACCTTCAAATGAGCAGAGGAAATCACAAATTAACTGTCCTTTGTTGTGTTTTTTTTTTTTGCCTTCTTTACCTCACCTCCTCTATTAGGCAAAGGAGAGTGCAATTACAGACAGAGGCTAATCATTTAGTTTATGAATTCTTGTGGCGAAGGTACCGATGTGCCAATATTAAAGCCTCGGGTTCAGGGGAGGGGGCGGGGATCCCTTCTTGACTGGAAAACGTAGCTGTTTGCACAAGAGAAAAGCACTTAAGAGCTCCGATAACCTGAGTTTATCGCGACGACAAGCCTCTTCCGGTTTTAGCCAAAGTGAGAAGTTCTACACTGGTCCAGATCCATCCAGAACTTTCCCCTCAGTTTTCTCTCTGGTCTGGAGACGACTTTCCACTGAAGAGCGAAGGAGCCGTGAAGAAGATGCTTGCTGCCTAAATAAACACATTGATGAGTGAAGGGCTCGCTCTGTATGGGTCTCCTTTGCCACCTCCATTGTGCAGATATGGGATAAATGGAGCTTCTTTTTTTTTTTTTTAAAGGGGTGTGGGGATGTGTGTGTGGGGGGTTAAAACCCCTTCTTTCGTTCCAGCTTTATTGCGTGACCACAGCGCAGCTCAAAACCCAAACAGCCCTCTTAAACAGCTCAACGCCCGGCACTCAGTCACCCGGAGACCGCTCAGAACAAACAGAGGTATTCGTCACGAGTCAATTATCAGCCGCAGAGTTTCCTCTAAGGTCCCGGGTCCTCGCGCTGTGAATGGGGGCCACAAAAACCACAAAACACACTTATAGGATAGGCAATTGACTTGCAACCTTTTCATCACTTACCATATGTAGGCTTCTAAAAGAGTCAGAGAGCAAGCTGAGTCAATTGAAGGGCCTGTAAAGCTGTGAAAGAGCACTCTGAGGTTTTCTTTTGATTTAAATGGATAACATCTAATTACATTCAAGAAGCTGTTCAGAAAAAAATGTAAGATTAGTAGTGCAATAAATGAGTTATTTTGAAAGTAAAGTAATACAGGCATCTCCTTTCACTGACTGCCAGAGTCACGGGTGGTTTTACAATCTTTGTTTATGTAGAGAAATCCAAACCCGAAGCTTTAAAAGCCGGCAGCAGCGGGCGATAATAAAGTCATGCCTTGCACGTTCAAGCGGCGAGTGTGTGTCCGTGTTCGCGGCCTGCGCGGTGTGTTTGTTCAGCTGCGCGCCTCGGCCTGACTCGGAGTTGAGAGGGGAGAGCCGCTGTGCGAGTTTAAGGTTCGAGTTCCCTCTGTACCTTAAACTTCTTCATGCAGGATCTCGTCCGTTTCTGCACAGCATCGCTGCGGTGTGTCCACACGCCTTCTGCTTTTCTTTTTGAGACGTGTGCCGACTTCTCCGGCTATTTACATAAACTGTTGTCAGAGTGCCCAATCGGCGGCGCAGAGGAGCGGCGTGTTGCTTAGCATAAAGACTACGGTCTTATCTTAACACCTCCTTCCAGATGGGACGAGGCAGAGCATTGCAATTCTCACACACAACATGCAGCCACATATACTGCAAAAACTATAAGACAAAAGGAACCGGTGGAGCTTTTGTTGCGGCTGGAGGGGAGATGTGGTGAAAAGAGCCGTTTCATCAATGGTTACTCATGAGATCTGGTTCAAGGCCACATTCGATCATTTATTTGACAGTTTTAAAGTGCATAGCAGCACCTATTTTTATTTCTTTTGGTTTGGTGTTTAAAATTAACAACATGATTATAATCTGGTACCGTAAAAAGTGGAAGATCGTGTTGTTTCCTCTGCCTGTCCGTGTGTTTGTTTGCCTGTTATCAAAACATCTCGTGAACCACTGGACAGATTTTAATGAAACTTTCAGAAAGGATTAATCAGATGTACATCTACAGCTGATTAACTTTAGGGGTCAACTCGATTCAAGATGGCCGCCACAGCTAACCGACCTTAGCAAAGAGAAAAATTGCTCTACTTCAGCCAGTTTTAAAGAGTTTGACCCTAAATTTGCAGTGGTAGTAGCTGAGACTGATCCACAACCTATACTCAGAATGCTGAAGGATCTTGCAAGATTTTTGCCCAAAACTTGTCATTAACTTACTGAGGCAACACTGCCTGTCTGTTAGCAGAATATTTCATGAGCCAGAGAATGGATATTAATGAAACTTCCAGAAAGTAATCATGGATTGGACATCTACAACTGATTAACTTCTGGAGTCAACAAGATTCAAGTTGGCTGTCACAGATTAATGACCTTAGCAAATCCATAAATGATTACAACTCAGGTAATTTTACAGATATTTAGCTACGATTTGGTATGGTAGTAGCTGAGAGCGATTCTTATCATATACTCTGAACATTAACTAAGTCATGTAAGATTTTTGTTTGAAATTTTGGCATGCAAGGCGGCAAAGTGGATGTCAGTAGTTATTTTAGCTTCTCTTCATATCATATTGAATTTTCTAACATGTTTTTAAAAGATTCAATTCTTCCACATTGTGTTTTTGCACCCCCCATCCCACCGCCTCCAAATCAGGTTTCTCAGTATTAATCACATGATTTAAATAATGTCTCGCCTTGCACCGAGTGCAAAGTGGAGCTATAAATTACACCCCGAAATCCTGGCTTATTCTTTTCATCACATCTGATAATCTCGTGGCCAGATATGGCTGCTGTCACCAAAACGCAGAGGCAGAGAGTCGAAGGCTGCTTTTTCATCATCCTCCAAGTGTCCAAAACCCATTCGGTGTGTGACTTCACGGGTCAACCCCACTGTAGCTGCTCTCTCCCCCCTCCCTCCCTCCGTCTCTAATACTTCCTCTATGGAGTAAGTCAGGGGTGGAGGGGAGGGGGGGACAGGCGGTCACGCAGTCGCTTGCTTCATGATTAATGGTGTTTATTCTTGACAGAAGCCTCCTTTATTTATCTGCATTGCAGTTTCACCGATACTATCAGTCACCTGAATGAAAAATATTCAGTCATACCAATTTTGCAGCATAACTGAGTAGAGTCACTTCCTTTCAGTGCCCCCCCCACCCATCCTCCCCCCCACCCTCTCTTTCCTCTTTGCTCTTCCTCTCTATCTGGCAGCCTTATCATCGCCACAGTAATTTTCGCGCTGCGTTGTTTGATATGGAGAGGCTGACTTTAGCCGTATTTGACATAAAGCCTCTTCAATTTTCACAGGAGGGGGAAAGAAAAAAAATAGGAGGGGGAAGAAAGAAAGTTGTGCGCCACTCTGTAGGGGAAACTACCCCCCCTCGCCCCCTCTTCTTTTTTTCTTTTTTTTTTCTGAGGCAATTTCAGGATTTAGAGAGAAAGGAGATAAATGGCTAAGCAGAAATGTGGGCAGATTGAAGTTACAGTATATCTATTTTTTTTTCTTTTTTTCTTTTTTCTTTTTTGTAATACACCAGTTTCAGAAGCCTAAATGGCCGGTGGAGTCGTTTTTTCCCTTCAGCCTGTGCACAGGACCGTGATATTTTAAGGCACCTGATGGATTCAGCAGGTTGAAAGAAAAAAAAAAAAAAAAGGAGTTTGGCACGGCGGATACTTGACAAGGCCTGTAAAGGTTTTAGGGTTGAGTCATTACCTGCAGAGATCTGTTAAGACATGCTCCAAATCTCTACTCGGATTACCCATTCGAGGAATCTGTGTGTTTGTATTTCCTCCTAGTTATTAAATATCTAATGCATTTTTTATGTTTCCTTTTAATCCCTTTTAAATGATTTAGTATCTCTTAAAGGCAAGCAGTGATTGCAAGCTATTGAGGTGAATTAATAGTATTCTGAACCCTTACATAACATTTTATTTATGCAAATCAATTTCCACTTGGCTATTTCTTCAGTAAAAATACATTTTTTTTGTACTTGAAATTCCTCCCCATGTTAGTTGATTCAAATGAAAGAGTGCATTCAAATAGCTTTGAAAAGCAGGTACTTCTCTCGATAAAAGGGGAAAACATTAATCTCTAATACGAGGCCTGCAAATTTGCACGTTACACATTAGTGGATTGGATTTTCTACACGCGAGTCATTTAACCCCCTCTTCATGTTTGAGATCTCAATTTGTAGCTCTCCCAAGGAGCACAATGGAAAACCAGGTCTGAAGGGGAGAGATAACAGGCAGGTGCCAACAGCTCTGTGAGAGTGTGTGTGTGCAGCCGTGGCTAAACACACACACACACAGGTTTGAAACAATTTATTTTGTTTTATCTTTTAATTTCATTTTGTTGTCACCATTCTGCACCTTTTATTTTTCACTTACAAATCGAAATAAATTTAAATTTTATTAGTCATTTATCAGTTTGCCGACCATCTTACGGTCAATCTCAGACGTCTGATTTTAGTTGACAAAACTGCTACTAATTCGGCAATGAATTAATTAAAATGTGCATTTTAAAGTGGGGCCTTTTCTTTGGATTTCTGTATTTCCAGTTTTAATTGATTTGGCAATAATATTTCCAGGTGTCATAACACTTTAGTGAGTTGTATTATGAAAAAAAGCTGGCGTATTTTCTTTTACATTTACTGTCAATTCGAAAATTCATAGTTAATGTCAAAACAAAGCACTCAGTGTTTTTGAGTGCTGAAAAAATAATCATTTATTAAAAAAATATCACAGTAATCCATTGATTAATGATCTCAGTCATCTTCTTTGCCTATATTTAAAATTTATTGGACAGCTACACTATAAATGCGTAACTAATTTTTAATTTTTGTGATTCACGAGGAACCCACTTGTTTAAGCACTTCTAAGTTATTTAAAGGGCGTGGCTGGCTGTCAGTTTTATGAGCCTCTTAATTGGTTTTCTTAACGACCCTCCTTTTATTTTGGTGAGAACCTACCAGAGAGTAAAAGTCTGTCAGGATGTGACAGCACACCACGTCACTTTGTTTCAACAACCTCAACATGCAGTTTCAAACAGCGCTTCCCATTAGAAAAACTGATTTTTTTTTAAAATATTGAAAGGAATTAACTTTTTTTAAGGAAGCTACAGAAAAAAAATTGTTTAAATGATCTAAAAAATTTTTTTTAATGTTTTTTCCCAACTTAACTTGTGCCCTACAGACGTCATGCTGTAGCCGTGTAGAAATGTGGAATTTCCATTACTCTGATCTCTGGGCTCCAGACCCTACGATCCCACTCTGGGGGCCAGTTATAGCAAGTAACGAGACCAAGGGAACAGGGTCATAAATCCTCCCCACCTCCCCTTATTTTCCATCCTCTCCTTCCATCCCTCCCTTCCTTTCCTTCTTCCCTTTGGACTCTCCTGCTCGGGTAAATGATTGAAGGCAACCCAAACAAAACAGCGTGAAAAATTACCACATGTTTTGTTATAGGACGCCGTTTAGGGTGGCTGAGGTTCACACACACACAAAAAAACCCTTTTCTCTCAATCATTTATCTCACTTATCACATGTGGCGTCCATTACATCTGATAGCGTGGTAGGGAAGGGTTTCATCTAATCATGTTGTTTGAAGCATGGGCCACAAAGAAGCCCCCTCGCTGAGTTCGTCTCCCATGATACCTCGCTTCTCTTTGAGAAGGGCACCAGCTTGTGAAGTGTTTTACATTGCGGTCGTCTGGTGGGAGCAGAGTCACGCACTTGTTGCATGTCCATCATTTCTTTGACATTTCCGCACAAGTGATTTTTACTAAATTAGGAATGAAAGTTCAGTTTAATAGGAATAAACCAGGCCAAAGTACGAACGGATGAGTTTCCCAAAGTGTGCTCATTAGGAATTCCTCGTGTATTTGCATATAAGTCGCAGCTCTCTGACTGTCCTCCGTTGGGTCTGTCCGAAATTTCCACAGGTCTGGAAATTTAAGCTTAAGCCTCGCAGAGCTTCATCAAGCCTGAGCGCGGCACCGACCAACGCATTCGGCCCCCTTCATGATTAAATATCAAGGAACTCCACTTGACGTTTTATTAGCCCAACAAGATGGATGAAATGGCCAGAATAAAGTAGGCTGTGTCTGTTCACTTTCCCACCAGCGCTTGCCTTTCTTCTGTCCAGCGTTTCTCTGCTTGCTCTCCTCTGTAAGAAGAAGTATGTGTTAGGAAGGAAAACGTGATGGATTTCACTTTGAAAAGGAGACTTTTGGTGCTGAGAAGGCAACATATATTCCAGTGTCTTCTACCTGATGCTCCTGTGCTTCTTCCTCATCCCTTCCACTCCCCCCCTTATTTTTTCTTCCTTGTTGTACCTCAGCTCTCTGTCTGAAGGATTAACCATCTCCAGCTGCGTGTCTCCGCCGTCTTGTAGCGCCGTGTATTGTTTGGGATTTGCTCAGGCCCATCCGTGAAGCTGCTCATTCCTGCAGCCCAGTGTGACGTGGTGAACTGAGGTGGAGAGGGAGGCGGGGAGCGTGCGGCGTGAAACCTCCCCCCGGCCACAGTCATTCGCCACGCCACCGCCTCACCTGTAGGTTTGCACCCCTGACGCACGGACATGTGCTCTCATTACCCGACTTGATGGGTTACGAAAGGCGATGGAGTGTGGAACCCAAGCCTTGTTTGGCTGCAGGCGCCGGTTGAATGTTTGTGTACAGGCATCGGTGCCATCGAGACAATGCTCGAGAGCAAAGAAGAAAGATAGATGTGCTTCCTCTCTGCTTTCAGAAATTTAACACTTTAACACCCAGGAGTCCCCTCTAGTTTTCTCTTTAGCCCGAGGCATGCCAGAGGAACTCCGAATACTGACTGAGATCTAATTCCACCTGTGCTTCCTCTCTTGCTTTGAAAAAGAGGAAAGCAATCAAGCGCATATTTGCTTAGCGGGCATGAAGGCAGAATGTTGCATTCAAAGCGACTGGCCTATTTGTAAATGGCAAAATCAAGCAAAAAAAAAAAAAAGAAAAAAAAAAAAGACCTGACTCTAGCCCCCACTGGAAAATTACAGGAAAAAAAAAAGGCCGGCTCAATTTGTGCAATTTTACTTTCATGTTTTCATTTTCTTGCTCCGAATTGTTTTGATAGTCGTTCTTATCTCAATGGCTGAAAATTACATTTAATTGCAGTGTGGAAAAAAATAAAAGATTTTCAAAACAGAACATGAGAACAAAAAAGTGCTGCTGAGTGGAAAACATATCCCTTTTTTTCCTCACCCTTCTTTTTTTTGGTTAAAACAACAATTTGGAACGAGAGCAAGTGAAAAGATGTGATTCTGTCTTTTCTGATAAAGTTTAAATTCCCATAACTTTGCAGAGTCTCGATTTAAAACAACAGGCGTTTGTTGTGTGTGACCCAACTTGAGTGGGTTGCTTTGGAGGACACAGAAACAGAAGCTGTAAGCGGAGCTTCTGACACCTGGACCCGCTTTGTTATGACTTGAGCCTGTCACACACTCTGACTCCATGTTGATAAATGTGTGTGTTGCCACTCCAGCAGCGTGGAAACAATACGTGCCCATGGGCATGTTCCTTACATGGTTCAGGCGGTGTGTATGTGTGTTCCAGCTGCTGCTTATATGTAGGCAATCGGAGTGTGAGCAAAACACACAGAGAGCGGGAAAAAAATGTTGGGTATTCTCCTGGATTGTGTGTGTGTGACTGAACACTGTATGGGAATGACTGGCACGCCTCCAGAGGTATCCCACCGAGAGGGAATCCTGCTTGATGTGACCATGAATAGGAAGCCTACCCCACCTCCTGGACCCACCCAGGCCTTTGATGTGAGAGGGGTCACACACAGAGACCTTGCAGCTCTGCTAGGGGGGCATAGTTACTCTGAACGCCTGGCAACCTCATCAGACCCTGCCAGCTCTTCGGCTCCCCTGACCAGTCAGAAAAGAACAGCTTAAAGCAGAAACTAAGGCTGGACTAAAATGGCTTTACGCCATGTTTTGTAGTGTGTGCCAGTCTTTTATTACGAAGTCTACTCAATAAGTTATCTGCTTTCACTGATATACTAATGTCAAGGCAAAAATTAAAGAAAAAAAGCTTATTTGACTTTATATTTTAACATATCTTTTGTGTATAATAGGGTTAGTAATGGGCTACTGATGCTAAATATGTAGCTACCAGCTATCAGTACTGTGTCAGGATGGGTAGTTTATGTTTGCTCCTGCAATAAATAACAATTCAGACAATAAATTGAAACATGAAATGCTTGAATAACGTGAAATGCTCCCTCCGGGTTGGGGGTGAGTCTCTGCCTCAAGCGGAGGAGTTTAGGTATCTTGGTGTCTTGTTCATGAGTGATGGCAAGCTGGTGCAGGAGATGGATTGTGGATCGCGGCTTCATCTGCAGTAATGAGGGAGTTGCTCCAGTCTGTTGTTGTAAAGTAGGAGCTAAGTCTCACGGGAAGGTCCTTGATTTACTGGTTCAACTACATTCCATCCCTAACCTATGGTCATGAGCTATAGCTCATGACCATAGGTTAGGGTTAGGGTCTTCTGGGCACATCCCACTGTGAAGAGACCCCAGGGCAGACTCAGAACACACTGGAGGGATTATATATCCTCTCAGGCCTGGGAACCCATTGGGATGCCCCAGGAGGAGCTGGAGAGTATTGCTGAGGAAAGGGCTGTTTGGACTTCCCTTCTTCCTTGATGGATGAATGGATGGACAGACGGACCAAAACGGTAATTCAAGAGGTTGAATGATATTGGAAATCGGGATACCGTCACAAGTGAAGATGCACTTTCCCTATATGACAAGAACAAAATAAAACTAAGGCCCTGTTCACATGATGAACGATCTCTTGGAATTGTAAGATTTTCTGATGTTGATTGTGTAAAAGGTACACATTCACACAATAATCCTGTGCTCCATGCCACTTCACTAGCTGCTGATGTGATTTTTGTATTTCAACGACACACACATGCACGCAGACACCACAGCTTCTCAAGCATGGGAGCAGTCACATCCAAAATGGTGAATATACATTGAGTAGCAGAAACAACCCTGCTTTCTGCTATTGTTACCGGTATTGATTTACTCATGCAAGCGCAGGAAAAAGGATGATTGCAGCCATCCCTTGTGCATGTGCAATTTCACACCAGTGCCAGGGGTCTCGAAAAACTCCCTCTCTGAGACCTGGGTTCAAAAAGTTTCAATATCAGAGAATCCCATCACTGTTGTTGTGTAGGCAAAATGGCTGAACCTCAACAGAAATGTTCCTGTTTCACTTAAAAACACCTCAATTGATCCAAACCAGTTTTCTACTAATTGAAGTGAAGCAAGGGAGCCTAATATATATTATTTATATGTATAAATTGACCTGGTTATTTCAGTGCCAGTCAGTTGTTTTGTACTCTGCACAGATGGATTTCAGTACGTAACATCTCTGCCTCAGTACTGGACACACACACTTTACTTGAGGTACTTCAGTTACTAGCTTTATATGTTTGCTCAATCTGAAAAACAGTTCTTTGTGGGCAGCTTTTAAAAATAACCTACTGGTTGTTTTTGTATTTGTGTGGTACCTATAATACACCTGGGCAGTTAGGTATCTATTTATTATTAATTGAAGGCTGGTTTGTCATAAAGTCAACTTGATTAAAATATAAAAATGAGTTGAATTTAGGTCATCTACATTCATTAGAATATGCTTAAGTGGCAAAACTTAATGAAGACTTTCCCACTGAATCATCACAAACTTTGAATATGTGTTTGTGTCTCTCAGTCTCTGCCTTGTCTGTCTTCTTCCTCCCCTTGTCTCAGCTCCCTTTCCTCTCTCCTTGGGTCTCAGCTGGCTCTGCTCCTATGGCCCTTTGATCTCAGTGAAAGGGTTTGGAGCTTTAAAGTGCTTCTGTTTCCGCTGTCAGGAGCCCTTCTTTTCCTCCTCTCTGGTTTAGGCTTTCAGAGTGTGGTGGCAGCAGCATTGTGCTGTTTGGATGGGTGGGTTAGGGGGCTGGGTGTGGATGAGGGGGTGCGGGTTTCTATGAGGTGGTGGGACTGAGGTGAAGTTGGAGGGGGGTAGTGGATGTGTGATGCTGTCAGCCTCAGTCAGCGCAGGACCTGACACCTGACTGATTCCAGTTCCCTCCAAAACAAAACTCAGTTCCCACCTCACTCAACCCCCTTGTGGCTACAGGTGTAAGTGTGCGCTACATTTCCAATATATTCCATTACTGATAGCAATACTGAGCTTTAGAAATTAAGGCAGATGCTAGCTGCTTTATGAAGCTGGTTTGTTTGACTTTTTAATACATAAATAGAACAGCCTAATATTCATGCACATTACAGTCTAACCAGTTTGGAAATACATAAATGGAAATTTTTGTCCTATTTTAAGTACAATCTTTTTTTTGTTGGAACCAAAAGCATTTTCTGATGAACTTTCACTGTTTTAGTAGGACACTGTGTTAATACCACCACATGTGCTACAGTGCTACTTGCTTTGCTTAAATGAATCCTTCCCAGCATCTGTGTTGTCTTTACAGTTTTCTTTCAAAATGTTATTAGTGTTGATACAACCTTGTTCCCAACTCAGATTCAAGGCTTGTCTGCTTATGTGAAAACCCTAAATCTTTTGTGTGCATATTTACACATGACAAGTGTATATTCATCCAGTGAAATAGGACGACAGTTTATAACCCACAGACCGCCAAGCGTAAACATACAATGCCTTAAAAGAAGCGCTGGCTGGTTTAATTGAGGCCACGTGAAGGGAAATGGCTTCCATATGTGAAAAGCTCAGGCACTCCTTGTGTCGTGTTTGCTGGATGTGTTCTCTGCAGGTTAATAGGGATTGTAAACTCACAGTATGAGCAGAAATAGAAGGGTCTGAAGTAGAATTTTCTCTC
This sequence comes from Kryptolebias marmoratus, assembly GCF_001649575.2. Lineage (NCBI taxonomy): Eukaryota > Metazoa > Chordata > Actinopteri > Cyprinodontiformes > Rivulidae > Kryptolebias > Kryptolebias marmoratus. Next base: position 12,502,751 of record NC_051450.1, on the reverse strand, counting down.
CGAGAAAAAAGCAGCCTGAAAACCCTGCGGTACAACTTTGATGTAAATCTCAAATCAGGTGTATCTAAAACGGCACACACCTACTCGTACACACACAGGGTGAGCGTTCCTGCGCACACACACTGCTCTTTGTCAGATTACTTTCATTTGTCACGTTGATTAATGCACGCTGGCAGATGCTAAGATGATCGCGGCCCTGCAGAGAAGAGCTGAAAACCGAGGATCGGGTCTTGCACTTTCTCCCAGAGACACGCCGCACTCCTCTGAACGATCCATCTCTCTGTTGTCCTCCTCAAATCCCCTCACACCTGGCTCTGTACCCCCTGAGACATCTTTGTTCTCCCCTTTTTTGTCCAGCTCCCTTTTTGTTGTAACTCTTCTTTATCCACCCTTTCCTCTCCAACACATAGTTTATATCTTCACACGCTCCATCTGCCTCCTGACTTCTGTTCGTGCGCTGACTGAACTGTTTTTCTACATTCTCGCCTTTCAACAGGCTGAAATCCTCCTCCTCCGTTCTTTAGGTTAAGCAGAAAATATAGAGTACATATACTGAGCTAAAATTAAAACTTAACCATCAGAGTCAGCTGTATCTGCCTGTCAGGAAAATATCTCATGAATCACTGGATGGACTTCATTAAAACTCTCAGAAATTAATAAATGGATGTAGATCTACAAACAGTTAACTTTTGGAGTCAATTCCATTCATGATAGCAATCACAGCTAATCGATCTTATCAAAGGTTGTTAGTAGCTGAGAGTCATCCTCAACACGTTCTCTGAGCACTAACACACCGTACGAGAGCTCACATTATCACATGAGCTTGTTCATAACATCGTTTGCAATGTTTGACCAAAACAGCTGTAACTCCATCCCTTCTCAGCATAAGATGATCTGGCATGAACTCTGGCATGAAAGGAGGTGGGCGATATGCAATCCTTCATGGAATACTTGGTATTTGTTTTTTAAGTGCTTTAGTTTGTACATATGCGAGATGCATGCTGACCCCTGTGACAACAGTGTGAACCTCAGCCTGCAGCTGTGTTGTGTTCTCTGTAAATGAGGCGTGTAAATGGTGGCGTGCGGGGGTATGCCTTGCTTATCATAAACATACTCTCATACACACACACACACGCCTGTTTTGGCTGAAGTTGCCCTCACCGTGGCCTGAAAGGTGTTGAAGAAATGAGGAATTCCTCACCAGCTTTTTGACAGCTGATGCTCAACGGCACACAAATCGAATGAAAATGGAAAAACAAATCCGTGACAACTGAGTTCGCTGAGATTTCCCATCGTAGATCACACATGCTTCAGCACCATCTCGTCGCGCACCTGAACAAAGTGAAAGTCTCTAAAATTGCCTCGCAGCCCCTTTGGGCTAATTACAGAACAGTTCCACGAGGATGAAGTTTGTATGCTCACATGTGTCCTACATGCTTCTGTGTCTGTCAGTTGTTTCCACTCCTCGGTGCTCATTATTGACCCTGGCCTGAGCTCTTTCATTAGGGGGGCTGTGAAGTGGAGGGACAAAGGAGGCTGGTAGGGGATCAGGGGACGGGGGCGGAGGTTGTAATTAGGCTGTTCCGCTCCCCCTGGCCTTGCTCAAGGTCACTCTGTGAAACAAACTGCGGGCCAGGTCTCTTATTCTTTTCCATCACTCCTTTAACCTCCCTCTAAAACCCGCACTTTTTCCTATCCCTCCCTCCTTTCAGCCATCCTCTCCTCCTCCTGGGGTCTTTTGTCACAGCAGACTGGTCCAGTGGGGAGCCGCAGAGAAGCGGAGGGGCTAATTCAGTCTAATCTTTTAGCCTGTTAATGTCTGGCTGATATGTGGATTTCTCCAGATCCTCGGGGGAAGGCCTTTGTGGTGAAGGCCATCATTATGAAGTTTCCAGGCCCTCCTAACCAATTATAAGGAGGGAGACAAATTAGTTCATCCTAAACTTGGCTCCTAAGAAGTTTTCCTGATTGTTCTCAACTTTATTTCCCATCTCATTCAAAAGAGACAATTCAAAGTGAAGCATTGTGAAAAAAAAAAGCCTGACAATGCAGATTTTTTAAAATAATGAATGTAGGGTAAGACTTGTAGATGGAGCTCGATTCCATCCTGTGCATTTCTGTATTCGGTTTCAGCTGAAAGCCATCCGAGCGAAGAAGAATTGCGGTGCAGCTTTGCTTGTCTTGCTCTGGCCAGCGGTGAGCTTGGTCTAACGTTTCCCTCTGATTAAGACACAGTGGTGAAAGCTGCCTTTGATCTGAGGAAATGTCTGCGTAGGGAGCAGTTGGAATGCTGCATTCTGCTCTCTGCCTCACAGACGGAGCAAAAAAAGGCAGCGTTAACAGCTATTTGTCTGGCCCTGCCACTGTCAGTCCACCCACGGTCACAAAATCTTGATATTTATAAGGAAATGAGCATCTTGTCATTGGCAAACTTGTGGAGAATTTAAATTATTTCTACTGTTTTAACTTTATACACATTTTTTTGTTATAATGGCTCAATGGAATGATTATATTTTGCTGTAATAACTGTGGTGACTTAATTGTTAACAATGGGAGTCACAGAAGAGGAGTTTTTGGAGCGAGAATGTTCACATCTGTATAAATGATAGGAGTTGCCATGTTGTATTTTTGGAACCTGAGACCCATTAACTCCCACACAAACATGGTGCTACATGATCTTTAACAACTAAATGTGTTTAGAAAATGAATATTTGAATGTACCGCAGCAAAGAATGAACTACATGAATCAAGAAGAGTCAACACGTTAAAACAATGATTTGGACTTCAAACTTCTTGGTTTCAGTCAGAGAACTAGATATATACGATCTATGGATCACACTGGGTTCATTCATCCTCAATTTTTTACTGACCAATAATGTTAAGTTTGAACTATTTTTCAAAATTGACAGCATAAAAACTATTTCTTGCTATTTCTAACCAGATGTATAATTCATTCATACATCCTGAGGGCATCAAAGGGAGCAAGGATGATCACATTTCATGGTCTCTAGCAGCTTCTGTCTGTTTCTTTTTGCTCCCAAACATAATGGGTTACATAGTCCTGGCGAAGGCGCCAAGGTTGACCCTGTAGCATAATCAGAGAAATGATGTGTTTCTCCGTGACAGATTTACATACAGTATATATTCAGATTGGAGATAATCACTGCCATCTAAAAGGCTAATTAGTTTTTCTCCTTGATTCAGTTTTTGAACTTTTTAAACAAACTGAGAAGCCATGATGGCAGCATAACAGTCCCATCTAAAACAGGCTGTGTTACAAGTGGTAAACACTTTGTTCAGACTGCAGGCACTCAAAGTTTCTTTCTCACACTTGCATGTAAAAGTTGATAAGTTTTTTGAAATAAAAGTTATTTTAAGATGACTTGGACTAGCCATTATATGTCAGTCGGGTCAGAATTAGACTGTTTTGCATAATTGAAGCTGTTCAAAGAGCTATCTACAGCAGGTAAGATGCTGTTGATCATAACCTTTTGACTGAATTCCATGGATTTATTCATGTATGAATTTAAGTCTGTGGATTCTGCTTTGGGAAAATTTTTTAGGCTGGGTGAAAAGGTTTATTTGAACATGGAAACTTTTCAAGTGTGTATCATTCTAAAAGAATGTGCTACAAGTTTCATTAGGAATGAAAATCACATTTTTTTCTGTATATTTGTCTGATTATCAAAAGTTTTTTTTTTTTCATTTTGAGTTGAAACACATTCGTCATTCACTCCCTATTTAACCTTTGTGCGTGTGTGTGTGTCTCTGCAGGCCTCCGGCGCTGGCGGGCAGTCCGGCTTTCTCCGACATCTCCCTCATTCGGATCTCGCCTCAGCGGAACCCCTCCGTGGGGGCGGAGTCACCCTTCCACCCTCCGCACCCCTACATTAACCCATACATGGACTACATCCGCTCCATCCACAGCAGCCCCTCCATCTCCGTTGTGTCAGCCACCCGGGGCCTCAGCCCAGCAGATGGTGAATAAACTCAAACACACACACACTCACACACACACTTATATAAGCAGCGAGTGAATGAGACAACTAGGCCTCATAGCTCTTTAAAGATAATTGTTGGGATTGATCAGCAAGGTTTCGATTGCTATTAGAAGGAATCTCAGCTCTGAGTATCAGTTTAATTCTAGTATGAGATCAGAAGAGGTCAGCGGAGAAGCAACCAGATCCATCTCTATTAAGACCCAGGGGTCGGCGAGATGTTATCTGAGTCAGGGTCGGGGTATTATGAGAGCAGCACGTTCCGCGTAGGTGGGGGCTCACAGGTTGGAGGGAAGCTAATCCTTGAGTTCTCTAAAGGGAGCATTTGTTTCCCCACACAGTAAACTGGTTCTTGAGTGACTGCAACAAAGGCCTGAAACATTGAAGTTGTATATGAACAAGTGATGCAAAGATTAAACTTGAGCAGATCGATTTTTGGTTTAGTCCTGTGGGATAAAACGTCATTTTAAATATGTTGCGGGAATAAAGTGAAAAAACAGCCAATTTGATGATAGGTTTTTCCTTATTTATAATCAATTAGCTTGCATCTCAAGGACAAAAAAAAAATCAACAAGTCTGCTTTAATTTTTATTCCTTGTGAACAAAAGTGATAGTTGTGGAACAAAACAACAAGATTGAATTAAATTTTAAATAAACAACTCTACATACCCCATTTGTAAAATAAGAAAATGGAAAAAAAAAATCCTGTTTAGTTTTGACTTAATAAAATCTTTTTACTGTGTTTTTACCACACAAATATATAAAGAAAGAATAACACAAACTCATGACTTATCAACTTTTAACTGAAAATGTCCCTTATTTCACCGTCTTTAATCAGTTATTTAGCAGTTTGAGTTTGAGCTTCATTGCATACCAGTTTAATTCCCTATTAATATTTATTTTTACAGATCTTTCTGCTGTTTTTTTTATCATTTTGATTAAAAAAATTCTAATTATTTATGTATTAAAAATCATCTAACAGAATGCAGTTATAAATACTTGGAAAAGCTTTTCCAAAAATATTTTTTCAATCAAACCAGAGATGTATAAGGCTTGTTTTGCTGTTTTTTTACAAATCTCCTGATCTGTTGTCATGAAGATCCTGTTTCTACGTTAAGCTTTTACTGAAATGGCCTAACAACCATTTAAACCCCCTGTACACCCTCAGCTATCAACCCTTTTGGTTCCTCAGTTGCAGACACCCTCTTTAGCTCCCCGTCTGATGTTGGAATGTATTTTGTGAAATGACAGGTAGCAGGGTTATTTCCCCTGCATCCACACTCTCGGCTTCCTCTCATCAAGGTCTGTTAACCACTAAGTGAAGACTCAAAGTGTGTGCTTGCAGCTTCACTCAACCCCCTCCTGCACTTCACTTTGGCTCTTTGCAAACTGGAGGTACACGATCGAGCTCTGACTCTCTGCCCTCCAGGTTTCCATTACCATAACATAATGTGCACCAGGCTCGGATTGCTTTAAATCAAAATAGTTCCCCCAACCTACCACATGATCCCCCTTTTAATTCATAATGCTGTGAATTGTGAATGAGGCACCTAATTACTCCTTTAATCAATTTGGTGATTAATTAACCCATCAGCTTTTGTGTTGTTAGTATATCACTGCGCTTACAGGGAGCCTCCTTCTTCAGTATGCAAAGATTTTTTTTTTCTCCAGCAAAAAGTACATTTGAATAATGATGAATTAATTAACAGAATCTAATGGAGGTTTAAAGTGGGTGGGATTTAGTGCCACCCTCCTGCTGCCACACATTTGCTTTCACAGTTTTTTTTTTGTTCCTTCTTTAAATTCCCATCTTTTTCTTTACTCAACAGCCAGTTCAGAGGTATAGGCTTGCCCCTGATCCTATTGTTGTGCCGAAGGAGAACCCGGTGGCTCATCGGATCCTGAGGCACGAGTGCCACACTGACAGCCTTTCCTCCACTTGCCCATTTTTTTTTTTTTTTTTTGCCCCCAGGATCACACTCTGATGCCAACATTTCTGATTTAGAAATTTCGCAAAGCTCTTTTCCGTGCATGGAAACTGAATGGGACACATTATGGTTGAATGCAAAAGCAAAGCTAAGGCGGAACGCTGGTGACAATTAAGAAACTCCCCCCTTCCACTGAAGACATAAAAGCCAAATCGAATTAATTTACCATTTTTTTCTCCCGTTTATTCCACCAATCACTGATGCATACTGCAGCCATACGGGCCAGACTTAAGAGGAAATCTCCTCATACAGTGTTTCTTTATTTATTTTCTCTTTATTTCTCAAATTAGGGGGGGAGAAGGAGCTGCAGTCGTCTAAACCGATTCCATATTTGCATCCAAAACCACAGTGTTAGTCTCTCTTTTCTTACAATATTTGCATATGGAAGCCCCATGCCAGATGTTTATTTTTAGGCCGTGGTTCAAGGACTTACCGCGCTCCATAACTAAGGGAATGACTTGGAAAAGAGAGGCACTGAGAAAAAAAAAGAAAGTGAAGTGGAGGCAGAATCGTTTGCTGCATCTTTTAATGCGTGCAGATCTATCTGGGAAGATTTAGGCCTTTTGTTTCCCTGTAGAGGAGAGTTGAGGAGCAGGTTGCATATCTGCAGGCTGCAGCCCTGATGTGTGCAACACGCAGGCAACATCTTTTGCCAAAAGACACGTTAGCCCACATACTCTTACCACACACGCACACACACGCACACTGGTGATCAAACAACATTGAGATAGAGAGGAAAAAAAAGGCTATTTAGGGATTGTATTGCAAGATGATCAGTTTTGCTGTTTTCGGTTTGCACAAATGCATCATTCAAACACTGATGCACACTCACTGTAATCTCTGAGCAAGCATCCCATAATCCCTCAGTGAGGCTCTCCACTTCAGGTGATGCTCCCTGTGCAGCTGTTTTGGTTAACTTGATGGTGTTGCTAATGTGCTCATTACTGTTCTGCTGAGCTGATTATCATCCGAAGTAAATGAGTGCAAGTTTTTTAATGCAGCGCAGGTGTTCGCCCTGTCGTGTTTCTCTTAATGCCTAATAAATTTTCTCACTTGTTTCCCACTCTCTCTGCCCAACATTCCTTGAATTGGCCCATCGGTGGGTGATCGCGCTCGCTTTGCTGACCTGACCTTTTTTCTCCCGCTCCAGCGCCTCACGCGAGCCTGACAGCGGAGTACTACCATCCGATGGCTCTACTGGCGGGCCACCGCAGCCCGTACACGACTGACCTTCTCCCATCTGTGGCAACCGCGGCCGGAGCCAGCAGCGCCAGCGCCCTGCACATGGAGTATCTGCAGGCCATGGATAGTACGTCTACACTGATCTCACATCATATATGTTTACACATAAACAGCAGTGAAGTTAGTTTGTATTAGTCTGCTTGGTTTTATGCATTTAACCTCATTCAGCCCTAACAATATGTTTATTTATACTTTTCACAGCATTCAAGTTCTTTAAATACATATAAGCAGATTTATTTACTTGTTCATAAGTTTGTATCTCTAAAATAGAAACTTTTAATGAAATCGTTAAGGCAAAACAAAGCAATACTCAATCTAGTTTGCATATTAATTCATCATACAAGCCTCATGAGGTGAGAAGTCCCCACCAGCCGATGGTTCAAAAGATGGTATCTCACTGGGACCAGAGGATAGTTTTTAATGGTCAATTTTTGAAAATCACCACCTAATTTTGCATAGATGATTTGCAAAAATGTATTATAGGGTATGCTTCATACCAACCTCAGTCTGCTTCGTACTCACCTTGGATTTTGAGAACCCCTGCAAACATTTTGATACATTTTAAAGACTCCCTTGCAAATGCTGTTTGCCAGCTAGTTGCCAGTTGTTGCATCCCAATAAGATACTGGAAAAGCTTTTCAGAAATAGGCCTTCTCACTACTTTAGAAAAATGAATACATTTCATATCCATATAGTTGTGATAATAAAAGTACCAGCCAACATCAGTGACCAGTTTAAGCTAAAATAAAACCTTGCAGGAAGTTGTATCAGTGAATCAGGTCAATATGATCAGGCTTCAGAATGTGGTAAAGACAGAACTGTCTCATAAAATCAGACATCTTATTTTTGACAAAAGTGCATCTCCTTGAAACTTTTTATCTTTAAAAAGGCACATAATTCTTGTTGTTTTATTGTAGAAATAAATAGTAGCAAATATATAATATATTCATTTTTTCAGTGTGGCCTTTGCAGACAATTTCAGAGCATTTAAAACCAGGATTAAAAAAAACGTGAGTGTTGTTTACGTGCATTTATATGAGACCTAAAATACAGTGACTATATGCCGTTTTGAGCTAGGTCCTAATTGCATGAAGAAATGGCACCATTATTAGACATTATGCTTTATGAAGAGTTTTACGTCAAGGTAAACCGGACATTTTAAGCAGCCCTGTGGGACAAAAGACACCCACCGCGTCCATTCCTGCTGGGACTGCACCTTTAAGTCTTAGAAGTGCATACCCGCGAAGTAACGTGTGGGTGGCCCCAGCGGGAATTCAACCCTTAAAGTGCACCTTCACAACGCACCTATATATAAATCAAGCTGCACCTCAACCACGGCGAGGAGGCTTCCACAACTTTACTTTGACATGATTTAAATGAACCATTGTCTTAATGTGTTGAGCTCAGGACTGTGTGCAAAGGACTTATGCTAATGAGTGTAAATAGGAAATTAAATGCACACCGAATCTTAGAAAGGTCAGACAGCCTCACCCCTCTCCCTTTGATGAGAGTGTATTTAGTCAGACAGACACTGCTTTCATGGAAATCCGGGGTGAACTTCCCCCCCGTTCCTCCGAACAAACTAATTAAAACTAGCCAAACTTGTGCTGGTATCAGAAAATTAATTGCTATTAAGTGGGAATTGGAATGTCCCACCATTCATCACTGGAGAAATCCTTTCTTCTGTGTCACTTTTTAAGATTAATAGACTGAAACAAAACAATTAGGGCCAAATTTCAGTGGCGAGATGCGGCGCTTCCTCACTTAAAAATCGCCTGTGATCATTGCCAGTAATAACTCATCATGTTTCAGCAATGTGCGATGCAAAAAAAATTAACACTTTAAAAGCTTTGGCGAATATTAGGAAGAAGAAAAAAAAAGCCATAAAGAGCAAAGTCTATCACTGATAATCTGGGCTACCATGAAGCTATTTTAGTCTATTCCAAATTAGCGTAATTACCTTCAGAGAGAGTTGTGCTAATGAAACAATGGGCCTGTCCTGCCTATTTGTGCTTTAATGGTCTATTGTCTCCGTTAGTACTGCCTAATTAGCACTGTAGCTCTCATAGATCACTATGACTGAAGTCTGCACTACGCTCTAATGTTTACTTGTGGCCTCTATTAGCTAATCTCTGCGCTATTTTCCTGTTAATAGGAAATTGGTCTTCTCATAAACAGGTTTGATTTGAGCATTTAAGTGTTTTTAAGCACCTCTGCAGCTTTTTTAAGCTGACTGAATGCAGCTAATATTTATTATCTCACACCAAATCACATTTAAACAATTTTCACATTTCTAAGAACACTGATTTGTAACTGTAAGCAAACATAGATGTTTATTAATGTATTTGTCAACATTATATTATTATGTTACGTGTGTTTGTATAAAAAAAAAAATGAAAAATGCGGTACATTTTTAAACATTAAAAGTCCTCGTACTTTAGCTGTTTGTAATTGCATTAAATTGTTTAGTAAACTCTTAATTAAATATTAACACACCATCTGTGCATGCTAAATAGCATAAATTAAAATTTTAACAAACAATTTCTCGGTTTAGTACATTTTTTTTCCCCCCATGAAAAAATAGTAACCCCTTTCCAGGACAAGAATCATAGTTTATTGTACTGTTTTTACATCTCCAGGGTCTAGTTTTACACTGCGCCAAAGTAGAATTTGTGCCCTCTTGTGTGTTTCTCTCGAACCTCCTGTACCCCTCCTTCCCCCCTCACACACACACACACACACACACTGTCCTCGGTGTGTTGCTAAAGGCTCAACCCCAGTTTTGGAACCAACTTTTATTTCCACCTCCGTCATTCTGGCCCGTCTGAACCCTCCCCGGCCCTCAGAATTAATGACGCGGCGCGTAACCAGCCATCCCGTCCATAAATCAAGAGGAAATTAGAGGGACAGTCCTGCTACGAGCCAGGACGCTTCTCTCTCTGTCTCCCCGGTTGGCCGATTTATCATTTGGGCTGTGCATTAATAAACACCAGTCCCATGAGGCTTTGCAGCAATGGCACACAGGCCCCTTCTCCCAAGCTAGCCCCCCTCTCCCATCCAGCCTCTCCCAATTTTCCACAAGTGGATGCTGCACCTCGCACTCACTGAGATGCAGCTTGTTTAAGGTAATAGTTCAGATTGTTTGGAGTGGGGTTCTGTGGAAAGGTTATGAATAACTGTTATCTTACCTGTTGTAGATAGCTCTTTGAACAACCTTGGTTTGGAGAAATTGTTTAATTCTGAGCGAACGAATGAGCTAATGGCTAGTTAGAACAAGGCCAAGACTAGGGTGGACTGTTGGAGTCCTAAAACAACTTAAAACAACAATTTTGCGTTACACAGTTATTTACTTTGAATACTACGGTTATTTTCAAACAGAAAAAAGCAGCAGCAGTTAACTGTAGCACTTTCAGTGCAGCCTGGGGCATTTCTGGCAAGAGCAGTATTTCTGAGACCATTTCTGAGGACAGCATAAACGCTTATTAAACAGTGTTTGCTTAGACTGCTGTGATATTTTTGAATTTTCTTTTTTTTAAATGGCAACAATTTACTTGGGTCTTTACCCCACTCAGACTAGCAATTAGCTCCTCAGTTTGCTAAAAATTAAACATTATTTCTCTAAACTGAAGTAATTCAAAGAGCTATCTAGAGCAGGTAAGATATTAATTGTTCAGATCCCCAATTCAGAAAATCTGAACTATCCAAAAGGTGTTGTCAAATTGGGGTGGATTGGTTGCATTTGCCCAAATAGAAAGAAAGATGATATACTGTATATTGTTGGTGAATAAGTAAAAAGTCAGACTTGCGAGGAATCTTGTGATAAACTACTTTGTATGTCAGCGTTTGTGTGCGCCCAGGGTTTGCTTGCATGTGCCACCTTACAGATGAAACACACGCGCCTCCATACAATGACAATGTAAAGAAGGTGTTGCTCTCCATACAGCTTCATGCTGTGGGATGCAGCTCGGGCTGCCGTATGCCAGAACACCACCGCAGCAGCATCCACGTACACACACTCACATCCACACACTCTGATTACCATGTGAATGGAGCCCTCTGTAATCGCTGAATGTGTCAAACGAGAGATAGAGCATTTACGTTTTAGGAGATGGATGGATTGAGGGGGACGTAAATATGGAGGGGGGAGGGTTATCGGGGCTGTGCAAGCTGGTTTTGTTTGCCTTTATGAAATAACTCAAAATGTTTTATTTCCAAGTCTTGAGTCACAAAGTCATTGTGTCAGTTCACGCACAAAGCGCGACATCCCCTCAGCGCTTTTTTTCCCCCCTCCTTCCATCTTCCCCCTGTTTTTCTCTGTCTTGTTTGTGACATCTCTATGTGAAAAGACAACAAAAGTCATGTTTTAATCTCTACCCGTGGCTCATTGTACATGCAGAGAGAATGGTTGCGCCGTTTCCGCCTTTTACCTTTTCAAACCCCCCTTTTGGTATTTGCAGTCAACACTGATTGCATTTGAATAACGAGTCAAATTGGACTTGATTAAATATTACCATACACAGTCAGAGCATTTCTCCAACATAAAAGGCATGTTTTCTCATAGATGAAATGCAAGCAGTGCATCAAGTGACAGCTGAACACTCACTGAGATGAGCCTTTTGTCTGATGATTGACAAAAGTGTCATCTGCTAGGGTTTGATTAGGTTACAATTTGGATGAAGTCAAACAGAAAATGATGTGGAAAAAAAACAAGCAAGCGCTCTTTTTTTCTTGATAATTTTTTAAAATTTAGCCGATGCCCTTGTGTCAAGAAACACTACACAAGAGAGCAGAATGAAGAGAATTTACAGCTGTTCATAATATTTTAATCCTTCATGTTTACGACAACATTTGCCTCTTCATCAATCTTACTCTGATCTTTGCTGACATCCCGTAGGCTCCCGTTTCTCAAGCCCGAGGCTCCCAGTACGGCCCAGCAGGAAGCGCCCCCTGCCCATCTCGCCGCTCTCTGAGCACAGCCTCGACTTGCAGACCATGATCCGTAACTCCCCCACCGCCATCGTCAACCAGCTGATCAACAACTCCCGCTCCAGCTCCTCCACCAGCGGCTCCTACGGTCACCTCTCTGCTAGAGCTATCAGGTAACATATAGAAAAATACAGACAGTCGTTTACTTTCACATGTGAAGCCAATGTGGAATTCCTTTATGTGTAATACCACTAATGGCCACTAGGCTATAACCCCCAACCCACGTCTTATATGTTCATATCCTGACCCCAAAGCAGGTGATAACCAAATAATGGACTGAATATTTAGAATTAAACTCAAAAAATAAACAATTTTAAGGTTTTTCCTAACATGAAGCATTTATGTTTTGCAATTTATTAAATCTGAGGTGTGTCAGCACCGCCTTTAAGGGCTGATTCAAAATTCTTATGTAATGTAATTTGTTTTAACTGGGTGGATCTTAGCTATTGTCAGATTTGTTTTAATTCACACTATTTGAATTAAACATTTCAGGGAAAAAACATGACGTTTTAATAATTATTACTTTTTTTATTTGTTTTAAATTCGCTAAATTATTGAAAATTTAATTTAGACAATTACGTAGAATCCTAGTAAATTACTTTTATTTAAATTCAACAAGTTACATTTTTAAGTGTTGGATTTACACACAATCAACAAGAATAAATCATTTAATAAACCTAAACTGTATACATTTGTTTTGTTCAAACATATTTCTATTTGTCAATTTTACATGCAAATGGTTTTTTTTTTGAGTGTAGTACTTTGCAGAGCAATTGGAAATGTCACTGCAGTTATATCCACATTTTATTTTGAGTCAATGCTGGAAACCTGGAAGTGCCAAGGCCTTTACTCAAAATAAATATACACTAATAAAAGATACAATTCAGTTGCATCAAGGAAACAACAGAACAGAATAAAAAGGCAAATGACACAGACAAAATACTGAAAAGCCTGTTTGAAGATTAAAACTTTTTCCAGGAAGTTTCCTTTGTGCTCTAAGAAGGTCATTCAGGAGTTAACTCAAAATATTGATTTGCTGAAAATATTTAATACAAATGATTTGCATTTTTCATACACATTACAGTACAAAGTACTGGGCTTTTTTCTTCAGGATAGCACTGTAATATGTAAGGAAAGTGTGTGGCACCAGTGAGTGTGTGTGTGTCAAACCCCGGCGTGGGTGACAATCTTCCCAGCCAGCCAGTCAGGCTGCCTCCCTGGCGGCTTGTGTCACTCATCCAGTACACCTCATGAAAACATCCCATACATCATGTCCCGGTGCCAAAGCTGGCCAAAGTGAAGCAAAAGAAAAGAGTAGAGATGAGGGCGCAAAAAAAAAAAAAAAAAAGCAAGATCCATGGCCCCACCCACAGCCATTGATCAGCGATCTGTAAGAAGAGCCTGATCAATCACGCTGCACACTCTGCCACTGTCCAAGTGACAGGACCCAAATAGCCAGCGCCAACAGACTGATGAGTGATATGACAAGCGGATGGGCCCCCAAATGTGTCTCGGCCCATTGATTTCCACTCGGCTCATAATAAGATCAGCAGACATATGGGTCGCAGGACGAGCAAATTGTCAGAGTGCAGAATGAATGGAGGCCAGGGCTGTTTCTGTGTTTATACGCTTGTTCAACATCGGTTACACAGAGGGGGCTGATGAGATTTTTATGATCAACAAAGTTGTGAAATAACAGGCTACAGAGTTATACAAAAAAACAACTCTGCTACAGCATTATTTACTTGGATCTAATATAGATAAGGGGTTATTTATTATCTGTATCATTTGCCCAGTGGAGGAATGACACACTGTCTTACACAGACTACTTGATAATTCGCTGTGTTAACAAGCTTTATTTGCCAGCAGCCCCCCTGGTTCCAGCATTACCACACCATCTCCTGTCAGATTGCCCTCAGGAATGAGGGAGTTATCCAGAACAATCCATTTATGCACTAAAGTTCCCCTTTTTCTGCCTCGTTGCCTCTGGATTTGATGTTTTGAGTAAAGAAGTGTTTTAGTTCTGCTAAATGATTCTGCTGCTCTCTCCAGCCCAGTGTTAAACTTCGCCTACCCTCCAACTCCAGTGGCTTTGCATGTGCACCAGCAGCTGATTGGCCGTCAGCCGGGCATCGTGGGCTCCGCCTTCGGTCACAGTCCGCCCCTGGTCCACCCGACGCCGTCCTTTGCCACCCAGCGACCCGTGCCCGGCATCCCCTCAGCCGGGCTCAGCGTTAGCGAGCGGTCGGCCCTCTCCAACGACTCGTCACAGGTGAGAGCGGTGGCCTGAGTCTCGGCGATTCATCATCACACGTAATAGATAGCAGCGGCGCACACCATCCACGTGTGCGCAACATGCGCCGCGCTAACGTGGCACAGGCAGGATCCCTCGTCTCTGCACACTCCTCTCCTGGGAGTTTCCCCCTGCTTGTGTTGTTTCTTGTTTTTTAGCCAGCCAAGCGCAGCCCTGAACGTGCCTGCAGCAAACAACAAGGGGCTTGTTAGCATAGAATCCCACTGCTGAATCCATTAATCACTGGAGAGAGAACAAGGATATAGTGAGAGAATATTGACATGGATGGATGGATCCAAGGGGGCTTTTTCTCTTTCCTTCCACAACTGGTACGCTATGTGCGGGCCCACATTTGAAGTAAATATCCAGTGTTTATTACCCATCCTCCCTGTTGTTTTCCATGCCTTACCAAACGGGAAGCCTCACTGAAATGGGGCAAAGCTAAATTTCCTTTTCTTTCCTAGAATAAACAGAATATTGCGTTTGGATCCAGAAATACATATCAAAGACATATTTGACTTTTTCCAGACGTCTAAAAGTTCTGTTCATTTTTTTTCACTTTCACAAAGCCTGCTATGCTACAAGAATTCCCCCAAGGGTATATTTAAGCCAGGGCCAGAGTCAGGTCATCCATTGGTTGAATTGGTTCATAAGATTGTTTTAATTGCAATGATTAGGGGAGCTAATGTGATACACTGACTTGTATAGGTTTTCATTAGCTCAGTTAAAGTTTGAGACGTTGGTCGCAGGAATCATTAGAAACCAACCCCAGGAGTTTTGTCTTGTTGATTAAGTAAATAATGAGTATGCTTATCAAGCGTACATGCATTCCTAATGAAGCCATAATACTGGATGAAACTATCTATATAACCAACACAATATACCATTAAGGGATTGATGATAATAAACTTGTAAATGCTCGGATATTTTTATTGTTTCCACAGACCAAACCCACGAGTGAATCGGCTGTGAGCAGCACAGGCGACCCGATGCATCACAAACGGTCCAAAATGAAACCCGAGGAAGAGCTGCCGAGCCCAGGAGCAGTGAGCGTACAGGTGGGTCACCAACAGACAGCTTTTACCAGCTGTAGCATATGTGTATTTTCTTGCATTTGGCCATTTCTTTGCTGTTTCCAAAGATAATGCAATCATTGATTTTTTTGGGAGACTAGGAGGAAATTGACTTTGCTTTTGTTTAATCAAAATTTTAAGAGGCTGTGGACAAAGTGAATGCAAAAGAATAATAATAATAAAAAAAAACAAAAAGTAAAAGCAGTAAGCATTTGCATCTGCAGAAAAAAAAGAGACCCTGTGAGAGCTGATTATCAGCAGATGAAAGCTGAGGCGTGTGTTGGGAGCCCCCCCTCCAGGAGCCCCCGCCAACTCCATGCTCTGCCTAAAACATGTGACAGTGAAATATGTCTGGGCTAATACACTAACCTACAGCAGGAAGAGGGGGTTAGAGTTTTCAAACACTCGGCCCAGTCCTGTCGTATAACAACCCCCCCAGATACAGGGTGGCTTTCACTACTACATTTCCGCTCTGCTTTTTTCCCCTTGCAGTCAGACAAGCCCATATTCATACGGTTACTGTGGTAAAAACCTGTAAGTAATAACTCTCTGCTGTGCCTTTTATTGGCAAAATACCGTTTATGACAGGTTTACATGTTGGGGAGGTGAAGCGCTTCCTCCTCCTTTCACATTTCTATCGGATTTTAAGTGATTTTGCTCCTGCTTCGTACCATGTTTGATGTATTGCTTCTCTGTAATCCTTTTTTTTGTGGCGGTTGCTCAGGACCATCCTGATGGGATGACTTTAGTGAAGGAGGAAGGGGACAAGGATGAGAGCAAACAGGAGCCAGAGGTGGTTTACGAGACAAACTGCCACTGGGAGAACTGCTGCCGGGAGTTTGACACCCAGGAGCAGCTGGTACAAGTGAGTATCCAGCAGAACAAACCAAATATCCAGTTTCCTGAGAGAAAATATAGAAAGCCAAAGATAAAAGGAAGGTCACGTTGGACTTAGGGTCATGGGAAAGTTAAAAGAAAGAGTATAAATGCAGGCAAGGACACACGAGGCAAGCAGGTGGACCGTTTATGGTTAAGCAATAAATAAAAGAATAAATTAAAAAAACATATTACAGATTGTTTTCCAGCACTAACATTCTAATTCACAAACAAATATCTCCAAACCTCTGCAAAAAATGATGAAGGACCCTGCAGAAATGTGCTGCGCATCATTGTCACGTACATTTACTCTCATTTGGGTGGATTTTAGACAAACACTGCTGAAAGATTGCGGCGTAAAAACATCCCAAATGAAACAATGAAAAATGGACATGTCTCTGTAGAATAAAACAAAGCTGCGCACTTCTAGTGGTTTATTTAATGGGCTTTGCCTGGTTAAATAAAGGTTAATAAATAAAAAAATAGGCTCAAAAGTGTGGTAAATAGAAAAAATAAATAAAACTAAAGAAAAAATAGAACAAAATGAGACAATATTAGCAGAAAAATAATAGTTTGGTTCTGTCTGTCTTTCACTGACACAGTGGAAGGGTTGTGGATTTTACAGCAATAATACTATAAAGTTATGTTATTTTTTTTAGGAATATTCTGTTTTGTCTGTCTTTTTGATAATATTTCTATCACATGCTACCAGTAGGGTTCACAGTGTTTATTGTTAAAGTGGTGGCATTGAAAGGTTTGCTTCATTTAAATAAGATGTGCAAAAGAAAAAAAATAAATAAATAACACAAAATAAAATTTGGGTTTTAGCTCATCCTCTGTCAGAGCGATTTACAAACAGTTTGTATCTTGATTTTAATCAGATTCCGACTCAGAGAGGTGTTCAAACCTGCCTCTAGGACTAGCCTTAAAAACACACAACAGGCTGTTTACGGCTCTGTAGTGCAGCTCAGAAAACACAATTATGTGCTTTGAGGGGTTTTGGTGTTTTTCTTCTCTCTAGCCCTCCTAGATCCCTTCAACATTAACAGAAGCTGCCATTCTGGACAGTACCTCCTGTCAGGCCTCGACTTCTGTGTCTGGCAGCCTCGAGCGCTGAATGTTAGTAATGCTGGATTCCTGATTGGATCCAGGGACAGTGGTAATGGGCTCAAAGAAGCTGGAGTGAACATCTCACAGCTGGACGGCACTAACTGATTTGGTGGGTTAAGCCTCCCGGAGCTTTGCGTACCGCAATGGACCGGACTCTCTCTGTACCCCTTCTGTTATCAGGACCCTCGCACAAGCCTGGAGATGGAGGCTTCTCAAACATCCTGCGCCTGAGGGCTCACTTTCAGGCAAAAATATTAATAACGTCATGGTCATGTCACCTCCCTTCCACTGTGGTTATAGCCGCTTTTAGCTTTGCTGCTCCAACTTAGCCTGTGAGACATTTACCCTTCAGCTAACCAGACTGAAGTTGGACAAGTGATGAAATTACACCAATAGGTGCACTGAAAAACACATCACGACACATCTGATAGAAAGATCCTAAAGCTCTCCACAGCTGTCTGTTTGCCGTCTTGACATTGCAATCCTCAGCTGCGGTGGTAACCCCTATCTATAATTGATATCCTCAGCACGAAATGGGCTGCCTCCCGTGTTTGAAGGGCTCAGCTCAAAGGTTGAGGAGCTTGACAACTTCCTGCTCCAGTTTCAGGAGGTGGGATGAGTAAAAGTGCGAGGAGAGGAGGGCAGGATGGCTTTTTTTTTTTATTGTGGAGAAATAATGCTCGCTTTCTTCACCCATTGTAGCCGCACCCCGGCTGCCATCCTCCAACATCCAGACTAACCTTGACAAGCTGCACTTAATAGGACATATACAAAAGGAAAACTTGATTAGTTTTCACGTTTCATTTTTCTCTCTCTCTCCCCCCTTTTTCCCGAGCATTTGACTTTCCGATGTGACATTTTTTCTCATTTTTTATGCACGTGCAGATATGCAGGGAGATGCCAATAACTGTAGTCTTTGCCTACAGAATCCCTGCCCTCTAATTCAGCAGAGCGGACGGGAAAATGCTCTTATCTCTCCACACCCCCACCCCCTCAGTAATAGGATAAGTACAGTATTTGGACCACAGTGGCTCTCTTCACACTCTGGGAGGGGTTTGGAGGGGTGGTGGGGGGGGGATTTCCATATAACCAAACAATAGAACGTCCCTTCCCCCTGTTACTCGTCTTCTGAACAGGCTTTTGGGGGGAAAAGAATGATGAGAGGAAAAAAAAAATTGTTTCTCATCAGTTTAAGGAGTTTTAAACGCAAGTTTTTGCTCAACCGTTTATACAAGGCGTCGCAATCAGAAGCGTCGGGATTTACAAATCTAGCTTTTTGAAATATTAAAAGTAATAGCACTAATTCAACGATCCTGTTTTCTTTGTGGTTGGCCTAATTTGAGAATTGGGCCCTCACACCACCCTCGTTGCTTTCTACCTTGATCAAACGCGCCCCCGTAGCGCTCCTGGTGCATATTTTTACACCCTCGAACATGCGTTCACCGCGACACGCTACAGCGTCCCTTTATCATCTGCGTTTAAGCGCTCACGGTGCTGCCGATAAGATAAACATCAGATCTATGCAATTTGGCTCACTTATCGGGCCTACCCAGTCAGCAAAAGTGAGGCGGGTGTCAATTTTAGTTTGCTATATTTATTTCATTTATTACATTTTTACTCTGTGTACCTCTCCATCTCCCTCTCAGCTCAACATTCTTTAACCACCAACCACCCCCCTTTTTTTTTTCGAAGGGGGGGGGGTTATGATCCTCTCTCATTTTCTCTTTCATTTTCTCCCCCTCCTCTCTTTCCCCTCAGAGGGAACACTTTTAAAGATAAGGCCTGGTGGCTTCTTTAATGTCTCTCTTGAAGTAGGCTTTTCTTTGGTTCTGTCGCCCAAGAGGCCAGCCCCACACTCCCACAATTCTCTAATATATCCTTGCTCGACAATCTGTTAATATTTTCTCACTGATCCGTCATTGATTCCTTGCTAAATGGGGGCTCCCCCAACCTTTACATGGAGGAAAACGTGAGAACTCCTTTGTAAAGCAGTTTTAGACAAAAAAGGGATGTGTGGAGTACGGAAATATGGTCCTGCAACACAGACTTTTGTCATCTGTAGATATCAATGGCTTTTTCTGAGGTTATAAATAAAAGCAA
Source organism: Kryptolebias marmoratus (assembly GCF_001649575.2). Taxonomy (NCBI): domain Eukaryota; kingdom Metazoa; phylum Chordata; class Actinopteri; order Cyprinodontiformes; family Rivulidae; genus Kryptolebias; species Kryptolebias marmoratus. Next base: position 12,483,085 of record NC_051450.1, on the reverse strand, counting down.
TCTTATTTTTACTTTATTCCACATTTGTGAAAACGCAGTAATAAGTGTTAAACAGCATTTCTTTGCAAACTAGAACTTTAAAAAAAACTTCTTGTAGTCCTGTTGTGGTGCTTCCCTGCAAAAACAGTTAGTTCAGAGGCTAAAATCTTATTACCAAACTCCAGCTGCCAGGCAGATCCGAAAGTATTTTCTGCTCATTGTACGACTCTTGTTGTTGCTCACCCCGCACTTTTTCATCCTCCAGAGTTTACCATTCTGCCACAAGTTTCGAAGTTCTTAGACAGGAAGCTGGCACTCCTTGTGTGTAACCTTGTTGCTGTTGTGCATCTCCCAATGTTAAAGAAAGATAATGCAGGCGCAGCGTAAAGGCAGCACCCCCCCCCCACCACCACCACCCCTCTGACTGCTGGCACAAGCCTTTAATTGGTAAAATGCAGATTTTTTTTTGATCAGGAGAAGGATTAGGCCTCTTATCTGTCTAGAGTATCTTACTCTGAGATGAAAAGACTGCTGAATTACACATGCCAATTTCAGCTCCCTGCCCCCTGTTTTTTATTCGCTTTCCCTCACTAACTCACTCCGGATTCCCCCCGTTTTACTTCCTCCCTCCCTCTCTCTCCTTGCCTCCCATTTTTCCCCTTTTCAAAGTTGTTTTTTTTTTCCCCACCTCTCTTTACACAAAGCAGCTCTGCAACTGACATCACAAAAGAGCATATGATTTATTAGGCAATGTTTGATAAAGCTAAACGGTGTTGCGGGTCCCATCGCTTTGTGAAATTGCCTTGTAAACAGGCCCTCTTTTCATGCACGCTTGCATTCTAATGCATGAAGGCAGCGTCCCAAAGAGGGTTTGATAAGGAGACATGGAAATGGATACTGAAGTGAACCAACGGCAGAAAAATACCAGGCGAAAAAAATGATGCGATTTAGTGTACTGCAACAACACACGTGGAGAGGATCAGCGGCTTTGAAGTTTCAGTAAATATAAGAAAAGCACCTCTGAAATGTGTAAAATTAAAAGCCTAACATTTCTTGAAGGAATACATATAGCTCGCCGCCTTTCATGTCAGCCGTGTTGGCCTCCTGAGTTAACTCCAGATGTTATTGAGTTGCAGATCTGCATCCTGTACTTATTTTCTGACAGTTTCATTATCATCTGTCCTGTTGGTTCATGGAATATTTTGCAAACAGACAAACAGGACTGACGTCAGGAGTTAATGCCACAGTTTTAAGCAAGAATATTGTGCAATGTGAGGTGCTCTAAGTATGTATTGGGGTAATGCTCAGCTACTGCCCCACCATAATTTAACTCAATATTCGTTTTTGTTTCCTAAGGTCAGTTTGCTGTAGCAACTCTTAATTTGGGTTGACTCCAATTGTAGATGTACACCCAGTGATTACTTTCTGAGAGTTTCATTAAAATCCGTCACGAGTGGTTCATGAAATATTTTGCTAACAGACAGCAAAGTAAAAACAGTATATGTATTTGTTGGGCATTACTCTACACTACAACCACACCTGAAAAACTGGCTGAGTTGTAACCATTTCTGTGTTTGCCAAGGTCGTTTATCTGTGGCGGCCATCTTAAAAGGGGTTGACTCCAAAAGCTTATTAATTGTAAATGCCCATCTGGTGATTTATTACTGAGAGTTTCATTGTAATTCATTCACCAGTTCATGAGCAATTTTGCAATTGCTCCAGACAAACACAGATCTAAACGTGGCAAAAACATGATCGCTGTTTGCCTTCGGGTGATAACGATTGCATTCTTGTGCTCTTTAATTTCGTTGTTGTATTTGTTCAAGCCGTAGAGGAGTAAAGCAGGAAAGTAGCGCCTGCACCTGTGTGTGTCTGTGGATGTGCACCGTTCATACGTCACAGGCGGCTCCAGTGTCCCCTGTGTCCATGTCCCATGCGTTCTCTGTCGTGCAACTCCCTCCTAAATCCATCTTGGTGGCGTTTTTACAGTTGTTGGCCGATAAGCTGGCAGGGGGAAGATGAATAACCCGCCGCGCTGCCGCTATCAGCACCTGTTTGTCGATTTGGCCGACCAACGGGACCTGTCTGCTCAGCATGGAGATTATTGATTCAATAAGAATTGCCATTAGATCATGCCATTAGGCTTCTCTGCGCCCCCCCTTTGTGCTGCCTGTCCCCCCTTTCTGTCAGCTCGGAGGCTAATGCATCACACCCGTCAGCGACCTCCTTCATTTGTACAAACAGTGAGTGTGTGTGAGCGTTGTGCCAGCTGTAGGCACATGATCCAACGCCACGGAGTGCTCCCATCGCTCTAAGGCGGGGGATATCGAACGCAGGTCGCAACAGACCGATCGCTTGCCACAGGGATTCCCTCATGGAGGGGGGGAGAGAAGAGTCAGGTTTTCTGAAGCTCCGGCTGAGGTGGGGACAAGATTGATCTTGGGGGAACGTCTCTACAGCCTATGATGATCCAGTTTCCAATCATTCACCCTGGAATTAGTCTTGTTTTGTCACTTTAGAATTAAAAAAATGTCAGCTGAGAATAATGGAGACTCTTTGATGATATATTGTCAATTTTGCTGATCGCTTTTGCTTCTGAACCCTGCTGCTGGATGCTGACTCATTTGTTGATAATCCTCTTTTGTCTTTACTGGGAGGTGAAAGCCAGTGAGGTTTCTGGTGGATGTCATGGTTGGGTGGGTGGGGTCATGATGTGGCCAGCAGGCAGCAGTATACTGAGGAGGTGCAAAGGTGACGGTGTTGAGTCATGCCTGAGGGGAAACTTCTCCTCCTGGTCGCTGATTTTGCATTTATTCTTTAGCTCGCCAATCTCATGAATTAAAAGCCAAGCGTTGTATCCATTTTGGTCAAACCTTGAATGTAATGTTATGGTTACTTTCTGCGAGTTTCAATCAATTTTGCCCACTGGTATGTGAGATATATTGGTAGCAGAAACATGAACGCGCACAGAGACACGAGCAAAAACACTGGCCGCCTTCGCCTCTCGGTGGTGGGTGTTATGAAATGCTCTCACAAAGCACAAATTCCCCAGACATTTCCAGCATTCACGTTCAAGTCTGTAGTTATTGCCCCCCTCTTCCTGTCTGTCTGTCTGTATTCTGCCCCAAGGTTAAAAGAGTCCTTTTTTTTTGCTGCTCAGGAATGTCATAATAATGCCGGCTTCCTCCGGTCAGGATATTGTGTGTCTCTCTGGGTTTACACTGCCCTCAGAAAGGCACTTCAGAGGCCACCACACTCTGTTGTCTTTTAAAGAGAGCCTGATGTTGACTTTATCCCCAGAGGGTTGGGGGTTTTTCAGCGTCTTTGCCTCTCTTTCCCTTTAATATCCACCAGTTACCCATTTTTACAAGACAGTTAGTGAGAAAGGAAGAAAGATAAAGAAAAAAAAGAAGACAGAGATGGATGGAGTAAGACAAAGGTGATGCTCACAGAAATAATTCTTGGCTGGAGTTGTAAAGCCCTCGCATTTCAGAAGCCTTGACTTAACTTTTGATTTCTGGCTCCATCTGCTCACCTCTCTGCCTCCTCTTTTCCTTCTTAAGCCACAGACTGAAAGTTGCTTTGACAGCATAACTGTCAGCCCTTGTCACAGAGTGAGGAGGGCCCAAAGTGAAGGGAAGTGACAGGGTTTTATTAGAAAATCCTATTCATATCGGACACTGAGGCTCTCCAGCCTTTGTGCACTCTTCAGCAGAATAAATTAGAAAAGAGAAAAGCTGGAAAGGAAGAAAATGAAGTGCTCTGAGAAACAAGGGTAAAGAAAGCTAATGGAGAAACCACCACAGGAAGAGTAACGATCTTAAAGTGATAGTTCAAATCTTCTGAAGTGGTTTCTATAGGAAGGTTCTGAGTAATCATTATCTTACCTGTTGTAGATAGCTCTTTGAATGGCTTCAGTTTGGAGAAATGAAGTTTAATTCTAACTGAATTGATCAGCTAAAGGCTAGTCTGAAAGTAGACTAATGTGGATTACAGCAACATAATAAAAAAATATTAGCTCAATTTTATGACCTCATTTCCAAAAAAGCTGAGAAGTTGTGTAAAATGTTTTGCTGCCATCAAATTAGCTTTTTTCCCCCTTAAAACTATACAATTTCTTTAAACACATGATGTATTTTGCCATTTCTGTGATTGCAAATCGCTGATTCCGTTTTCATTTACATTTTATACGACGTCTCAACGTTTTTCAGAATTGGGGTTTGTGAGTTCCCTCTTTTTCTTTTCTCCAGCACATCAACAATGACCACATCCACGGAGAGAAGAAGGAGTTTGTGTGTCGATGGGAGGAATGCTCTCGAGAGCAGAAGCCCTTCAAGGCGCAGTACATGCTGGTGGTCCACATGCGCAGGCATACTGGGGAAAAACCACACAAGTGCACAGTAGGGACCCTTATATTTGACTTTATTTATTTGCAAATGATATTATCGTGTTACGATCTTATATAGTGTAAAATCTCTTATTTCCTTCTTTAGTTTGAAGGCTGTACCAAGGCTTACTCTCGCCTGGAAAACCTTAAAACTCACCTACGATCCCATACTGGTGAGAAACCATATGTGTGTGAACACGAGGGCTGCAACAAGGCTTTTTCCAATGCTTCAGATCGGGCGAAACATCAGAACCGCACACACTCAAATGAGGTACTACCATAAATTGTCACACTTTCTTGAATTTGCCATTTTAGCAAGTTGTTTTTAACAACCTGCTTTCTGTTACCCTTCAGAAACCCTACGTGTGTAAAATCCCCGGCTGCACCAAACGCTACACAGACCCTAGCTCGTTGCGCAAGCACGTAAAGACAGTACATGGGCCGGAGGCACATGTCACCAAGAAGCAGCGTGGGGATTACCCGCGCCCGCCACCGCAGCCGCGGGAGCCTGGGGGCAACAGCCAGGGCCGGTCGCCTGGGCATCTGCCCCTGGGTGGGTATACGGACCAAAGGGAGTACAACCATGTTACCTCAAAACAAGATGAATGTCTGCAGGTGAAATCTATCAAGACTGAAAAACCCATGGTAAGGCTTCATTTTATGCTTCATGTTTACTTTACATTAACATCATTTTGATCCTTTTACTTTTACTTTCTAACACTCCTATGAAAATAATTTAATGTATTATTTGAAAGCTTACTGATCTGAATAAGGACCCTGCACATTCAGCTCTGAAATCTTCTAATGAGTGCATCTTTTCCTTTATCCAATGCTTCGGCATTTCTCTTCCTTCCTTTCTAAGGACAGTGGGTAATCAGGTGAGATAGGTATCACAATGCATTTGTGAAAAATGTCTCATTTCTTCCTCTCTTCTTCATCACATCCTGTTGTTTTACACTTTTCTCATCCTGTTGCAACTACGGTGGTGAGCATTTTCAACTCAAACATGCTGAATTTATTTCCATTTTGGGTCTTCGTCAGCCTTCATATTCACGAAGAGATTGTTTTTCTTCATTTTGTTGTACACCACTGATATTTATCTTTGCAATGCATTCCTGGGAGCAGTGTTTGTCCCTTTGGGTAGAACTGAAGCGGCACTGAAACTGATCCCAGTGTTGCAGAGCACAGCCATAGTCTTACTTTTAAACAGGGTGAAAAGCCTCCAACACTTCTGACATTTTATACCAGAAATGTGTCTTTGTTATTCCGTATTGTAGCATTTTCTAAACAGTAAAATTAGAAGTTAGTCAGTCTTTAATCCCTTTTACCTTTCCCCTGAAAATTTGAACATAATTTTTCCTTTGAAGTGTTTTTTTTTCTCTCAGTTACAGAAGGAGGCATTCCTCACCTTTGTAATGCTTTATCTGTGAGGCCGCTTTTGTTTTTATAGCCATTTGCTCTCAGAGCTTCAGATATTATATTATCTTTTTAGTTTATTCTTCATCGTGAGCTGACAAACTCAAAATCATTCTGTGTGACACACCAGCTGTGGTTGACATTCAGCCCAACTCATGTAATATTGTATAAAACCTGTACATAAAGTTAAAACTCCATACAGATGTAAATGCACTGTTTTGCCATATTGCATGATGTTAATAGGGACTGCATCCTCCAAAGCATATACATGGCATCATTGTTTGTGACATATGACTGTATTTTTTACTTAAACATGTTCATAATGCTCTTATTTCTTGTTTGACTGTGTCTGTCAGACGTCTCAGCCAAGCCCTGGCGGTCAGTCTACATGCAGCAGTGACCAGTCCCCCGTCAGCACCTATCCCAGCAGTGGAGTCCAGCTTGCTGTGAGCGCCGGACGCTCGCCAGGGAAGGGGCTGGAGGAAGACGAGGAGGAGGAGGAAAACGACGAGGAGGCAGAGGAGGGGTGCGAGGGGGAGCCGGCCCCCGTCATGGACTCTACGGTCTCCACCGCGACCGCAGCCATGCTGACCTTGCAGGCGAGGCGAGGCATTGGCCGCCCCATGCGCTGGATGGAGCACATGAAGATGGAGAAGCTGAAGCAGGTGAACGGAGCGCTGCCCAGGCTGGGGTCCCTGTCCCCTACACCACCCCCGAAAGGTTCGGCAGCTCCAAACATCCTGGGGAAGGGTAAGTCTAAAATCTTTAAACTTTTTTTTCAGATCGTTTCAAATTTCTTTAGTTTGTCCAAGTTAGTTGAATCGTTTTCTAAATGCTCTTAAAATGTTTTTTCTTACCATGAAACACCTTTAAACAAAATTTATGGGACTGAATAAGCCCAAAATCTATCTAGCCAGTTTTTGCTGAAGTGAAAATGTGCTTTTTTCACTGGAAAGTAGTATCAGAACCATATCAAGCTGTACATCATATCAGAGAGAATAGCATGTAATGTAATGTTTCATGGCCAATTCCTGCCAGATCTCTCAAACAGATGTTACCATCTGTTTTAAAGATCTCTCCACACTTAACTTTTCTGGTTTCTTCTATCGAATTCTCCTGTAATATTTCTTTCACCACACTTAATTTTCCTTGGTTTCTTTTTCTGTGTCCTAACTTTCTTCATTTGCTTGTCCTTGTCTGCGTCTCTCCCTCAGGATCCTGCCTGGGCAGGCAGTGGGGGGTGTCTGCTCCTCAGCCACCTGCCCACCCTGAGCTGAGCAGCACAGAGCTAACGGTGCTCAGTTTGATCAGAGACCGGCGCGACAGCAGTGGCAGTGCCACCAGTTCAGCCTATCTGAGCAGCAGCAGACGGTCTTCGGGCATCTCCCCCTGCTTCTCCAGTCGTCGATCCAGCCAGGCTTCCCAGAGCGAGGGCACAACATTCGCTGCCAACCACCGTCGCATTCATAACCTCAGCTCCACTGACTCTTATGACCCCATTTCAACCGATGCGTCCCGTCGGTCCAGTGAGGCTAGCCAGTATGGAGGTTGGGTAGCAGGAGGAGGTGTAGGGATACTCTCAGGTGGGAGCTGTGGAGGCATAGGAGGAGTTGGCATTCAGGGAGGAAGTGGCTCACGGGGGATGCTCAACTTAACCCCAGCACAGCATTACCACCTTAAAGCAAAATATGCTGCAGCTACTGGTGGCCCACCTCCCACGCCTCTACCTAACATGGAGCGCATGAGTTTGAAGACTCGAATGGCCATGATGGACGAGGGTGGCAACAACCGCTGTTTGCCACCTCTAGTTAGGCCACCTTACTGTGGTGACAGCAATAGTGGGTATAATAATGAGTGCATGGGACATGTAGGTTCCAGAAGAAGGGTCTTCTATCCTGGTGAGGGGCCACTGAGTGGGAATCGTAGAGCCAGTGACCCTGTGCGGACACAGGCTCCTGAAATGTGCAGTTTGCCTCCAGTTCAGCGCTTCAGCAGCCTTAATAATCTCCACCCTCTTCCTCCCCTGACTTACCATTCTTCACCTGAGTCTCGCAGTTTTAGCCTACAGAACTACACACGCTCAGAGAGCAACATGCAGAACTCGTCAAACACCCCTAGCATTGCAGAAAATGCTGCCTTAGAAGCTCTGGCCATGGAGAATGATCAGGAGCCTGACCTGTTGTTTGGGGATGAGGATATGCTGCCAGATGACTTAGTGCAGTACCTGCACTCTCAAGTTCAGATGAACAGCAGCTCCTATATTCAGACTGAGGACCAATTAGCTTCTAGTCAACAAGACACCTCTCATGCAGGTGGTATGGAGGGAATCCAGACTTCAGGGTCAGATGGGACATTCCTTGGGTCCCACAGTCTTCAACAGCAGCAGAAATCAGAGAGGAACAGTCCTAGTAGGCTCCCCATCCAGTGGAATGAAGTAAGCTCTGGAAGTGCTGACAGATCTCCTCAAAAAGAACAAACCCACCATTCACAGTATGGAAGGTGGCCTAATGTAGAACATGAACCCACATCCGTACCATTTGGCAAGTTCCGAAATATGGTGGTTCACCAGCAGTTGCCTGCTGACTTCCAGAACGGCTACCTCCAGGCAAACCAGTCTCAAAGTGTTAATCCTGGGGTGAAACTTGAGACATCCCCTAACTCCTGCATGGAGATGAGAGGTACTGGTCACAACTCTACAAACACCTTTGGCAGGTCCAACTTCATCCATATGAGCAACAGGCCTCCTCCTCAAAGTCTGAAACAACACACATCCAACCTGAAACAGAGCTACTTCCAGCAGAACAACAACAGTAGCACCTCTTGGCAGGTCGGAAACAATCTAACCCTCAGCAGGGCCTTCATGGACAGTTTCTCCAACCTTCCCCAGGCACCTCCTTCTTATCAAGATCGGCTGATACACGTCCCTCACCCACCGATCAATGGTTCCAAGAACTTAGTCAAAACCCAACAACACTTCAATTCTGAGAGCTCCAGTGAGATCCACCCAAGCCCCGGCCAGCCCCAACAACTACAGAGGAGTGGAGACCAGTGTTCGCTTGCATATCAGGTATCAGGGCTGAAACTGGAAAATCCAGACAATGGGTACATTGAGCAGGCCTTTGCAGACTGCCTCTCTTATGAACCAGCAGATTGCAAGGCCTCTTCATTCACTGTCCTGGAAGACCAGAGTTTGCTGGACTCCATGGCTGTCTCTGAGGAACCAGGTGGCAGCAATGAGAACACAGTTGCCCTTCCCTCCCCAGGTACAGACCAAGTGACCAGCACAGTGGATGGTCGCGTGCCTGGCATATTAGATGAAGGGGTAAATCTGGACTTTGGAGCCATGTTGGAGGACGGTTATGATCAGGGTAGCCTGGTCTCGGGGATATTGAGTCCCTCCATCTTCCAGGGTCTGTCCAGGACCTCATCACGCCTTACCACCCCACGAGCATCAGCTACCTTCCACAATGTAGCCCCAGGCCTGAGTAATATGGCCATTGGGGACATGAGTTCGCTCCTCACCACCCTCGCTGAGGAAAGCAAGTTCCTGGCTATCATGCAGTAGCCACTCCTTCTCTCTGATTTCTCCTCCCTTGGAAAAAAAAGGAAAACAGAAGAGTAAAACATTGGTGTATGTGAAGATTGAGACAACAAAAGTGGCGACTATGAGAACTTTAAAGTTGCCAAACTGTCTTATTGTAGGAAGATGTCATCCCACACAGAACTGGGATGTGTCAAAAATTTGTAAAAATAAAGAGTTATATTCCTTTTCTGGAATGAAGGCTATTTTTTGGAAGCCCTTCTGTTTGTACAATTATGTGACGGTGAGGAATAGCTCACCTCCTTAAAATCAGTATTCTGTGTAATGTAACTGTTTTTGCTGTACATCCTATTTGTAAAAATGCATGTACTCAAGTTGAACACTGTCTATATAAGTACATAGACTAGATTATGTGCCAATTATCAACCGGTGTAGTATCACAGGTACACAACCGCTAAATCTTTTCTTGACGTTGCGGGTGAGACATGGGGTCACTCATTTACCGGGCCCCCGATGATAACTTTATATATCATAGGTTTTATTAGGTGGTATATTTACATTTGATGTCATTATGTTTGTTTGTATGTTACTTTCGTGGAACTGTAAACGTTTCAGTGCTTCTACCAAGTGGTATTTTTGTCAAGATCCAGTCCAAAACAATGGATGACACATCCAAGTCTTCAGCCGCCATAGATCGTCATCTACTTGATATCTAAATGGCTTGATTTTGTTAGTCTGGTAAGGTACTCACAAGTGTATGTAACAGTGTTTTTTTGTATTCTGTTTGTGGTCTGATTTTTGATGTTGGATTGCACGGAACTGAATGGACATTGCGTCCTAAATTTGGTGCTTTATGTATTCTTACATGAATTGATATGAGTACTTGTTTGGTTTTAACGACCGATACACAATAAGGTCCACGGCATTTCAGTGCTGTAACATGTTGTGTTTTGTTTTATAGGAAATCAGACATTTTGTTTTTCTCCAAAGCTCTTAAAATTCAGAATGTGTACTGCCATCAAGTATTGCAGTGATTTTGTCAGCAGTGTTAGTATTGCCTTGTAGTCGTTTGTGACTGCACACAGAATACTGAAGAGTTTACCTTTCATTCAGAGAAATTAGGTACAAACCTTTTTATTGTTCTTTGGTACTTTTGTTATTTTGTAGCTGTGCATTGTTGGGGTTTTGTTATTTCAAAGAAGTAAAGATTGTTTCCTTTGAGAGAAGGAAAGTACTGAGATATGTGCCTTAAACGTACAGTATCTGCCTGTCGGTAAAGAGAACGATCACTGCCAATCTTCCATTGTGAATACTTAAAAAAACAACAGCATCAAAAAGATAGGAACTTAAACATGTAAAGTGTCTTGTGAGACGTGAAAAAGAAATAGAACAGAACATTTATATGAGAAAAGTCTGAATATTTGAAAAGCTGAGATTTGCGACATGCATTCTACTTTTTTCTTCTGTTTAAAGTTTTCGCATTTATTGTGCTTTTATATATATATATCGTGTAAATAAACGACTCCTTCTGTAGGCTTAGCAAAGGGAATGTGGAGTATCCTGGGACCAATAAAGAACTGACTTCAAAGATTCCCAGGCCCTGGGCAGAGGAACGGCAGATCTGGCTCAGAGCGGAGCTTCAAGTGCCCAGCACTGCACCACCGCTTCACTCTTTTATAACTGACAACAAATGTTTGTATGGTTTTAATAAAAATGGAAATTATATCTTCAGCCTCTTTTCCTTTTGTGAATGACAGGTTTTGATAAAACAGCCAGTGTGCAATGAGTAATCCCATGTCAGTTCTAAAATTTACATGTCAGGACAAATAATGCACATCATCACTTTTAAACAAAGCCAAAAATGTAAAAGTTGTATGTGAAAAAAAAAAAAACCCTCAAGTTGAACTTTAATGCCTACATAGAAATAATGAGGATAAGTATTAACTCGGAGAAAATCATCAGCTCTATAGAAGCAGAAGTTTTGGTAGTTCTCTGAAACAATCAGGTGTGTGTTAACATAGTGCCAAGATGGAAAGATAGCAGCAATCATTTTAGGAAAGTTACAAAGCTGTCTATCATGCTACATTATAAAAGATTATTCACAAATGTATAACTGTTAGGAATGTTGTCAATCTGCCCAAAAGTGGAGAGCCCTGCTATTTTCAGACAGCCGTTATATAGTGCAAAGCTCAGAGAGATTATGAAAAACCCAAAAGCTACATCTCCGACTCCACAGGCCTCAGTCGGCATCTTAAAGAGTAAAGTTCATTAAAAGATAATCAGAAAAAGACTGGACAAGCGTGGCTTGCTTAGAGATTTGCCAGAAAAAAAAAAGGCATGACGGATTGGATCAGATTGCATTCGAACAATCAAAACGTCTGGAATGATGTCCTTTGGATGAGGCCAAAGTAGAAATGTTTGACCATAATGCTCAATGTCGCATGTCTGAAAAACCAAACAAAGCATATCAACACAAAGACCTCATCCCAACTGTAAAGCACGGAGGTGGAGGAGTGATGATTTGGGCTTGTTTTGCAGCCACATGACCTGGGCGCCTTCTGGTCATTAAGTCATTAAGGCTTTTGTTACGTAAAAAAATTAAGTGTGGTACTGGTCTTAACTTAAGAATGGACCGTTAGTTTTATGGACTAATAGGTAAAACTTTACAATGATTATCTTTAAAACATGTTGAATTGACTTTATGAAAACATGTACCCAAGATGAAGAACAAACCCTTCTGTAACTGAGTATCATCTATGAATATTGTTCATTTAAACACACTTTTAGCTCTCGGATGTTTCTGATGCCCTCTAGTGTTCATTACAAGACATTACATGCTCGAGTTGACCTCTGCTCTCATGAATTTGATGGCTGTAAATGACTTGTTTGGTTACATACTCACATTAAAGGCAGCCGTGTCCTCGTCTCCTCACGTTGAGATTAAAGCCAGCAGGTGTTAGCACGCCATCTCATTCACGCTGACATCTTTACTGGTGGTTATCCCACTACAGCCTACGTGTATTTACAGACCCCTTGAGGTTGACAGCCCATCAGCGCCGATCAGAAGCCCTCTTTTAGTAGATTTTGTTCAAGCAGAGAGCTCTTGCATCACTCTCCCACTTTCAAAAATGGAGGAGAAATTGGAATCTTTTTCAAAGCGAGCCTCCCATTAAGCTTTTCAAGGCGCTCAAGTGCAATTTCATGATGAAAACGGAGGGAAGTGCAAGACCTGGAATTTGTTAAAACTGGTTACAAAATAGAGGTTTTACTTTTGATGCTCCAAGGTTGCTGCGGCCGTCTTATAATCCATAGAAACGACCCTTTTATGAACACATTATCTTATTAGAGCTGAACTGTACAGTTCTGGTCAGTTATTTTCAAACCTTTTATTTTTAATTGTTAGTCAATGAATTGAGACTCATTACAGGATATATAGTTCATTGCATATCCAAAAGAAGAGAAAACAAACAAACAAACAAAAAAAAAACAGCTGTGTGTACAGTAGGAAACATTTTATTACTAAAAAGCTGTTTTATACTGAAGGTGCTCTTTCGGCAACGTTTCCACAACTATTTATTATAATCACAAGATTGATTTTACCACTTCATTTAAAGAAAAAAGAATTAAACATACACAAAAGAACAGTAACCACAGACTATATGTACAACATTTAGAGGGGAGGGTCGCGGGTGTGGCTTCTTCAGGCCAGCATCGTTTCGTTCGGTGTTTTAACACACCAGGCTCAAACAGGAGGCACTTAAACGTGAGAGCCTTTAGAGCTAGGACCAAGCCAGAGTGCAGCGGAGGGGTGGGGTGGGGACAGGACAGTAAAAAAAAAAAAAAAAAAAAAATCACTACCTGCTTTCAAAATTAAAAACCTTAAACTAGAAATGCAAAATGTGCTCGTTTTTCTTCAGCTCAGGCCTCGATGTCGGAGGTTTGCGGTAACATGAGGGACGCTGATTGCAGAGACGGAGCATTTACACAGGCCTGCGCCACAGAGCACAAAGGGTGCACATTCTAAAGCATGCAGTGACCCACATTGAGCAACGTGGGCCAAAACAAATGATGTATTCTGAGGTTGGCTTTTATGACAAAATTTTAACTGTCTGCTGCTTGATATTCTTAATGCAATAGACATACAGTATTTACAGGAACGATGTTTTTCTTTAATCATCTGTCACTCCAGTGCCAGTTAAATTAAAAAAAAGAAAAAAGGTCGAACTGCATTGCAGGGTATGAGGGGAAGTTTACAACGAAAACTGCAAAAATCTGTAACTTTGAGAATGGCTACCATTTCAATGATCTATTTACAATAAAACAATGATGTATCCATTAAAGTCATGTTCAGGAAGAACAAAACTCGAGTCCGTAGGTGGGTTCCCTCGCTGCAGAGTTCCTGTCAGAGCTGGTTTAGTGGTCGGTTCTGTCCGCCTGCTGTGGGAGTGTGTGGTGTTCAGGGTGTCAGATCTTCTCCTGGATAAAGGGGTGCTGTAGAGCCTGGTTTATGCTGATGCGTTTAGCTGGGTCCAGCATCAGTGTGCCCTCCAACAGGTCCTTCAGCTGCATCACCTTCTTCCTCTGGTCCTCAGGTAGCCGCTGGCCTCCTATTAATTCCGCCAGCAGGTCTTTGGTAGGGTTGATGGTGCTCATCACTGTCACCTTTTCCTGTCGACACAGAACAAAAAAACAACAACATGAGAAACACGTCAAAGTTGATAAAAATGCTTTATAATTTATTAACAAAACCACATGATGTGGCTACAGACTGAGCAGCTGAAAATATGTAGTGTAAGCTTGAAGGTTGTCTTACCCTTTCGGTCACTTTGTCTACTTCAATGTACAGAAAGTTCAAGTTCTGATCAAAGTGCTGGTCTTTGAACAATCCTTTCCGGATCATCTGAAGAAAAAAATCCACAAAATTGCATCACTTCTCGAACACAACATGAAACAGCAACCCTTCTGACTTTCTCCTAGGAAGGAAGTGATACGATCTGATGCAACGTTACCTTGTTGGGCATCTTGCCCTTCAGGTCCATCGCCAGCTTGAGCATGTGATTGTTGGAAGATCCAGGAAGCAGGATTCTGCCGGTGTACAGCTCGTACAAAGTGCAGCCGACAGACCACATGTCAATGCCGTAGTCATACGGCTTCCCTATGACTGAGAAAGGGATTTTAAGTAAAGCTCGAGTTCAACAGAAACTGATTCATGGCGAAAACAGAAACCACTACTACTTACTAATTTCCGGAGCTCTGTAAAATCTGCTGACGAGATACGGTGTGATGTCGTTGTCAGCGACATGTGACGCAGAACCAAAGTCACAAAGCTTCAGAATGGTTTTTGACTCGTTTACCTTTTAAAAAAGGACAAAAATATCATTGTATATTACATGTGAGGCTGCAATTCTGATTATTCCAGAAAACCGAGTTGCATTTTGATGGTACCAAGATGTTGTCTGGCTTGATGTCAGCATGGAGGATGTTGCAACGCTTGAGCAGCTTCAGAGCCAAGAAGAGCTGTTGGCTGTAGGATCGCACAGCTTTGATATGGAGCCCAACATCTTTGCCGTATTTCTTCAGCACCTCTCGTAAATTCATACTACAGATGAGACATGAACAAGCAGGGTCAAATAAAAGCTAAATGATGTCAAATGACGACATAGGAAAGCTGGCACTCCTCCCTTTCAGTACCTTAGAGGCTCAAACACAAGACAAAGATGCTGCTTGTGGTAGAAGTGTCGGAAGAGGCGAAGGCAGTGGAACTTGTCATCGGGATCAGCATCATTCAGCTTCCTGAGGAATTCTAACTCTTTCAAACCCGTCTTCTGCCTGTTTATCACATACAAGTGCAGCAATTAGAAATGAGGCACTGAAATTTAAAGATAAGTCTAAATAGGAAGTGTTGATAGCCATAAACCAGCTATTTACTGTTAAATGGTTACTCACATAAGCTCGTTGTTTCTGATGATCTTGACTGCCACCTCCTGGCCAGCCCTGGCAGTGTCCCTGGCTCTGATCACGTTGCTGAACACTCCCTGACCCGTGTAGCCGTATACGTCATAGCGCTTGTCTAATGTCTCGCCAATGTTCACCCCTAAATAAACACAGAATCCACAAATTTGTTTATGAAAAAAAAGCTGGTATATAGTTTAAAAAACACAAATGCGTGTGATTAGCGCACTTAGAATGCAAGAAAAATAGTGCAAATCTAGAAGGTGACATTGCTCCCATTACTGCTACGGAGTCCTTTTCAGTTTGTGATTAAATCCATTTTGCAGGTCTATCTGGAAACATCAGGAAGAATTTAAAAGCACTTACTGTAGTACCCCTCAGCATCCGTCCAGTTGTCCCTGAGGTTGGGGTTCTCCTTGAAGTCCTTTCCGAGTCCAGCTGCTCTCATCCTGGCGCTCTGCAGAGACAGCACAAACAAGGTCAAGCCATGTGTCACCCCCAGTATTTTTTTCATGAAGCAAAAAGGCAGTTTATACGAGACTTAACATTTCAATACTTACGTCAAAATGAGCAGCAAACATGTCGTCTGACTCTGTAAACATGTCGGGGGCTGAAGGCTTCTTTGGGTTGGCTCCTGAAACAAAACAGCAGCAAAACAAACAGACCACAACACCAGATGAGTGCCTCAGCTTATACATCATATCCCAAAACAGTATATCTGGAACATGTGTTTGATTCACATACTCTGCAGAGATCAAAACATGCTGCAGGAGGCAGACACAACCAGGCTTTGGAATACAAGCCAGCAACTGAATGAACACATGACAGAAGAAAAACACAAAATTATAACCACTGCATCACAAAACTGCAGTTCTCACACAGAGCATGCCGATAACTTTCTGTCAATTTGTGTACTTTGGTTAATCTTTATCGTGACACCTCATGTGTAATAGAACGCAAACAAATGCCAATATTTAAAATATTTAAAAATATTACTGTTCGTGCAGTAGACTGCAGCTTTATCAATTCATCATCCTGTTTCTGCTCTGGTGACTGCAAAAGCTTCACGATTAGGAAAAAGAAAATCTGCTATTTTAATTCTGAGAAAAATTAAAGTTGAGAAGCTTCTTATTTGTGAGATAAAGCTTTAGCTGAACGCTTCCATGTTCACATACGGCTGTGTTCTTCAGCAGCAGATGCAGTGACTCAGGTATCCCTTCACCAATAACAAAAGGCTTCAGTGGAGCCGAATCGCCTGTAGTTACCTCATTGGAGACAAATATTGAATTTGTGCATCCACGCAACTATTTATGAGCGTCCTAGAATAGTTTTGGGTAGTTTTAAAGCATGTGGCCACTACCAGTCAACAAGGGAGCACATAAGATGGGTGGTTCATTCAGTTGGCCTTGTACGCCAACAGAACTAGTTCTTTTAACCAGGACATTACCGTCTTTCTCCTGGGCGATGAGGTTGTGCTTGGCTTTGATGCTGGCCTCGAAGGTGTTGACGTTCTCGCGTTCATACTCCTTCACATCTGCAGCTACTCGCTCCAGTATGTCGTCGGGCGAGGGTGACCGGCTACGTGTGCTGCTCTGAGGACTGTTGGGCTCAGACACCAAGCTGGTGTCTTCATTCAACACTTTGTATTTCTGTGCAACAATAAAAGCGGGGAGATCAGCCACAAAATCCTTCCCTCTTCAATAATTAGTCTATACGTGGTTAAGTAACAGACCTGGACGATCGCCATGCGCTGCTGTCGCCGCTGTTCAATGAGGGCTTCTTCATCGACCTCCTCCCCTTCAAAGTCCTCCAACCTGCAAACAACCAGAATTAGAGAAACACAAATACATATTTACCCTGTAAATTAGCAATAAATCACATCTAAATAATGTTTACTAAGAGTCAATTTATGTACTTGACTTCCTTAATCTTAATGCTTCTCAATTTGCTCGTGAACTCATTTCAAATAAAAGAATATATAAACAAGATAGTGTAACGATGATGGACTGGATATAAGTGGTAAAGAGTTTCAAAATAAAACAGAAAAATTAGTAGAATAAGCAGGAGTTCAAAAAGGTTAAATGACATTGATATACAATTTTTAAACTTGTCCCTAAATCAAAATTAGACTGAAAGTATTCACACAACTTTTATGATTGTTTAAACTGTCTTCTATCCAAGTAATTCCTCTAGAAAAGCTAGAGTTAAAAAAAAAAGCTAAACATTCTTTTTCATAAATGAATTTTTTACTCACATTTCTCCCTCTGAGGATTCCTGGTCAACTTTCATCCCCTCTGAAAGACTCCCTTTAAACTTGTCTTCGTCTCTGCTGCGCCGCCTCCTCCTCTCCCGATCACGAGACGTTGAGCGACGATACTGGCGGAGCCTACCATACCTGTCTCTCTCCCCAGACCTGCAAGCCATGTCAAAGATGGATGATTAATCACTTCAACCAACATAAATCAACACAAGAGTCCAACTCTGCCTTTAATTATGGGAACTGCTAAGATATGTTTGAACATTTGGGAATTTCTTAGAGGAAAATGAGCAGCAATCACCTGTGTCCGAGTGGAGACCTGCTTCGTCTGCGGGGTGAAGACCGAGAGCGTCGCCGTGGTGACAGGGATCTCCTCCTGAAAGGTGAGCGACTCACTCTGCGACGAGAGGATGATCTGGGACTCTTCTCTCGTGATCTGTCTCTGGCTGGTCCAGCATCTGGCCGAGATCGCTTCCTACAGCACGAAAGGCAAATCATTTATCCATAATCTGCCCTTTTATGATCATACATTTGTTCCGTTTTATGTGTTAGAAAGAACTTTTGATGAAACAATGTTGTAGATGCAAAGCAGAGAACCTATGAAAAAAATGTAACCACTTTGTCAAACATCAGTTCTTTTAGTACGTAAGTAAGTTTTGTTGGCTGCTCACTTCTTTGGGGGTTGCCACAGCAAGCAAACTCGCATGAACGATTTGGCAATTGTTTTACGCCGGATACCCTTTCTGCAGCAACCTGGGCTCGAACCTGTAACCTCAGGATTACAAGCCCACCTTACAGTTCTTTTATTGCTCTACAATTAACTCTACTACACAAAACTTTAACACTAAATATGATTTTGATCAATCACTCTAATGAATCCATGTTTTATTAAACTTCTCAAAGAGACAAAGGCTGTACACATCAATAACATTAAAATTAGAATTTTTCTTCAATTTCAGAAGCAGGCTTTCATTTTAATTCATTATTTACAAAATTATAAATTAAAATAACAATCAATGCTAAAAATCAGTTGGCATGTGAATATCATGTGTCATGTGTAAATGAGATTAGTTGCTCTTATATTTTTTGAACTTTTAGTTTTTCAAAAGAAATAAACATATGTTGCAACAGCAGGTGATGTTTGTTTTGAGATCTCCATCTAACTGAAATGTTACCTATATTATAAATTGTATTTACTGTTCCACTTTTAGGATGGCTAGACATTTGTGGGAGAAACTAGCTTAGTGACCTCAAATCATGACGACAGAAGCAACTGTTCAGACAAAGCTGCAGTAACAGAAATGCTTGATGTTTGAATTCTGAACAATAAGTGACAACTCTAAAAGGTCAAACTGTTGACCAACCTGAGCGGAGAGTCCTGCCTGTCTGCATCCCTCCTCCTGGGGTCTGCTGAGCGGCTGCGGGGTCTCCTTGGGGAGGACTTTGTCCTAGATGGAGAGTGGCTCAGTTTTGATGTCCTGTCCGAGGCACTACCAGCTGTGTGGTGGGCATCTCTGTGACGAGGAGAAGAACTGCGTTTCCTTATGGGGCTGTGAGGCACTCGTCTGTGGGGGGAGCGGTTTTCTTTTCCCAACGACGTGTCCTTAGACGGAGACTTGGCTGGCCGTTTGTCCCGATCAGCATCTGAGCGACTTGGGCGTTCTCGCACGGGCGATCTGGACCGTCGACTCGGTCTGTCTTGGTTTGGTCTGTCATCTCGCTGTGGAGAGGGACGTCTATCGACACGACTGACTTTCTGCTCAGCTCTAAAGTTGGAGGGAGAATTAGACTTCCTTCTCTCCTTGGACTGATCAGCACTGCCTGAACTCTTTTTGTCTTTTGATCTGCTCCTGACGCGACCTCTGTCTTTAACACCTGTATCTTTACTGCTTTTGGTCCCCTTGTCCTGCTTTGTCTCCTTGGCAGGTTTATCTGCAGACTTACTCCGACTACGACGCTTGGAGCCGGATTTACTGACCTCTGTTGTCGAGTCCCGTCTAGACTTCCTATTTTTCCCCCCTCTGGGAGATACGGGTTTACCTGAGCTGCCTCTTGGATGCTGTTCTCCATTTCTGAACCTTGCATCTCCATCCTCTTCAGATCCAGAGTTATAGCCCTGAAGGATTAAACCCATGCCAGACTGAACCTTGCCCTCCATCAGCTGGCTGTCCAGTTCAGCTTTGATCATGGCCCTCTGTTTCTCCAGATCCTCCAAAACAGCCCTGTCATCGAGACTCGGATTTCCAGACGAGGGGGACGATTCCACCTTCCTCTGGCTGGAGGAGCCAAAGAGCACGGCAGCAGAAGGGGGGGAACCCTCTTTGCGCTTGTGTTTCCTGTGTTTATGTCGATGCTTGCGTTTGCGGTCCTTGTCTTCGTCGGATGCATGTTTGTGTTTTTTGTGCTTGCTGCGATGCTTGTGTTTTTTCCTCTTGTGTTTGCCGCCACTGCTGCTGTGATGTTTGGATTTGTCATCCACCTTATCATCGATATTTCCAGCTTCCTCCTGGCATGAAAACACATTAAAAGTACAAATTAACCAAGTATCATTTTATGTAGATGTAGAACTGGTGATTTAAATTAAATTGCTTATCTTTACAAGTGTTATATTCAGTACAACTAATGTTGCGTGAAATGTTACTAAACTTTGAAAGGGGTTTTACAATCACTGTCTGGATCTGAGTTGGACTTTTTTTTCTTCTTTTTTGCAGTTTAAGCATGCATTTTCAGTTTACACCGATTCAAAATTCATCTACATTAAGAAGAGAGAGAATGAAAGAATATGAAACTTTTACTGTAAATATACATGAACTTTTAGGAGGTTATTTACCACCATCGAAGACTTAAGTCTTGCTCTTGTTCATCCCTACCTCTTCCTCTTCCTCTGACAAGTCCCCGCTGTCCTCATTTCCACTTCTTTCGTGGCTTTCCAGATCTTCCTTTCTGCTCAATTGAGAACAAATGTAAATCGTTAGACAAAAACATGTTGTAAAGATGATGTTAAAACAGCAACTCTTTATCTTTGAATTAGCTGAAAAACTGGCAAAGAATGTGTAGGAAACGTCGTTTGGGACAGTGTTGCCATCAGCAGTGGTCAAACACTAAGTCTCAAAATAGCACACAAAAATACTTAAGTAAACATAAAAAAATACAATATCATAATCCAATTTAATCTTACTTGTACTGAAATGCTCTTTGCGGATACGGTATGAGTTAGTCAAATAAGCACAGACGTTAACTTTGAGCAAACCAATGAAGGTTACGTAATGTTCCTAATTTAACTTAAAACTGAGGTGACGCTAACTAAGCTGACTAACATATCTACTAACTGATGTGGCACTGACACTTATTTATTGCCAAGTCAATTTCACATGTTAGCTCTTCCTTTATTCCAAACCGCCAAGACAATTTTTCAGCTAATAGCTCCGACATGCTAAATGCCTTTAGCAAACTATGCTAACTTAAATAATGGGATCGTCGAAAACAAACCTACAAAATGTTCTGAAAGTGGTCTGACATGCACACCGTATTAGAACGAACGCCAACAAATACAACTACATACACATGTAGTAGCTCTGCGTTTAACAAAACTTGTGGACACCTGAGCTAAAGAACATTAGCCTCTTAGCCCAAAACGTTAGCCGGTCGTTAGCATGTAATTTAGCTCGCACGGGTAGCAACGTCAACTTGTGGCTCTTTCCGGCGCCACACTTCATACGGTTTCCTTTTAATATAGGACCTGGAAGGCGTTTACACCTTACAGACACAAACCCTTATTGTTAGGAAATAAATAACTTACACGTGTTCGTTGCCATTATTCATTCTTCTGGACATGATGTCTATCTCCACGTCTGCCATTTTCCTCAGCTGAGGAGTCGCTTTTCTTCTTCTTCTTCGAATGATTAGGACGTCCACGACTCCATAGCGTCAGTCTGCCCCCTGGTGTGTTGGCGGCGCACTGCAAACAGGAAGTGTACACTGTTTTTTCCCTTCCTATTGTTTTTATTTTGTTCGCCAGGGGGCATGGTTGTATAACATTTAAGTTGAAACTGTTCACATTTATTTGATCTTTGCTGTTAGTGTAGCAGTTTATGGAACAAGAGGTGTTAATCAATTTTAATATTTTCTTCTTCTTCTATACATTTAATGGGGACCAGTTTATCTCAAAATTACAAAAGGACAGAACAAGAGGGGAAGAGATGGTTCGAACAGGCTGCATCACAGGATGTCTTTGGAGGTCATTTACTGGATCATGTGGTTTGCTCCTTCATGTGGTCTGCTGGTATACACAAGAAATAAATGTAACATTTAGTTGGCTTAGATTGTCTATTCTCAGGTGCAGCCCTGTTTGTCTGTTAGCAAAATATCTCATGAACCACAGAACACATTGAATGAAACTCCCAGCAAGTAATCATTGAATATACATTTACAACTGATTAAAGTTTGAAATCACCTTAAAACAAGACGGCTGCAACAGCTGATCAACCTTATCAAACACATAAATGACTATAACTCAGCCAACTAGCCCACAGTAATCCTCAACACAAACTTTGAGAGCTAACACATCTCACATGAGACTGTTCAAAAAGTAATTTGCAAGATTTGCACAAAAGAAGAACTTAATCTCTTCTCATCATAAGATGACTTTAGTCTAAAACTCTGGCATCAAAGACAGAGTGAGTAATAAGCATTACTTTAAGGAATGCTGCATTTAAATAAATGATATATTTTACCTTAAAAATTGTGTAAATATTTGTGCCCTTTTGTAAAGACTTTGGATTTTAGCAAGTAAATACACTGACATTAATTTAAAACATACTATAGAAGGATTTAGAGAGCCTTGAAGTAATTTTGGTTAAAAAAAATTGCCTTCATTTCACGTAATAGTTGTAAAAAATTTTATTGGAAAATCTTCCGAACTCTATCAGCTTTCAAACTAAGTACAGCAACACTTCACACCAGTACATTTTGTTAGATAAAAAGAAATTTACTTTAACTGACAAGAAAGATGTTCTGCAGAATATGTCGTAGATAAATTTCAGTATTTTTAAGGAACGTGCCACAAAACAGAAGTCTAAAATTTTAACAATACATCAAATGTTTAAAACTGCAAAGATGCTTTACATTAAGATGTAAAAATAAAGTTTCGATTATTGACCATGACTGCTTTTTCTAATATTAGCTGTAAGAACTACTGTAATGTGTCCAAAGAACAAGCTTATATGAAAAAAATGATCTCTTTTAAAAAGTGAGCTTGTAACTGTAAAGCAGAAAAAAGTAAAAAAAAAAAAAAAAGATTTTAATTTTATTTGGAAGCCCTAAATCATTGTGCTAAAGTGCAGAAAGCTGCAAAGATGATGCTTCTAATTGTTTATGTGAAATCACATGACTTTCAAGGATGCAAAAGCTTTAAAAGTGTTTGTATTATCCTCTCTTGACAGTTTTATACGAAGCAGTAAATCATGTTATTGTGAGGCACCTGCGGTTGCTTGTTCTCGGTGGTGAGAAAGCTTGCAGATATAGAAGCAATAATGCTGACAGGCTGGCAGATGGGGAGACATTCTGCCAGCTAACAGATCTGCAGATGTTGCCATTATCTGTGTGTGTTTGGGTGACTTTTTGATTTATGTAAGAGAGTGCAGAAACAAAACAAATAACCAAAACAAAACTCTGCTTTAGATTCTATTTGAATGTGTGAGAGGTTGTAGGTAACATTTTTGCCTGGAGCATTTCTGATTGAAATATACAACGTAAGCGCGGACAGCCTAAGCTGTAACTCTCACTCTGGGTCTTCGATGTGTCTCAGATTTATGTGGTGATGTTGCAAGCCGGTGGTCTCACAGCAGATTAAAGTCCCAGTCACAGAAGCATTAGATATTCCAACACCGAAGACCTCTCCTACCCAGTAAATCATGACCGTTTGCACTGTGAGACTAATATTGTGTACTGAATTCTGAAGACCAATCTCTTTGTCGTGCGTTTTATGACTCCTTCTGTGTGTCAGCAGTTTGACTATACAAAGCCTTTTCTCTTCAAAAAAATACTGTAGTTTCCTGTAACATTTAATATGTCCTTGTGTGTAATAATATTAAGGAAGGTTTTATGTCTTGTGCAAAAGTGCAACACATCCAAGATATTTATTGATAAAGCCATCTATAAATAAGTTTAAATGAGCCACTTAATTTGCACAGGCACACAAAATAAGGCACAGAATTTGGCTGCGAGGCTTTGTCGGGACCTTCCTTTTAGCTAACTGCTGAAATCTTTATCCCAACATGCAGACGTTAGCAGTGCTCAGATGCTGATGTTTAGCAGATATATTTTTCCATCTCCCCTGTCTTACAGGGAGCAGTTTCGACACATAAACTTAGGAAAAAAATCTCCAGTCATCAGTTTTGGATTTCACCCACAACTCATTCATTGACACAAAATGCTACTCAGAAGTGAGACTTGTTGGTTTCTGAGTTGTTAAACTGATGCTTTAAGTTTGGCATTTTGCTGACAACATAGTGATCCTTGTGAAACCAGAAACATTGTTTCATATGATGTATCAACAGCAGAGGGTGGGCCTGAAGAGTTGCCTACAAAACAAGGTAAACAGTTTGTCCCTTTTTGCCATATTTACATAACCATATTGAAAAGAACCACAAGCACAATGGTTTAAAAGAGTAAATCCCCTTATTAAAACCGTACACATTCATGTGAAAAATGCACTGACTTGCATAATAAACTTCTTGAATGTTTTCGAGGTGTTGTCTGACTTAGCAGCAGCAGCAGTGGTGGTGAAAAACTTCTCAAATTTGTGTGGGAGTGTCCCTGTGGTGGAGATAAGCACTGTAAAACATTTAAAGAATAACTAAGGTCTTTTGGCGTGTTCTTTCGAGGAAAAACTAAAAAATTAATGTCTTACCTGATGTAGCTAGCTTTTTGAATGACCTGGAAACAAAGAGTTTGTCTGAGCAGAGGCAAGGCCACAGTGAAATGCTGCCCCTTTCCAACAACAACTCTATTCTTGACATTTTCATGGTGCTTCATACAAACACTGTTTTATAGGCCTTTAATCCACCATTAGTTTTGCATTACACGGTAATTCGAGCAGAAATAACTACAGAAATCTATTTAATTTTCTCTGTATGTTAGACTTTTTTTTACGGGACTTAAAAAGTGTTGGCTGCAGACACCATAGACAAGAGGAAGATTTGTTAAAATTTAATTGTTGCAGGTCAGAAATAGGCCTGTGCCTTCAGTCTGCCACAGATCTGGAAACAGAGAGGAGGATAGTTATTGTAATATCCATAGATTTGGTGGTGTCTCACTTGTTTGTCTTTTCTGTTCAGGAAGGAGGGAGGAAGTCTGGTCCAGAATCCCAAGGTGGCGATCAAAGCAGGATGAAGAGGAGGGTAAGAAGGATGGTGGAGAGCGAGCAGGCAGGTGAGTTTCCACGTTAGTGTTTCGGCTGATGTTCTACAGAGATGTTCTTGTTTCAGAAGAAGACTTTCAGGGAGCTCACTGAGGGAGAAGTTCTAAGAACGAACACATTAACACTAGGAATCAGAGTTTTTTTTAAAAAAAAAACAACCAAAAACACAGGAATGCGTCGAGGACACAGTCACTATATTGACTAAAATGGTCCGATGACAGTATTATCCACTGGGCCACTTCAGAACTGCAACGCCTGCTCACAAACTCCACCTGCAAAACATAGGAAAGGAAGAAAAGAAAGAAGCAAACTCTAAACTCTATTTCTTCAAACTAAGGTTGTTGAAAGCGCTATCTACAAAAGGAAAGGTAACAGCTGATCATAACCTTTTCACAAAACCCAACTTCAAAAGATCAGAACTAGCTAACCTATCAATTAAATTAATACAAAACCTGACACCTTGAGGCAACCTATGAAGCTGATGTGTGGCATCAAAATGGCTGTAGGTGCTGAAATACTTTAGTCAGGATGAAAGTCATTCTGTTTGACTTAGAAGTCACCCCTCAGAGCTGGGAATGATGTCCCACTTGAGTTAAACGTGTTACAGTTCAGCAGTATGATTTATGGATTTGCTCATCTTTGCGCTCAGTGATGATCAGTGGCTATTTTTAGCAGCAGAGGCTGATAACAACACATCACCCTGTCATCTGCACATACAAACACAGCAACATGTTTACTGATGTAGATGGACCAGTAGTGTTTTTGTGGGCTGATGTAATGAGATTGAAACTAACAGAAGTCTCAGTTGTTAACGCTGTTAGCACCTTTTTATCTGCATGGTTGGATTTTTAGGTTCAGGTTTGAGATTCATCTTACTTTCGGCCTCAGAAGCCATCTTTGGAGAAAGTTTGCCAGTGCTACATTAACTATTTTTGTCAAAAAAATAAAAAAATTGCAGCGATAAAGCTAAAACTCTGCTTTAACGTCAAACCTGAGAGCAGAGCAGAAGCCATCCAAAAAGATTTCTTGACGTGACAGACCCACAGATCGGCTTTATCACTTTTGCTGGGACTCGTATTTTCTTAACGAGGGAATAAAGAAACAGACATTAGGTCTGCCTCAGCTCATCGTGCCCCCGCTCTCCAAGTTTCACTGCAGACACAATAAGGATCGGGCCATAAAACATGGAGTCCAACAGATGCTTGCTAAAGACAACCACAGTCCATTATAGAGCCCGTTCCAGACACTCAGGCAGTTTGCTAACCCCTCATCACCCCAGCCCCTGCACTCTTCAGTGGGTTTTGTCTATTAGTGTGGACAACTTGAGAGTTATGGCTTGGAATAGTTTCCTCCAAGCCAAGCTGCGCCAGCGCTTCTTTGTGGAAAAACGAACGCCTGTCACCATAAACGCAGATGTTCTTTGTTTTCTGACAGATGTGACCATCTTTGTTTTCGTTGTTTTCGCCTTCCCTTTCTTAACAGTTTCGCCTTTGAGCCCCTGATGTTTGGTTTTCGGAAAGAGTGATGCTGGCACAATTTATCGAGGGTAAAGAACTTTGGAAGCACAATCTAAACATATGAGCTTGTCGTAGGATTAAATTTATGTTTGCGTCAGTGAAAGGGATGAGAAAGCATATTTTCCCCCAGTTGCTGTTTCTCTTTTGTTATTAATGAGGATTTTCCTTTTTAAACTGTGCTTTAAATCCATCACAGGCTATTATTAAATGAAATAAAACAACTAGAGTTAAAATCCGGATATGATATGGTCTGGTTTATGTTGAATAAACTTCATCACAACTTCTAAATTCTTACAGGTGGAGATCATGTTGGAGAGCTACGTCAGCTGATGCAAATAAGAAAACTCTGTTATGAAGACTGCTTGATGTACATTAAGAAAAGAGACACCAATGTCACAAACTGCATCTGATCGGCTTGATTTGACTCACAGTAACTTTCTGTGACTGATCAGCATTTCCCCAGATCTAATATAATATCTTCAGGGATGATGTTCCACTACATGGAAAATTATTTGGTTTGATTTGAGTTGTTTCTACGTAGCTTCACAAAACCATACTAGTTAAGGCATAAAGGCAGGCTACATAACCAGCGACATGGAATATTAACCTGAATTACACTCATTCATATGCTACAAATACAAACCCTACAGCTAAATACTAAACTAAGTTGGACGCAGCTTGCAACTCTGAAACAATCTGCATAAAAACTGAAAACTCCTATTTTAAAGCAATGCCTAATAGCTATGTCAAAGTACTAAAAAAAAATTACTAAATAATCTGAATCTTAAGGTTTTATTCCACCGAACTGCCCCCCTGCAGAGTGACACACAAGTCTCCAACCTCCTGCTTTCCCCACTGGTTTGGCATCTACTCAGTTCTATCTGAGAAAATGCCAAAAAAATGTAGCCTAAAAAAAAGGCCTTAGAGGATGAGCGGGCAAAAATGTTTCCATATAAAGTCCTCTTTTCAATGAGTACTCATGGAATGAGGTACGGAGGCAGAACGTGCTGACTCCGTAAATGTGGTCAAACCACGGATTTGACCCAACACACAAGGAGAGGAGGTCAGATTGATAATACCGAGGCAGTTCGTATGATATGTGATCATACTAATCATGGGTTTTGAATAAAAAGTGCGCCATATAACACTCGTGAGTTAACCTTCAAAATTTCCCACAAAATTCACCATTTTTCCTGAGGGAAAGATGGTGCAAACGAATGCCAAAACCCTGACAACGCTGATAAATGGACCTCAATATATTCTTGTGAAAATACAGATTGCTCGCATGATAATACATTAAACAGAGATAATTCGGAAATGGCCTCTCATTATTTGCCAGACTCTATCTTTTCACCTTCCCTATTGTTACACAATAATAGCAGATAGTCAGCTGAGCTTTTGGATGCTTTTGTAAAGAGTTATATATAAAACTGCATGTCACATCTGAGCTACACAACAGTATTAGCACCCAGTGGCAGTCTGCACTTTATCATTAGTGGACACCACTGGGGTTTTCTTTCCACTGTATAATTTCAGCCACTGTAATGATACGGACCAGTGCTTAGCCCTGCAGATGCCTAATGAAGCTCTATACAATCCATTTCTTGCTATAAACAAACAGGGAGGGGAGCAAGACTGTCAATTTGACCACCTCATACAACAATCCAGTATCTTTTCTGTTTTTCTGTTTGGGTTGTCTGTCGGTTTACATGTTCAGGGCTCGTAGTCCCATTAAAAATAATGTAAACACTAAAGAAGAACTAGTTAAAGGGACAGTTTAAATCTTCTAAAAGAAGAGGAGAGTTTAACTACGATTAATAAGTTATAGCCTGATCACGGCCAAGAACAAGGTGAAGTGCTATTGTCTGAAAAACAGTTCAAAACAATCCTAACAGCTCATGCAAATGCTACTGAACAAACCTTTGCACAGCCACCAGTTTAGATGTTTGTTTTTGGCACAAATATTGGGCTCTTCCTGCCAGAGGTGTCCAAGTTCACAGAACCTTCTGAAGATTTTGCTCCATGGTGCTGTGTCTAAATCACATTCAGTTGTACACACAGTGATGTTAAATACAACAGGGGAATAACATTTCACTTTACGGTACAGTGAAATTCTCTCTGTGGCTGACGATGTGGAAGTCCCAGCAGAAGCAGGAACTGACTGAGAAGTTCCTTGTTTTTACGTTGCTGCTCCTTTCTGTAAAAGCAGAAAATTCCCTTTGTGTGCAGGTGCATATGTATGCCTGTGCTGGTTTTTTTTATGCTGGCTTTTGCCTGCAATTAACATGCTATTTCCTGTGTTGTACTGCTTTTACAGGAACTGTTTGGAGACAGTCCCCCCCCCCGCTTCTCCACATCTGTTAATTACAGCTGAATCGCCATTTCTTGCCTTGACCATAGCTTCCAGTAAAGGTCTTTTATTAGTCTCTCCCATCACATAAAAAAATATAAATGTGTTGTTCACAAGAGCAATGCAAAACCTATCTGCTTCTCTTTGGGTTGCTGTGCCAAAAAGAAAAACAGTTTGATTGATTTTCTTTGGCTAACATTTGGTTCTGATGCAAACACTGAAAGCACTATATAAGGTTTCTTGCATTAGTAGAGACATTGAGTGAAAATGTTCTTTCCTGCTGTCCTCTAACCTGAGTCTATAAAAGCAACTTCGTCTCTTCCTGTTGTTCAAGATTATAGTTTTTACATCACGTTTTTCAAAAGTTCAGGATTTTTCTCCCAACCAAACAACAGCTACTGATTTCTGGAGTGACTGGAGGTTTAATATTGCACTGGTACTTATTGCTTCAAGATAATGTTGTTTACATTAGATATATTAAAGTTGAAAGTGATAGTTTTCTTTATTCCATCGTATAACAGATTTTAAATTATCAGAGATTCCTATAAATATGTCTTGACTAAAAGGACAAAGGATGGATATAAAATGTTCAAAATAAACACGAAAAGGATGGAGAGGCTTGACCAGCACAACAAAACCCACAAAAACATATGTCCTGACAGTTTAAACCCAACCAAAAGTTGATTTGGGATCTTCAAACATGCAATGTGTGCAGGTCCTTTAGATGCAGCAGCATTAAATGTAAGGCCATTAATAAATAAGGTTGTTGATCAAACTGAGGCTTGAAAAAGAGAATGAAAAGTGCAGTTGTTCAAAACAGATGGACGGAGTCACTTTTGCATTCCGTGCATAATGACATGCTGTTGGCAAGGAGGGAAGGAAGGAAGGAAGGAAGGGAGGAAGGGAGGAAAATGTGCTGACAAGAGAAGCAACTGCAGATTTAAAAAGTTCAGACTTTTTGGATTTAGGAAAAGCAAAGAAAGATTGTGCTCACTTAACTTTTTTTCCTCCCAGCTCCTCTTAAAAGCTGTATTTTAGATCTTATCCTAGTGACAGGGGATAAACATCTAATATAGATGTTGCCAAATCAGTTTGCTGGGAGTGTTATCTTTCTCTCTGGAGTCTATTTTTTTCTCCAAGTCATGCCACGTTAGAGATCACGCCTGTGATGGGCTGAGCAAACCTCCTCCTCTTTCTCCTCCTCCTCCTCCTGGTTTTATGCTCAGCCGCAGCTGTCTGGCGCTCACAGGGAGGCTGACACTGAACTTCCACGCGTTTGCCTTTCCCCCCCTTTTTTTCTCTTTTCTTTCCCTTTTTGTTTTTCTTCTCTTGGAATGCGATCTTCCCGGGGAGGGGAAAAGTTTGCCTCCAAAGTTTCTCTCCAGCATGCCTCGGGCACTGACGCGCTGAGGGATGGCATCAGCTGTGTTTGAAGGGACGTCTCTGGTCAACATGTTCGTCCGGGACTGCTGGGTCAACGGGACCCGGAGGCTCATCATCAGCCAGCGCGGGGAGGAAGAGGAGTTCTTCGAGATCAGGACCGAGTGGTCCGACAGGAACATCCTATACTTGCACCGGAGTTACTCCGATCTGGGGCGGCTCTTGAAAAAACTGCTGGAGTCCTTC
The DNA here is from genome assembly GCF_001649575.2 of Kryptolebias marmoratus. NCBI lineage: Eukaryota > Metazoa > Chordata > Actinopteri > Cyprinodontiformes > Rivulidae > Kryptolebias > Kryptolebias marmoratus. Next base: position 12,452,640 of record NC_051450.1, on the reverse strand, counting down.
CCGGAGGACAGGAGAGACCTCTCCAAATCTCCCATGATAGAAGGTTAGACACGCACCGGGGCAGTCAGACAGGAAACGATGACAAGTCAGCTATTATTAACTCGAAGTTGTGATCAGAGGCGGAGCTGCTCATGTGGAGACCCTGGGAGCTCCTTTATTCCACCTTATGTGCAAAAAAATGTCTAAAAAAACATCCAAGAAACAGGGGTGCCTCTAGAAAGTTTTCCAAAAGGGCCAAACTGTTGAGCTTAGGGTGGCACACCAAAACTTAAAGCCATCATAGAATTGCAGACTTTTCATTATGTCATTGTCTTATGTAGTGTAATTGAAAAAAACTACAAAATGGAAGTTTATGTAGTATCTCACAGGGCTGTGGCTGTTGGTGACAAATCCCGATCGACATTCGCCAGAGAGTGTCCAGAGTGAAAAACGTTGAGGAGGGCTCTCAGTTCCCCCCTCACGAGTTTCAGGCTTTGCTCCTGGAGTTCTGAGCGTCTGGAACCTGTCTCAAACTTTTCTTCAGTTTAGTTTCTGTCATTCTAGAGCTGTATTGTTTTTAAAAATCCCATTTTTGGCCCTGGCGTTTGGGTAAATGTGTTGCTTTTGTGATTCTAAGGGAAAGTTTGCGTACATTCTGGCAAATTTTGTGTTTTCCACGTGTCCCCGACAGAGGCAGCACAAATACCACCTTTAGCGGACTGCCTTCTGATGTAAGCCTACTTCTGTTTCCTAATATTGCCATGGCCATGATAGGTGACAAAACTCCCAGTAAGTGATCATTGGCTGCGCATCAACAACTGATTAACTTTTGGAGTCATCTCGATTCAAGATGGCTGCCACAGGTTTTCAATCTTAGCAAAAAAGGTTGTAACTCAGTCAGTTTTACAGATATTGAGCTGAAACTTGACGTGGTAGTAGCTGAGAGTCATCCCCAACACATATTTTGACAGATCAAGACCTTTGAAACCTTGTCCTGCAAGGCAGCAGGTGATATGCAATCCTCATGTCACAGTTGATTTTACTAACCGAGAACAGCACAGTCACTGCTCAGTGAATCAGGATTTAAACATGTCGGTCTGGTTCTTGTGCTTTTTGATTCATAGGCACCAAAAGAAAAAAAACTACAAATAAAAGAGAAATATATTTTCACAATGCAAAGTCCATCTGGATCCTCAGCATCAGAGTCCACCATACATCCATGCTTATATGAGTCATGACTGTCTTTAAGAATTGCTCCCAGTTGTTCAAATTTGACCCCTTTGCTCAATAGAAAAATACAGGGAAAGCGGTACTTCTTTCTATGATTTGTGCAGCAGCATGCACGATTCATCTATTTACCTAATATGCATGTTTGTGGGGGAAAAAAAAACATGTGTACTTGAAGAGAGCATGCAAACTCCACTCAGAAAGGCCCCAGTCAGGAATTGCTTACCGTCAAACACTTGTTCAGTTGACTTATTAGCAACGATTGAACACTTCAAGAAGCTGCTGATGAAGTCACAAGCTTCTGCTGCTGTTGTTTTGCCGGTTCAAAGCTGGAGAGTTTGGGAAACACTCCACTAGTAGATTGAACGGTTGCTCCTGCCTGGACAGCAGAATCCTTCAATATTCATGTTCCTGCCTCGGACAGCACAAACAACAGCTGCTTTCTACTCTGTTGCATTTTTGAGGATTACAGTTAGACATTTTTTACCAGAACAGCTGTGAAAAACTCTTCACTCTTCACATGAACTCTTAACCATATAAGACAGTATTATCCATGACGAGGGCTAATATTTTAATATTGGGTAAGTAAACTAAACAGAAGAGGAGAAGGTAGTTACCCTGAACAGCTCCACATGAGTTTATTTGAACAGGGTAATCATTAACAAAACCAACTTTAGGATGTCACTTTAGTGATCTTATCACATAATGAGTGGACCAAGTGGTGGGAATATCATCTTTCTAACTCGTGTCAGTGTTTAGGACTTAAAATGTTATTTCTGTATGTTTGGCCTATAAGGTTAATATTCTCAGCAGGGAAACATTCATCACAGACCTCCACGTGGAACTCAGACCTGTCAAGCTTAAAATCGTCTGATTCCACTCAATTACTCATTAATCGGTGCATTCATTTAGAAATAAACTGTAGTCTATATGTATCAGTCAAATGGAAGCTGATGGAAGTGTTGGCTGATAAATGCAGACTACATGTTACTAATTTACCAGGAAAAAACAGATAATACAACATTAAAATGAACTTGTCATGAGTCATTGTTGTTCAGATAACCTAAAAGACAACATATTCATGAATTATTAAACAATTACTAAGCCTATGCCTAAAAATGAACAGAGAAAAATCCTCAAATTAGCATTTGAGAATTATTTGTATGCCAAAGTAAACTTTCAGATTCTGACAGCTCTATTTGTGATATCAGGTAGAAAGAACAGTAGTTTCTGTAGCAGGCCTTAAAACCCTCAGGATTTGAATGCCATGCCATGGTACCCTGGGACTGCTACAGATTTGGCAAAGCTTCCCATTTCTTCTGTGTGTTTGATCCCCTGGAGATTCCTTGGCACTTCCCTTTTGTCTCTACCCACTGGGCCTACACAAGAATTTCGGAAACATTCCTTTAGTGGCAACTGGGAAGCTTTGCTTCCTTCCCAGGCGCTGAAATAGCTGAGAGAGTTGTTGACAGCTCACTGCATTGCCTCTGCCAGTGCGGTGTGTTGTGTGTTTTCGAAAGAGACATTTTAGATCTCATGACTGACTTTTTGCTTCTTTATTTTGCCGGTTACGGTTCTTATCCAGATCATAGCTGAACAGTAAATGGAGATGTGATACTGAGAGTAGCTCAAGGCGACGTCAGAGGTACTTCATTCCCTCGTGCTGCTTTAACATTTCATCGGTGGTTTGTGAACCACAAGGTTAATTACATTTACTTGATGGGTTTTTGTTGCTTTCTGCCTCTATTTGATATTTCATCTGCATCCCTTTGGCCTCTCAAATGGACATTCTTAAGGAAAAAGACACAGTTCTGGCCTGCTCTGCTCCAGTTTCTGGCTCCAGCCATGTTTTCCTGTCTCTGTGCTGCACCCAGGCAACAAAGAAGGCGTGTAGAGCTTCTCAGACTGATGTCATGATGACAAAGAGACTTAGAGGGTGAGTGGGAGAGGAGTGGACTTACCCTATTTAGTCCTGCATGTCTGCAAAGGCCTTATAACACCTAGCTTACATGTGAACACAGGCAGAGTGTGATTGTTCACAGTCCACCTGAACTACAGCAGGCATTATCAAAGAATGTAAACACACTTTGTCCAAAACCCCCCCTTTCTACACCCATTCACTCAACTCTGTCTTAGGTAGAGTAGCTTTATATGGGTTACAGACTTCCCGTTTTTTTTTTAGAATAAATTTTTCAGAACTATTATTAGGTTATTTAAAACGGTGTGAACAGAATCTAAAACTGAGTTGCTAAAGATAAAAGAAGCAGAACACTAACGAAAAAACAGAACAAGCAAATTCCTAGCCAGTGAAACACTAGCTCAGACTAAAAGGAGAAAATGGAAACTTAGAAGCTAAAAATAGCAATTATTATTATTATTACAGACATTGCTGCAGAGTTTCTCAAATATAACATTTCTTCTCAAAATCACAGTTTGCTCAGTGGACATCTGATGTTTGGCGTTTTGCAACAGATGTAGATTTTTTTCTTTGCCTCAGGCGTACAAACGCACCAATAGTCAAGCAATCTGCTGATGTTTTTTTCTTCCCGCTATCATTTACAAAACGATAAAGGTAGCCTGCAATTTAGGCCCTTCAGGACATCTCCCTGAAAGAGAATAACTCATTTTGGTGTGTAATATAATGCAAAATACTAGACCTTTTTTGCAATAATTAAAAAGAAAAAAAACAAAAAAAAGTAGTAGAAGTAGTTTCTTTCACTACCTTTGGCTGCATTTTGTTAACAGTTTCTTCTGTCTGCTGATTGAAAGAGTCAAAATTTACACTTTGACCAAACTGGCCAAACAGTTAGTGGTTGAATGACAAAGTGTTTTTCTGTTGACTTGAGCTTATCAGATCCTTGCAGAAGGTGTCTGTGGCTTTTATGGTGTGACTCTTACAACATCTTACAGCTATTTAAGATATGTTACTGTGTTGTACAACATGGACACTTGTTGCCTTGTCAGTCGAACATTATATTATGTATGCTTACTTATTACAGGTAATTCCGTTGTTTTCACACTTCACTCTCATGACAGTAAGAACATAAATGCAGTCACACCCTTCTCTTAGAAAATAGAGAAAATCAAGTTTCGCATCAAATAGAAATCCACTAAAGCTTTTATAATTTTACTATTGGATGAAATGGTTTTTAACCAGTGAAGCTGATTAAATTATCTTAGAGAGTGTTGCATATTGAGTTATAACACAGGAATATGAAGCCAGGAAGTCCATGCAGGAAATGGACACTTAAACAGGAAATTGGAGGAAATACTTTCAGGGTTTTTGTTGGAAAAACATGTTTTTTTAAAATGGCCATTCATCTGCAGTCTTTTATGTTTTCAGAGGAGAACCCCATTATTGTTAACCTGCATAAAACATCTCACATGAAAGGGGTACAGAACTATATTTTGGGGAAACTCTATTGTGTTGTGCTTCATGTGTCTTTCATCATAATTTCTTGGTTGTTTTGTTGCAGCTGAAGAAGTGGTGCAGACAGAAGATTTGTAGGAATCAACTGGATTCTTTCATTATTATCTTACTTGTTGTAGATAGCGCTTTAAACAACAGTTTGGAGAAATAGTTTAATTCTGATTGAATTGGTGAGCTAATGACTAGTCGAGATGGGGCCAGAACCAAAGTGGATACCTGCTCTGTTATAACAAAACAAAAAACAAAACCCCAGAGCCCTCTAGTCTCAAAATTTTAATGCAAAAGGTATTTTAAAAAATATATACACCATCGCCAGTTTTACATTACATAGTTATTCCAGTGCTACAGCTAGCTGATACTGCCACTGTTTGCATTTACAGAGAATTTTTATGTAAATTATTATGTAATGGAAAGCTGACGGTGATGTAAAGGTTGAGGTGTTGCATTAAAATATTTCCCCTGCCTTGAATAAAATCTTCTTGTATCAGCATCAAGTTACAGTTATTTTATGTTCTCCTCTAAAGCACGCCTACATGGAGCTTTTTTCCAATTTATGTGCCGAATCACCCTAACTTAATAATAGTACATTAGCTACACTCACACATTAATGTGGTTAAGTTGATATCAAACACAACCTGTACTTTACCACAGGTTTTTATTTGGAAAATCTTCTCAGCAGCCAAACAATAAATGCACCAGATTCTATATAATGTAAAATCCTGCATGTCTACTGAAAATACTGTCATTTCTAAACTTTAAGATATGTTAACGTTTTACATAAAAAGCATCAGATGACCTTGGTTACTCCAGACACCATGTTTTGATATCATAAATGCAATGTTTTGCAGCTCAACCCTCTTTATATGCGCCCCTTGGTGTGATGTGTCAGTGCACACAATAAATAAAAACATTTTTTGTCTCAGTCACAATATCATTAAGTTTCACAATAGGACATAAATTTTCCAAGGATAACAACCGAGAAGACTGGATGTGGTTTACAGCCTCTACAGTAAATTTCAAATCTCAGATTTCTCCTTCTTTAAACACTAATTTGTAGTCTCTCGAGGCTTTATTTTGGTACTGGCTTTTCTCATAAAGTATAAGTGAATAACTTTAACACCATACACTAAAATTATTTATTTCATTCTCAGCATTCCAGACTTGTGGTATAGCTAGCAAACATTTTACATACATTTGAATTGACTCTGTTGCCGCATAAAACCAATCTGATACCAACATAAAATACTGTGTAAACCCTAATTTCTTTATATTTTGCTTCCAATGAGCCACATTGTCTCATCATCTGTAAACGTGGTCTTAATCAATATTTTCTCAATCTTTCTAAAACTCTTTTAAAGTTTCCTTTGGGCTGCTTTTTTATTTATTTTCTGCTGAGTTCTTATACTGGGTCTGACCATGACAGCATATTGGGCAACGTCTGCCTAAAAAATGAGGAAAGAGGACCAGTGGAAGAGAGAAAGAAAATAGCCTCAGGCCTTAAAAAGTAATCTGGAACAGACCAAACGTATCTGAATCATGTTTTCCAATAATTCTTTCTTTGTTTTTTTTTGCTGAGCTGTCTGTTATGTGTCGACACATTTCCGGTTCATTGCTTCAGTTTAACAGCGTTTTTATGATGAATCATTCATAGATTAAAGACAAGTGGCTTAAACAAGCAACAATAACAACAACAACAAAAAAAATCCTCTTAAAGTAAAATAGGCACTGGATTGAAAGTGAGTGAAAAGCAGCCAAAATCCAAAACAATAAAGCTGAAATACCTTTAGAAAGCCTGGAAAGCTTTTGATCAAGATCATTTCAATTACACTTCTATTACAAAATATCTGTTCATTTGAAAGCAAAATCTATAGAAATAAGGGGGATAGAGTCTCTTGGCTGTGTGGTAATGATTAAACCACCAAATCTCTCCTCATAGCCCTGAGTATGATGTAATTACCACAAATGGATGAGGCTGGGAGTGCTCATTGTATCTTTTTAGGCTCTGTTACTCATTACTTCCACGTGTCAGTGACTGCTGTGTGACTATGTTTCATCTCATGAAACATAGTCTCGTCATTGTGGCTGCAGCCCTCATTTCGATTCTTCTCACCTTTTGTTAGCTTGGCAGTAAATGATGCTTTCCAGAACACTCACTAAAACAGAGACAGCAAACAACATGATTTTATCCTCCCACCACCTCTTAAGTTGGATGTTTTTTTTCCCGCCCGTTGGATTGACTTTATCACAGGCTTTGTTAGGCAGCCTCTATTATTATGTTCCTCTGTGATTACATGCTGTTAAACAAATGCCAGCAATTGCATAGCAATTTCACAGCAGCAGTTTCTTCACTGTGCTTTAAGGGCAACGTGAAGAAGGTGTCACGGAGCCTTGTTAATGAAAAGGTTACAGTAACAAAAGCACTGTCACGTTTGTTTTTGAATGTTCATTTTCTCAAAAACAAAACAAAAAAAAAAGCTGTCTGGTTTTTGTGTCTGGCTTTAATAACAGATAACCCTGATGGCAGTAAAGGTCAAAGAAACAGCTCTTATTAATGCTCAATGCTCAGGAATATGTTTAGCATTGAGTCTTCTCTTCTTTTGTTGACTTGACGTCAGCTTAGGCGTTTTTTGTAAATTTCATTTCTGAGAGGCATTAAAGGTGGACAAAGTCTAATTTTTTGTCATCGCTATAGCAAAACTGAGAGTCTAGCCATGCTAGTGGCTCCGTGAAACTACACTAAAACACAAATCTGACTAAAGGAAAGGGGTAACAATGTTGACTGCAACAGTCCCAACATGCTTATTTTTCCTACAGCTGCTATTGTAACATTTTAGTTTGTGAATACCAAGCTAGTGTTATCTGGAGAATTTTGGATTTCAAGATCCATCAGTAGATCAGTTTTCTTTACCCGCTTTTTCTGTTCGGGGTCGCTGAGGAGCTGGTGCCTGTCTCCGGGGGTTCATTATGTGAGAGGTGGGGCACATGCTGGACAGATTGCAATTCCATCACGGGGAAACAGAGATAAACGAGACAAACAACCATTCCACTCACACTTACACTTAGGGACAATTTAGAGTTACCAATTAACATGACGTGCATGTTTCTGCTCTGTGGGAGGAAATCAGAGTACCTGGAGAAATGCTATGAAAAAAAACAAACTAACAAAATAGATTATGGTGCAAAATAAGTGGTTTAGTGTTAAACCCAATTTCAAAATCGAGTGTCACTGTCATGGTACTTTGGGATGAGCTATAACGTTAAGTGAAGTCACACATTTGTAGGTCTTAGAGTTGTCATAGTATAAATGACAACTTTAACGTGATCTTACAGGAAAAGGGGAAAGAACCATAAGTCTTTTTTCTTTGCAGCCTACTAAAATAAGCAGTGTATGTGTATTGTTTTCTTATGTACTTATTTTTGTTGCAGGACTGGTAAAAATCAAAGAGGCACATGACACTGAGGAGAAGCTAAACGAGGTGGAAAGACTACTAAAAAATGCCATCAACATGCCGTGCAAGGTCAGTCCTTTAACTAAAGCTTTGTGAAATGCTTGACAAATGAGGAATGTTACAAACAGCATGCAAAATGCACACTTGCATATACTCTATTTTTGGTCCAATTGATTCATACCAGCAACAAAACAAACAGATGTAATTTAAAGGTTCCTTTGGTGCAAAGTGTAAGTTACACATCTGCTAAATTTGACTGATACCACAGTAATGTTAGCTTACATTAGCTAAACCTTGCCATCAACTCTAAAAAAACTACATAAATCACTCATAAAAATTGTAAGAAACAAATCATGGCACACTTCATTATTTGTGCCAATGTATTCACTGCTGTCTAGTTATTTTCCTGCCTGCCGTATTAGAGGACTTACAAGAATCTCTTGTCTGCACGAAAGCTATGCACTAACTAAACCTTCCCTCTGCAGTATTCCAGGTCAGAGGTGATGTTGACTTTCTTTGAGCGCTCGCCGCTGGACCAAGTGTTAAGGAATGACAAAGTCCACCGAATCCAGCCATGCTTTCAGAGCCCAATCAAGATATCGGGTAAATGTACACAAGGAAAAAAAAAAAAACATTGATCGACTGCTGTCATCCCTAAAGCCAAGATAACAAGTGATGAAACATTGTTCTCTGTACCTTGTAGAAATCATGCGGTCGAATGGATTCTGTCTGGCCAATACAGAAACCATTGTGTTTGATCACAGTATCCCAGAAGAGAAAGAGAGGCCTTCATCTACGGAGTCTGTAGAACATACGTGAGTATTATAAAAACTCACCTATATAATATTTTCATCTGCATCCTAATTGAGCTATAAGTATATTTACTTTTAACTACTCAGTGATATCAGTTATTAAATATCTATGACTCAAAGTGAGTCAATTTAGCTGTAAATCAAGATAAATTTAGTGCCTGTTTTCCCTTGAATCTTACTATTACCAAGCTTGCATCTGAGTTGTTGAGAGGTCCCTAAAATTGACCCACCGCCCTCTTCAAACAGGAAGTGTGTCTGTACACCTCTTCCTTCCTTTTTTGTGTTGGAAGCAAAAGAGGAACACATTCCTTCTCGTACTTCACACAAAACACATTTTCTTCTCCCTCAACAGACTGGCGATTTGAAGTACCTTGTCCCCGCGGGTTATGTGCTTTCTACAGTTAACATAGGCTCTAAAACAGCTAACATTAAACTTTGGATACATTATCCTTTGGGTAATATGTTATTTTTTTGTCCCAGGTATGAGGATGAAGCAGAGTTTTTGCCAATGGAAGCAGAAGTATGTGATGAGGACACAGAGGCTTACGTCACCAACTTGTCCTACTACCACCTGGTCCCGTTTGAAACTGACATTCTGGAATGAAGAGGATGAATATCTCCTAAATGAAACCAAACTATGCAATGCTACATGTAGCTGCTCCAGTTTAATGCTGCTGCTGCTTAAGTTTCTTAGAGGATGCACCAAGACTTTAGAGGAAACGGCATCACCACTTCATCCACTTTATGGAACATAAACCAGTGTGCCTCATCCGGAGCCTTACTTCTTTTATGATCCGGCTGCAAAAGACTTTACGGCGATGCAGTATGATTGTGGCAGCAACAAAGGATCTTCACAGCAACATTTATATAAAAGAACAAACTGCTACATCGCTGCTTTAACTGAACAGAACTCAAATTTAATATATCAGTGTTTGTTGTTTGGAGTATGACTGTAACAGCTGGATATGGACAAAACATCATCACACATTTGAAAACAACTATAACTTATTGGATCATTTGGTGTTTAAGGAATAGACCAGCAATGTTTTTAGTTCACTGAGTCATTTTATCTGTCATTTATTTTCTTCTTCTCTGGTCCTTTTCAAATCTTTTAAAGTGAGGTTCTGTAAAAAATGTTCTGAACAATGAATAACTTTCCTGCTTTAGGTAGCTCTTTGAACGTCCTCAGTTTGAAGAAATGGGGTTCAATGCTGACTAGATTAAAGAGCTAAAGGCTAGTCTGAGAAGCCAAGACTTAAAACCAGTCTCAAAAATTACATTTCAGTTCATTCCAACCCTGCTTTTTTATTTTTACATTGCCATCAATTTCGCATTGCATGGTTGTTTACAAAAAAATCCAGAAAGACGTATTAAGCATCATTTTCGTGAACCACCAAGAGTTTCTTTGACTAGTTATTAGAATTAATCCCCATTTCTCCAAACTGAGGTTGTTCAAAGAGCTGAGTCAGACAATAATTGTTCAAAACCTTTCCACAGAACCCCATTTCAAGAAGACCTGAACTGTCCCTTTAAGCATGGGCTTGCCTTAAATGTTCTCCATGCAGCTGCAGCTCCCATTGTTATCTCATTCGAACTACTCCCCGAAGTGTTAACCGCAGTATTACCTCTCTGAAAAGGTGTCATGAAGCTTTGTGTGTTACTGTTGTTTATGGTGCTACTTCCACCAGCATTCACTTTCAGACTGTGTTCCAGCTTAACGCACATTTTTTGTCACTGTGATTCACGTGTGTGGTTCCCTGATATGATGGTTCTCTAAGCCCCAAGTGAAACTAAGCTAACCACAGAGAAGAAATAATCTAAAATGAATTTCGTCAATGTTTTCCCCCTAAAATCAGACCAGAATACTGCCTAGATTTTAAAAAAACTTGATTGATTTGAATGATAAAATAGAATATAGTCGTGTTAGATATGTATCTTACAATGAATGTTTTATAAAAATCCATTCTCAAATCGGAAATATGCAAGCAGAGGCCAAGTGTGGCCAATTTCTGGAATAGAAATGACTTTAGTGCTGTCGTTGCTGTCTGACGAGTGATGAAACCAGGCAAAGGAAGCTTTGTTTAACGGTGCTGCTGAGGTCATTTGTGTCCCGTCCTCTACGACGACGTGTCCAGTCTGTGAGTGTGGGAGACTGCAGCATGGCCTGGAATGAGCAGAACAAGTCTTTGCTTTATCTAAAGAAGACAAACAACTTTGCTGTACAAAAGTGGATTGAAGTGTGCAAACAATTTAAAACTCACGCCCCAATAAGTTTTATGGGTCCTTCAAATCGTGTGGAAGGCTGTTTCAGTTTCGAGAAAAATAACCGTGGAGCTCAGTGGATTATCATTTACGTTTGGAATTCAACCTAAAGACTATAAATGTATGTTTGTGTAGGGTCATGTAACGTTGTTTAGAGCGTTTTATCACTTTGAACCACTGTGGCTTTACAATGAAGGCTGCCCCTTTTGAATACAAACGTATTCAACCCTCACAAACTTGGAATATAAACCCTGAGCATGTCCTCTGCATGAGTCTTTTTAGTCACACAGTGTCAAGCTCTATTCACCTTGTGAGAAAGTAAAGCTCTTTTAAAGGGCACACAATAGTTTCATGCTGTTGTTTTCTTTTCTTTCAGTCATTAAGCATTTTTGTTCAAATTGATCTATTGTTGGAAGCAGCACAAAGTTTTTTATTACCATTTTTATATTAAGTATGAAGTGATTAAAGTAATCATATAAAAAAAGCTATAATTTCTTGAAGAACTCTGCCTTTCTTTGCAAGTTTATGGTTATTTAATTAATATTTTGCCACAGTCTTTGTGACATGAGGTGGTTTGAGGAATAAAATGCTGGTACTCCGGTTTCAGTATCATTTAAAACATATTAATATGCTCATTATGCAAACTGGGTGTGTTTTAAGAGTTGTACGAACACATTAAAATACACAAACATTTGAATTTATGTTGTAATCCTTGGACACTTTATGTGAAACTAACACTTCTATGCCTTGTTATGTATAATATGTTTACATGTTCATGTCATATGAGAAATGACCTTATTCCTGTGTAAATATGTCAAAATGGAGTTAAATATAACTTTGAAAATGTGGTGTACGTGTTAACATATTTGATAACTTTAAATATTTGCAGTAATTAGATACAAACTGTTCAAAAGCTTCTTAAAATAAATAAAATATGTTTTTAATAAACCATCATCTGTTTTTTTATGTATCGCATTAAAACATACATGAAACAATAAAAAGGGTTGGATGTTGGGGGGAAGGAATAGGAGTCAGCCAGGATAGCTGTGAGAAAATGTAAAGTCCATTTAAACAACTTCTGTACTTAAGTTTAATTGTACTTTTACAACTTAAAATTATTTTTTCCTTGCAGATATTTGTCCCGAACATGGCGAGATATGATAGATATAATGATGTATAATTACTTTTTGAGTAAAGAGTTAAATTTGTAACAGTATCTTGATTTAAAAAAACAATTTCAAACTACCACACGTTTTGATATGTTACTTCTTATCTCGGTGCGCCATCTTGTGGGCAGTATTGGTAATTACATCAGTATGATTAAAAAACCATTGAACTAGAACTGCATGTCAATGGAGTGGATTGTGGTCTTAAATAACAGAAAAAATAACATACATTTTACATTTAGGTACCATATTATGCTTATTATACTGCTTCCTATCATATATTATAAAAATGAAGTCAGCCATAATATGATATAATTGTGTTAATTTAGACAATTTTATTGTACTTAGCGATACGTAGGTATATTAAACTTGTATTGTACGTATTTTGTGACATATTTTTAAAAATAATTATTATAAAAGCATCTTTTTGTCCTTGATAGGCAGCTTCCTGACGCTCCCTCCAGCGCGCTGCGTAATCCGGCGCATGCGCACAGAGGACAGCTGTAGTGGCTGTATATCCTGCTTGCTGTGTCCACTCGGAGCGATGGCAGAAGTGAGAGCTTCCTTGATTTGTGGAGGTACGTTGTCTTTTTTTGTCGGTACAGCGGACACTTTAGTCCACACTTTGTCGTGTTTGGTGTCCAAAACGAGCCTTGGAGCTGCTGAAACTGGGGCGCAAACCGAGTTAGCCGGAGCGACAGCTAGTTTAGCCGGTGATGCTGCTTCAGTCATGAGGTCTGGAGGAAATCTGGAGGGGCTGTGGTTGACGCTGAATTAAAACATGCACTTTATCTGAATTTTTGTTTTTTTTGTCTTTGCAGTCATAGCTGTTTTATTAAGCTCAACGGTGCTTGCCTTTGTTGAAGATCTAGATGAAACGTAAGTGATGCACTTCAGTAAATAACACCCACAGCTTCCTGCTACTGTTTGAGTCAACATGCAACTTATATTATATATTATTATTGTTTGTTGCAGTCTAAATGTTTGTTTTTTAGTATTTATGTGAGCTACAATAATTAGTCTGTTAGAGAATAAACCAAAACATTTATTTAGCCACTACTCTGGTAGTTAGATACTCTTATGGGGCCGTTTATCTTTAATTTCTTGCTATCCAAACATGCAAAAATACACTTTTTATTCCACACACAGCTTCTTTTTCTTTAACTTTACACTTTGGGTGTGACAAAACAAGTCATTTAAGTACAGTTCCTTGCACTGTGGAGTTTCACACAAGCAAATCCAAGTATTTGGATGTTTTATTTCACTTTTCCTTTATTGGCAATTTAAAAAGCTGTAAAAATAAAGTAGTTGCAACTTTACTGCGAATGATTTTACGCTTATGTAGTTATTATTCTGTCCCGTTATGATTTTGCAAAGTGTCGCTAGTATCTTACTAAGGGAATCGTTTCATGTTTCAAAATGGCAAGTCGGCATTACAAAAATAGCTGGTAATATTTGACACCAAAACTGTAATAAAATTGTTGTTTTCTTCTTTTTTTTCCATAGGTTTAAGGATACCAGATTGAATGAGATCTGGCTGGTTGATGTGAGTCTGGTATCACACACACACAAAGTAATCAGAGTCCACTGAGCTGAGGTTTATTCTGTATCCAGCTCTCCACTGTCTGGTTTATCTCTTCCGGAAATGAGAGCCGTCTGGGTGGGATGTAATAAGGGAGGAGATGTGGAGACCGTCATCTGTGTTGGTGAATAGTCAATGAGAAGTCATGCATGGTTCCCAAAGCCAGGGGGCTTGGAGGGGTTTATATCAGAGTTTGTGCCCATCAGCTGCTTTCACAGCTAGTTTGGTCTGCCGGAGTGGCTTCACATGTTTTGGAAGTTTTCTTTTGGATTTATGTTGCCATTCCTCACACAGATACAGCTGGGAGGATTTGTGTAATTTGTTGCATTTTAAAATGAAACTTTAACTAAATCAGCAGACAAGTGAATGCAATGAATATAAAATTGCTGCTTGTAATGCTGTAAATGTTATCTCATTTTCATATCAAAACTGGACTTAATAAGAATTAAAAAAGTGTTTTTTGTTCAAAGAAAAATCAAATGTATTGAATATGAGGGCGTGTTTAGCTGTAGAGCTCCCCCTAGTTTTATGTGTGCACGCATGCATCTTTACAGTACATTTCAGTTTCCTTCACGGACGAAGCTGATGGCTGGTGGGTGACGATTCGGAAGCAAGTGGCATCTTTAGACGCCGATATTTTCAGGAAGAGTTTGCTGACGTCAGAGATGACAAATAACTGGGCTTGAGTGTCACCAGGAAATGTAGAAATGATTGCAAACTGCTTCAAAGGAAACAGCTTTCATTGTTGTAAAAGTAATGTCAGCAGTTTCTTGCTTTGCACATAAATGTTTTTAATCACATCAATTTCTGTTTGCTTCATTCCAGTAATATATAACAATGCTTTTCCTGCACTTTTTTTATCATGTCTGTTTGGTTATGCACACTTTTCTTTTTAGGACTACTCTGTAAAAAGTTAACGTTATTGCAAAAGTTATATCAGGATTTTAATTATTCTGACAACAATATTTAATTCACGTCAGTTCATTGACATTGTGCAGATTCATTCACCTCAGGGTAGTTAACACACACAAGTTCAGTTTAAGTCCAGTTAAATTATTTTAAATGTCGGTTTTCTTTTGATTTAAAAATCAGTTCAATAAAACTGCAGGAAAAAAATTAAAAGTAACTGTTTGCTCAGTGTGTTTTGCCAAATGACAAAACGAGGTGAATCAGGTCAATGTTCTGTTTCTTCATAAAATTATTATTTTTTTTTTTTACTGAAGATTTGATTGTATTTTTTTTCTGTCTGCTGACATTTTTCAGTTCTACGCTCCGTGGTGTGGTTACTGTAAAAAACTGGAGCCAATCTGGCACGAAGTGGGAGCGGAGCTGAGGAGCTCGGGGTCGCCGGTGCGCGTCGGGAAGATGGACGCCACTGCTTACTCTGGTGAGTAAATCAGCGGGCAGCTTAATATATTCCCTCGAAGCTTGTGGATGTTTCCAAGTGTAAGACGAAGCTTCTCTCTTCCTGACTGTGATGTCTGTGATTCACGTGTGAATGCAACAGGAAATGTAAAATAAGTGATGTGTTTTTAAACGCACACCGTAGAAATGTAGGTCACGAGTAGGTCTGTTTTCCTCCAGAATCTTTTACTTCACCTTTTTATCTCTCTAAAGGTATTTTATTCTATCAGGTTCTGGAGGTAGGAGTGTCTCACCTCCAAGTTGTGGATTTTCTGTTTGACTTATTTATTTCCTTGTGTTTGCCACAACCTCACACTTTATTGTTTTGAATGTTGGCTATTGTATTTGCAGTGTTTTGAAAATACTAAAGCTACCACAGTAGTTTTATGACAAAAAATAAGATTCTGACAAATACAGTAATGAAGCCGTAGGCGGAAATTCAACCTGTAAGACTGTTCCGGCATCCCCTATCACCACGCCTTCACCCCAGCCAATCAGGACGCGCCACCCCTCTACCTCGATCCAATCACCCGACAAGAGATCCTTCATAAGGCGAAGCGACCACAGATCCACCCGCTTCAGTTGTGCTTCAACCCACCTCCTCCCCGTTTCCACCACCAGCCTCCCAGACGCCTCCAGGTCCCCTCAAGACTCCTCTATCCAAGTTCCGCTCCACCACCAGTGACTGGGCCCGGGGGAAGACCTACCTGAGCTTCGTTCGAGCCAATCATTCAAGCTCGCTGCGATTCTCAGCACGCACGTCTTCCGCCGGTGTCCGAGCGCCAAATCCTCGGTCCAATAAAATTGTCTAACTGCTTTTTCTCTCTCTGTGCGAGTCTCTACAGATTGAAATCTGTATTCAATTCAGTTCAATTAAACCAATGCTCACTTGTCATATATTTATTATATGTCTATGTGAGGATGTAAAATATTCTTACTTTTAAAGCGACACAAAGTTATGATGCTATTTGAAACCGAGAAAAGGACAACAGAGCTTTACTTCTCTTTTGATCTGCTTTGCCGATGTTTTATTGGAATTTTTCTACGTTGCAGGAATGGCATCAGAGTTTGGTGTTCGTGGTTACCCGACAATAAAACTGTAAGTCTTTTGTGCTTTTTTTTAGTTTTGTGTGGTTAATGGGGCAAGGTTTACCGTTGTTACTGCATTTGTGTTTTACGAGGATGCTTGTAAATCAGCAGCTTTTAGAAAAAAACATTTAACTTTCTGTAGCATTAAGTACATCATTTAATAGATTAATTTATTCAAAATTTAAATTTGTTGAATGAAAATAAGCTCATTACAGTAATTTATTTGTCCAATGCATTATAATTCTTTCAGGAAGCACTGACTTGATTCTTTGGTCTATTTGAGAAGAGTGTTTGTGCTTTAGTTGTGTTTTATTACCTTCTGTAGTTAAGATTAGCTCTTTCCTCCTCATCTTTGTGTCTTGGTTAGGATCTTTGCTGTTGTGCTGTGTCCTTTGAGGCTTGGCCTGTGGAGATGCCCTCAGATAACTGTGTTCAGGAGAGAATAAGGTGTTGTTGTGTTTTCCTTAAGGCATAATAACTGACAAACTCCTTTCACACATATGAAACTTCAGTTTGATTAAATACGTCTCTCCTGGATGCTGTCACTTACACAGTTCTGTGGGGTAAAATTAGAACTCAAACCCATTAATCTTAACGAGCACTGCTTGGTTTTAATTACCTGCTTTTTTTGGTTCCAAATACTCTATACTTCTTGGAACAGCAAATGCAGTCGTGTTGTTTACTGTTCCCGTTTCTACTGATATTCTCTGTGTAACTTAGAAGAAACTATTTCTTAAAGTGCAAATGACATTTATTTTTATTTTTTTATTTCATAATGTACGACTTTAGGTAGACGCCAGCTGCTAAACAGCAGAACTCACGATAACATGAGAAAAATGAGCCGTTCCTTACGACGCGTCTGAATCTAAAGCATTTATCAGCGCACTGCCATAATGGGCTCCCCATTTGCTTTCATCAAGCTCATTTGGGAAACTGCCACAAGATCACGGCAGGACTCATAACATTAAACCAAGCAAGTGATGAAACAGCCATCGAAGAGCATGAGCTCCCTCCCTTGATGACAGAAGGAGACTTGATTTAGAGTTCATTTCCCCCTGAGCTCATTAAGCCCTGTGGGCTGATGCAACCTTGGCAATCCTTAATGCACTCTGCATGTTGGAGGAGCGTGACTACGACCACCTTCCATGGCTGGAACTCAATTAGAAAAAGTCAATTATTATTATTATTTTTTTTCCAATGGAGGTGCAATAATTTAGATTAAACAGATATTTGTCATAAATTAGCTTTTTCTCGTTGTGGTTTTGTCAGAAAACTTTAGAAGCTGGATTATTGTTGCTGCTATCAGATTCTGGACGCAAACTTATATTTAACATCACCTTTAATGAGCTAAATTAAGGCTTCAACTAATGTTTGTTCTTACTACTTATGAAGAACTTACTCAACTATAAATATATATAATAACTGAAAATATCTTTGAGAAGTTTCTTTGAGCAGATCTACAGGGAAAAAAGTACCATAATGGTCATCTCTTTTACTTTAAAGTCATAGTTCAGATTTTTTGAAGTGGGGTTCTTTGGAAAGGTTATGAACATTTACCGTTTTACATGTTGTTGCTCTTTGAACGACCACGATTTGGAAAAACAAAGTTTTAATTCTTGTCGACGTGACAAGACAGTTTTTGCAAAGTAGCCTTTTTTGTTTATTGTTTCTAAAAATATCCTTATAAACACAGAACTGTTTTTTTTTAGAAATGTCTTCGTCCACATGGAAACACTGAAAACGTACAACCAAACCCAAAATGCTGCAGTAGCTGTTCCAGGGCTGTTTGTGGTGCTGTAACGCTGCCACAAAATTACACCAAAAACAGTAAACCAGGCACTTTGGCCACCTCGGTGTAATTTCTGAATGGACCGAGGTGGAAAGGGGGGGGATCAAAGCCAACCCAACCCTGATGCGATGTAGTAACGGAGCTGAAACGCTTGACGTGTGAAAAGGCAAGCTGGCTTTGCAGCTCATTAATGTGATGAAGTGATCAAATATGGTCCGATTAAACAACGCCAAACAGGTTCATTACCGGGGAAGATTGATGATGACGCACAGCAACTTTGCATTTTGTTGAAAAAAAATTAGTTAACTGCACAGAAAACCGTTTAACTGAATTAATTTGTCATGTTTTGAAAACAATACAAGGGAGCTGTCCGTCACACATGTAACACGCTGCGCCTCTGGTTCCGCAATGCTGCCTTCAGTTCTGAAAAGCTCATGTCTGCGCAGGACGTGGCCGGCTTACATGGGGGATTTATGAACCCTCAGAGGCAGCCTAAAGATGGATTGGTCAAAAATGAGCGCATGAAATAATTAAAAAAAAAATCCATTTTGGGCTCCTAAAATGCCATTTTTGTGTGGTCACAAGGCTAAAATTATGAAAAAAAACCCACCGATTTTTTTGCATATTTACAAAAAACAAAACATTCCTTTAAAGACAGCCCCTGAATCTGACAGCAACGTGAAGGTTTACAAAATAGCATTTTCACGAACCACTATAAAACTTTTGAAATTGTAGTTTTAAGAGTCCAGCAATCCACTTTGGTCTTGGCCCCACTCAGGCGAGTTGTTAGCTTGGCAATCTGGTCAGTGTGAAACTCCATTTCACCAAACTGAGGCTGTTCAAAGAACTATCGACAGCGGGTAACATAACCTTACTGGAAAAAAACTATCTGAACTATTGATTTAAAGTGGACTGATGGTGCCTGTTGGGGTTTGTTGAGCTGCTAAACTCAAAGTATTTTAGCAGTCTTCGAAGTTTGCTATAAGAGAGTCTGAAATTGCAACAGAGAAATTGTAAATAAAAGACAGTGCTGTTTTTTATCTGACAGATGTTATTAGGGGGAGAATTACTTGAGCTAATGAAAAGTTAACAGTCACTCAATTAACCATGCACGCTTCACTTCACGGGACAGTGTTTTTTAAAAATAAACATTTTAAACCTGATTGTGTGTGTGGAAGACCAAACCAGGCTTCACTTTTGACAGCTAAGAACAGAAACATGAGCTCACTGTGAGATCCAGCTCGTTGACACTCATTATTTAAGAACATTCGGCTTCTTGGATTCTTGATTTCGGCTGGTACGAGAGTCAGAATTGAGTCAAACAGTAGAAGTTGGTAGTTGTAGGAGTTTTTTTCTTGGCTCACATTATGGCCCTCGATACCAGCTGAGCTCTGTTTAAATGCCACAGCGTTCTGATGCTGACTGTGCACGCCCGATGGCTCCTACCAGCAGGAGAAGATGCCATTTCACAGAACACCGACACGTTGACTCCACTTGCCGTCACGGTCTCTCAGTCCCACACAGCACCTTTGGGGTACGTTAGAAAATATTAGTCTCAGCATTAACACGCAGCTGAGAGGTCTGCAGCTGGAGTCTGATCAATGAAATTACAACCAAATGTGGGAAGATTATATATTCTTTTGTACATCTTTCTGACTTATCTGTTTATGGGAGGCAAATTCTAATTTCATATCCTTTTTTTCCCAGAAGCTCCCAAAATATAGTAGCATTTTGCTTCGGCTCATTGTCCATCTGAACTATCTGTGAAACGCTTTGCAAACAACTTTGCAGCATTCGATTGAATCCGAGCTGATGCTTTACCCCTAAACGCATCACAAAATCATCCTTTTGCTGCCGTTTCATCATCAATATTGCGACAGGAAGCCCTGCCTGCTCCTGCTGTCACACAGCCTCCATGTATTCGCAGATAATGATATCTGCTTTTAATGAGTTGTTCTTTTTTTTTCCTTTCCTTCAGGCATTCTGCTGCAGGTTGTAGTTTTATCTGTTAGACAAAGGCTGTTTCAGAATTGGTCAGGCTTTTTAAGGATGTTAGTTTTGCTTGAACTCTTTTTGGTCTTGAGGTTCATGAATCTCTGTTTTTGCTCTTGTAGTGTTTTCTTTTCATGGATAATATGAGCACCGTGTGGCCCTTTTTTTATATGGCTTGATGTTTTTTCTGCTGTTTTTTTTTTAAATTTTTTTGTTCCTGTGGAAATTCAGGTGTTTCATGTTGCTGAGCACATCAGTGTGTCCTTTTTTTTTCTGGAACGTAGTACCCAGTTGATTTGACCACTCCTGCTGTCTCTTTCATGGGTTTCCTTTGTTGTGGCACTGGAAAAAGACAGCTTTTATATCTTCTGCTACTTTGATCTGAAGAAGATTATTAAAACATAAATTTTTAAAAAGTTCTTCATGCAGTTGGAATGAAGATGGGCTCAAACTAAAGTTAAGATTTGCTACCTTGATAAAACTGTAACTTGGTTACGTTTTGGGAAACGGCTACAATAACTATTATTTTCTTTTCTTTTTTATGTGACGATAAGAACCTAACTGTATTAGGTGGTAAATTACTGGATAAAAACCGAGAAAAGCAGCCAGAATAGTTGATCTTTACCATTTAATGATGGTAAACAACCACGTATTCTCAATTAAATAAAGTAACTGTTAGATTAAACTGCCTAGTTCAGCTTTGCCTCTTCTGTGAAATTGTCTGTTTACTAAACAAGTTTTTTTTTAAACAGTATATTTAATGAATGATAAATGTGCCACAGTTATTTTTCCGGTCCATGTTGTTTTATGCAAATATTTAATGTAATTCCATTGGAGCAGAATAAGGAAGAAGTGGACTCTCACTCTTGTTTTGTACTTGTCTCCACTTTTCAGGTTAAAGGGCGATCTCGCCTACAGCTACAAGGGACCAAGAACAAAAGATGATATTGTGGAGTTTGCCAGCAGAGTGGCGGGGTGAGTTACAGGCTCCAACAAAATGACACGAAACTAAGAGCCGAGCAGAACTTCCCTAATTTCAAAGGGAGACATGCTGCACTAATGAAATCCGTCCAAGCCAGCTTATCAATGCAGGCCATATTTGTTTCATAGCTCAATGGATTTCTGCCTCTGATGCTCCACTTTAAGCTACTGTATCAACTAAGCCTGACAGATTTTCTCCTCCTTGAGGGGACTCAGGCTCGATCCATGACAGAGGGGATGATCAAAAGCTTGGCCTTGAGTTCAGTCCAGAGAAGCGCGTTGTTTTCAAATCTCCACTGGGTGGCCCCATCAGCACAGAAGGAAAAACTCGGCCGCCTCACATGCTTTCCGTGCGCCACGCTCGTCCTGCTTAGGTTTTGATTTAAATACTCATGAAAGCAGATGAATTGTTGTGGGTTTTATTTTTTCCAGACCAGCCGTTCGAGCACTTCCAAGCAAGCAGATGTTTGAACACATGATGAAACGGCATGATGTTCTTTTCGTGTACGTCGGTGGGGAGTCCCCGCTCAAAGTAAGCACCATTTGTGTCACTCACACAGAAATCAAGATGTTTTTGTTCCAGCCTTCTTCAGCACAATACAAAGTTAAACATACAAGCTGTCTAAGACCTTTTAAATGTATTGAAAGCTGTCTAAAACTTTATTTTATTTTTAATTGCAGGAGAAGTACAATGATGTAGCATCTGAGCTTATTGTCTATACTTACTTCTTCTCAACCTCAGAGGAATCCCTACCAGAGGTACGTGTACGTTATTATCTACATTAGGAATAAATTACACTTCTAGATGATTCAACTCCCATTAAAAAGTATATTTAGGTTGTACAGGCTTGCAGGTTTTTGCAAAGATCTTGAACCACTTCATTTCTTTATATTTGCTTCAGAGTTCTTGCAATCTTTTAAAGTATTGTTAAAACAGCATTTTGTCATTTTTGGCATTTTTTAAAAATAATTTTCTGTCCAGTACCTGAACATTTTCAGAGGAAGGTTTGTTTGTTTGTTTAAGTAACTTAACACTGGCTCATAAAGCATTTGGGTGTAAAAAAAAAAAAAAAAAAAGAAAAAAGGCTCCTAAACTCAAGGGATGAACCAATTCTTTATCTACACTGAAGAAATAACTCATTTTAAATGGCACCTTTAGTCATTTTGTTACCAACTTCTTGCAAAGGCAAGCATAAAATGATACTTTTGCAATAGGAATATGATTTCAAAAATCTATTAATGAACAGCTTGTCATATCTTGGTGTGGCTTGTATAAAAGCCTTAAAAACTCGACAAGTGAAGAAGAAGAGAAGAAGCAGCAGGGGACTGTTATCTGACAGGGGACAGGACACAACTGAGTTTATCTATTAGGTGTTTTGGCTTTTATTTGGAAATTATCTTGTTGGAGCAAGAAAACTTTATTCATTTAGTCAGTCAGACTGTTATCTTCAGCAGTTTAGTTCCACCTATAAATAGGAACTAATTGTGTTTCTGTGACAGACTTGTAGAAGCAATGTGCTGAAGACCCAATTTAAAACTGGTTTCTTTGCTAACTTTTCTTTCCTGTGTCCACACAGCACTGGTTCATCCCTTGTGTTTAAGTGTTTAAAGTATAAGTTTTGTGTTAACCTTATAAAATATTCCTATTAAAAGGATCAAATGCAAGAACGGCCAATTTTAAAGGAAAAACTTGAAATGACCTTAAGATTGCCTGAAGAGCTATTGATGGAAAGCATTTTAAAAGATAAAAACGTTGTTTTCCACAGTCAGTGTCTTTGTCAGAGCTTCCTGCGGTTGTCGTCTTCAAGGATGGAGGCCATTTTACCTATGATGGTGAGTTTTTTTTTGTTATCTTTGACCAAAGCTGTCTTGGAAATCCGACTGTTCGTTCCATCTGTTCCCAGTGTTCTTTGTGTGACGTCTTCGTCCTGTATTTTCCCATTCCGGCTGCTGGTCTTTCATTTTCCTCACCACATTGACTGATGTTGTGCCTGGCTCATCATACAGCAGCCAAGGCTCTGCCCACTTTTATAGTGGTGTGGTTAGGCCAGTGATGTTGTGGTGGTTTGTCTCTGGGCGGACATACATAGCACGCCTGGGTGTTTGTACAGATCTGAGCGGGCATGGACGACCAAAGTTTTAGAACAAAAAAAAAAGATTTATCAAATTTGAGCAAACTTTGCAGCAGATCAGAGCTAAACAAGTTGATATAAGAAGTTGAAGCTTCCTATCGTAGCAGTGTTAGTTGACCACATTTCTTCATAGTATCTTGTAAGTCAGCGCAGCTCTGGGTTTTAGCTGAGAGCCGGAACCGGAAGGGAAGAGCGTCGAGGCACAGCGCCAGCACAAACGGGCCCCAGTAGTGGCTGTTTGGAAGGTTAGGTGCGCGGTCTATCACCCGGAGAGCGAAATCCATCTCCGCCGCCGCCTTAAACTTCACATGTGTCTGCTCCACCTGACCGTTACAGAAGGCGGGCTTCGTGCTCCAGAACCGCAGCAGCAGAGGCTCGCCACAGCAGACGCTGACGACAAAAACGCCACTCTCTGCCGAGTCCTCCAGGACCCTGATGCAGAGGATGTGGTGAATGCCTTGCATCGCCATGGTTACGGTGCATTAAACTTGTCAAAGATAAAGAACGTGGTAAAATGACTTGGCTGTGTCCTTGCCTTTCTCTCTCTCTCAGTTCTTCAGAAACTGTTTTAAGAAACAAAAACATTCCTAATATGAAGTATTGTGGCTCACAAATAGACCGCATTAAATATGTCCTACTTACAACGACAGTCGAAAAGAAATTTGTCCTCTTCAGAAAATGGCTCAGCTGTTTCTTTTTGTTTATCTTTTTTTAAACTTTTGTTGAGGTCTCTCTGCTGTGGTGTATTTCTCAGGCAACCGATCTCCATGAAATTCCTCTGACCGGACAATAAATAATAAAATAAATGTGTCTAAGCCACCTTTATGGTTTTCAGCTGCCCTCATTTTGCATAATGTTCTGTCAGAAACTTTCCTTATCTAATGTTATTTGGCTAAACCTCCCAGACACATTTGCATAGGCACTCAGTGACATAGTTTTATGCCGAAGCTGTGATGCTTATTCAAGTGTGAGGATATTATACTGCACGACTTACGTATTCAATGTTTTATGAGCCTCGCTGTTTTGTTTTTTTTGTTGTTTATCTGGTGGTTTTAAAGGCTGCCACGTCGCAGAATATGCAAACAACTTTCATCGCGTTTGTTTTTGCAACTTGTGAAGAAGCAGATTTAAAATATTAGAAATTCACGTCACACTTCGTGTTCTTGCTATGTTTAAAAAAAAACAGAACAGGTCCCACTGAGCTGAGCCACCCTGTCCAAACCCCACCTCTCTCCTTGTGTAAAATGATATTTGACATATTGTTGTTTAAGCTTTGATTACTGTAATGCACACTCTCAAACTGCGACATCCCTTTTAAAGAACGGCATTAAAGTATAGTTTAGTACGAAGGCTCATACATAATGAATTACTGAAACGCACAGTGATGAACTGCTGTATGGTCTGTACTGTTGTTGTGCTTCAGGCACTGAGGGGTTTTGATCATTACACATTTCCAAGTAAAGATACTGGCCAACATGCTAGTTTTATGTTGAAGGATTTAGCGTTCCTTGAAGGAATGCACATCACTCGCTGCCCTTCATGCCAAATGTTAATCAGTTGTAAATACACATCCAGTTGTTTTTTTATTTTTGTTGCAGTGCATTGAGATATTTTGCTACAGAAAAAGTTGACTCAAATTGTTATTGGCAACATTTTAATTGTTTAATTGGTTCTAGGGCTCACTCTCAGCTTCTACCACACCACATTTTAGGTCAGCATCTGTAAATATGACTGCGTTAGAACCATTTTGTTGTGGTTTAATGTCAGTGGAACCCATCATGAATCAAGTTAATTAGTTGTAAATGTACCTACACATTCTGCAAATGTCATAAAATTCATCCCGTTGTTCTTGAAATATTTTGCTAACAGATAGACCCACACAAATACACGGGCATGGACATTATCCCCCACCTTTTGCCGTAGCATGTTTTTGTGGCAGTCTGTAAACACATTTAGAGTTGCGATTCACTCTTCTCATGGCTCCACGTGACGCTTCCTGCTCACCTACATGCTCCATTTATGGAAATGTTCATAAAGGTGGCAGCTGCGAGGCAGAAGACCTTTGCACATGTTCATTGGATGCATTTAAAGTAGAGGCTGATTAACGCGTCACGGCAGTGATGACAAGTTGAGATCGCGCTTTAACGGGTGATACTGCAATGGCGCTGCTTAGATAAGATCTGTAGCTCGCCGATTATTTGTATATAGGTGACATGTTGGATTAAAGATTAAACTCTAGTTGTGATAGATTTGCCTAAAGTCATAAAAAGCCTCTGAGGCTGAAGAATGAGGCAAATGTGAAAGGGACAAAAACTGCAGTTCCTTGAGCAGATGTTTGAACTTGGTTTTAAAAATGAATCAGCCAAGAGTATTTATTTTTCTATTACTCTTTTGACTAATTCACAGACTAGTACCCGTTCTCCTCCTCCCTTAACTCAATTTGTGACAATTCTGATGTGTGTCATTATTTGTGTATGCGTATGATCCTACACTGATCACAGTTATGTGGGCTAATTCACATTTATGTTAAACTCTGAGATGTCACACTCAAAGCAGTGCTCTGAACAACTCTCAGCTACGACCACATCAGACTTCAGCTCAGTAGCTGTAAAGTTGACGTAGTTATAGCCATTTTTGTGTTGGCTAATATCAATTAGCTGTGGCAGCCATGTTAAATTGGATTGACTCAAAAGGTAATTAGTTGTAGATGTACATCAAATGATTACTTTCTGAAAGTTTCATTAAGTCTTCCTAGTAGGTCATGAGATATTTTATTAACAGATCGCTGTCACCACACACACAGATATGGGCAAAAACATTGTTTGCATTAGCCTTTCAGTGGTGGGTGATAATTATAACTGATAGAATACAAACTTTTTTCTTTGCTTGAATTAGAAATGTCACTCTATCTTTAAAATAAAGTGTTTTACTGTGAAAATCAAAGCACTTCTCTATACAACTTTTATATAACATCGAAGTGCACCAGTTTTTTACGACAAACACTTCGTCTCCAAACTCTGAACATAAAATAACTTGCAGCTGTTCCTAAAATATTACTTGGGAGAAAAAGCTGTTAGCTTATTAAATCATTCATATTTTTACCCTCATCTACCTCCTGTGTTTTGACTCATCTTTGATGGCGCTACCTTTCTCCTTGCTTGTTCTCCTACGCGACTCCCAGTGCTTCTGTTTCTTTCTATTTGCATAGTCTTGGAGGTCTTCTGTGCCATTAACCTTCATCCTCGAGAAGTGTCAGAGCTCCTTCCCACCTCTGCTCCAAACTCTGACACGGGGATCATCCTCCCCCCCCCTCCCGCTGTCTGTTTTTATTCTCCCTCCTGCCCCTCATCTCTGCACGTCGTCTCCTGCTGTGTGAACTCTTGGCTGACAGGCTCCTGTAGGGCAGCGTGAAATTTCTGAGGCCCTGCGCTCGGGGCGAGAGCAGCTCTAATTTGTTTCAAGGTGAAGTGAGTTGAGTCAGTGTAGGAGAGCTTCATCAGACCGTACAACCTCCCCCCCACCCTCGTTCTGCTGCTTCTGGGGGGAAAATTTGGGCATGCTGCATGCTGTCTATAAAGCCACAACATCTGTGGAAAAGAAGTCTTTGGAATGTCTGCTAGATCGACTGACTCAGCAGGCTTTACAACCCGGCTCGTCTGCCTTCGCAGCAGCGCTGAAAACAGGTTCTCAAACTACTGTAGGGCAGCGTGAAATTTCAACTTTAAGGATTTAAAAGCTTGTTCAAGGTTTTAAGTTGTCATGTTCTGCATTATGCTCCCAGCTCCTCCGAGGCTTCGCAGCGCAAGATTTGTGTTAAAAGTCATCAGTGTTCTTGTAATTACTTTAATGGTAGCAGAAAGGTCGTGATAACTTATTACCGTGTCATAATGAGGTCCTGGCTACTTTTGTCGTTAATTATGAGCATCCTGTAGCCTTTTCCCACTCTGCCTTTTTTTTTCTTCTTTTTATTAAACCCTAACATCGTTTTTACTACCAGCGACTTTTTTTTTTCACGTTGCCTCCAGATGTTAGTGGAGAAACAATGGGGTTCACATTCAGGAAGAAAACTGATTCTTCTCATCCTTTTTATCATCTGCCGCCCAAAGACAAAAAGGTTTTTGCTTGTGTGTGTGTGTTTCTGTGTCTATCTGTTACCAAAATATCTCATAAACCATTAGACACTTTTTACTGAAACTTCTACAACTAACTTCTTTCAATAATATGGCTGTAATATTATTATTACAATATGGCTGCCACAGCAAATCAGGATTAGCCAACACAAAAGTGTCTAGAATTTAGTCAGTTTTACAGATATTGAGCTGAAATTTGATGTGGTAGTAGCTGAGAGTCATTCACAACACACACTTTGAGCGTGACATCTTGTCATATTGTATAAGATTTCATCATTTATCGAAAAAAGATGGCCTTACTCTAAAGATGGTGTGTAATATTCATTCCTTCAAAAAACATTTAATGGCCTTTAATTTCAAGTGTTTCTTGCACCATTTTTTTTTTTTTATTTAACGAGATGCAATTTTCTAAATTTATTCCATAAAATACAGTAAAGCCTTCACCTAAATAAAAATGTTTTTTTTTCTTGCTTTTCAAGCACAACATTGATAATAGTTGTCAAAATCAATGCAGGAGGGAAAACAGAACCGCTGGCTGTAAATGGTATATTTTTGACAACCTGTTATTTGATAAATAAAACAAAATACGAGGGGGGGATTGCAAACAGACCAGCTTAAAAAAGGTTTTTGTTACATTTGTTGGTTTACATCTACACCGATTCTCTATTTGCTCACCCTGAATCAAACTATTGTGTTGTTTATGACCCTAAATAGCCTTCCTGTCTACTTCAGGCTGCTTTGATCATTGTTTAGCTGCCCTGTGTCTTTGAATGCTCCACTTGAGTCTTACTTTTCACCCCCCGATGAGTTGCACGCAGCAAACATTGTGATCTTCTGGCAGTCCAGCAGTCAATACATCGGTCTGCCTTGCTTTTGATATTGACAGGCTGAATGTCTGAAAGCCGCTCTGTCCTTCTGTTTTTGAATGATTCGGTCTCCTTGTGTTGCAGAATACGAGGATGGTGTCTTGTCATCGTGGGTGAACAAAGAGCGCTTTCAAGGATACCTTCAGATCGATGGCTTTACGCTGTATGAGCTCGGAGAAACAGGTGGCGTATTCCGTTTTCATACATAATACAACTCCCAAATTTCATTCTCGTCTTTTAGTTGTGCTTTTGTTTGTCTAAAAATCGTTATTTTGCAACAAAGTTCATAGTTTTTTGTATTCACACTATTGACTTCTATAAAACTTCACTAAACATTTATCTGGGACTATTGTTTCCTCAATAGTTAGATAGTTTTTTTTAGTTTTTTTTTTAGATTAAATATTTCCCACACAGCAGTGCAAATCCTCACAATATTCATTTTATTCCTATAAAGTAAAGAAAAGTAGAAAATGCTTACATATCAAATTCAAATTTGGGACATGTTTAGTATTTTTTTCTTGCTTTTTTCCCTCTCCTATGCTTTGCCAGAATAAATTCAAGTCAGTGTTTTTTTCCCTGAGCCTAATTTGAATTATTTTATTTTAACTTGTGCATAAACTGTGCATTTTATTGTTGTTTTTTGTGCCTTTGGGTCTTTTTTTTACTCTTTTACGACCAGGGAATTAAAGTCACTCGTAAGCATTTTCGAACTGCATATTAAATACAAGCATTCATCATTTGAATCGTGTCAGCACAATTTTATTATATAATGAACTCCCTAATGTTTACCAGCCTCACCCTCAAATGTGTGGTCAACATGTGGCAGCTTTAAAATAAAAAAAATGAATAAGATATTAACATTCAGAGCAGCTGTTATCAGGAGTCCATGTAGGAATACCTGCCTTACTTTGGTATTTAGGCTGCGTTTAAAAAAAGGGGAAAAAAAAGAAAAGTCTCCTTGCCCTCCAGAAATAGCCCATATTCTTGTTCAAATACAGTTTTCCTTGAAAAGGTAATTTAAGTGCAAGATGGAAATACAAACTGCCTCTTAAACAGCAGTAAATTGGTGCTCTGTGCAGAAAAGCTGTGCTTTTCTAATATTAGGTACAGCATTTTCCCTTTTTACTGAGAACACTGAGGCGGTTGTGGATCAGCGGTGGCCCTCTAACTGGAAGGTTGGTGGTTTGATGCCCAGCCCTCCATGTGTCGAAATGCTTTTAGGCAAGAGACTAAACCCCCCATGCTGATAAGCTAATTGGTGTGTGATTCTAGGGGTAAAACATGTAGTATATGTAATAAAAAGCCCTGTGTGAATGTGAATAGGAAACGCATTATAAAGCATTTTGTACCATCTAAACAAGCTTTAAAAGGTCCTATTTAGGTTCTTAATATTTGATGCCCTGCAGGTGGTTGGATGCTGCTGAAATGATTTGCTTTCTTGCTGATCTACGCCAAACTTGGTGCTTAGTAATAACATCTGTGCTTATAAAATACTCTGTGTGTCATGTTAATTGGATAAACAATGCGTGACTGATTGAAAATTTGCAGTTTAGGTTGATGTGAATGTGTGGAGAAATGAATAAATAAATACAAAAAATGCCAGCCGCCTTGTTGCTGAAGTGTCTTCAACCTTTTCAACCAAGTATCAATTTTCATGCACTGGGGCTCAGTGCAGCCGGTGGGATGACATTTTATGCTTGAAAATCCCCTATCCCACACTTCATAAGTCATAAGCAGACAGAACTCAGTGCCCACATCTAAATACTGGCATGACGGAAATCAGCGAAGAGCCTGAAACTGTAAATTAGATCTTTTATGTGCCATGATTTAAGGGACCAAAACACAGACCGAGAGATGAAGCAGTTGCATATTGAAGTAAAATCTATTTGAATATATTAGATCAGTTCTCTTTTCATCGAGGTGGATAGAAATATTGTTTTCCAGAGGTGGAAATAACCACAATAACACAAAAACTTATTTATTACCATAATAAAATGTTTGTACTTGTGCACAAATTCTTTTTGTTTTCCATTCTGTTTGACCCCTGAATCTCACTGCATATTAATACGGGATTTACACACCAAACCAGTCGGTAAACATTATCAGCTGGGTAAACAATAAACTCCCTAACCCAGTGGATTAGATGGGGGAGCTGCTTTAGCAGATTTCAGGAAGTATGATGCGAGTTCTCGGATGGATGTATTAAATTAGATTACATCACTGCACAAGAGCGAACACGTCTTTTAAGCTTTCACCAGAAACTCTTTTTTTACCTCGGAGGACGTGATCGTTTATGACGGATTCACAAACGCTTTATGGTGCATTAAAACGTGAAGCAAGATTTTATTCATAAAACCTTTCAAGCAGTAGGTGATCATGGCTTTGGATGTTATGAATCCTTGACACCTTAACATGCGTGACGATGTATAATCAAGTCAAAAGAAAACCAGGCTTGTGTTTCTGTAGCTTTACCTCATCTGTGGGTCACAAATGACCCAAAACTTTATGCACGGAGGCTTGATGTAAGAGGACAGCAGGCTGAGAAAATGATGAAGTTCTCCTAATAAGATTGGAAGAGAAGAATTATTTTAAAATGTCTGTGCAGGTGTAGCAAAGAGACACTCAAAGTGTTTGAAGTAATGAGAAATATGCACAGACTGAGGATTATTTTCCGCTATCATTTAATTTAGCTAGCAGGTTCATGCTGCTGCTGATAAGATTTTATTTAAGGCTTTTAGATTGTAGTTGATAAGTTTACTGGTGTTTAATAAGTCTAATGGTTTCCATATTCATAGTTCTGCTGTCAGTGGTTTTTTTTTTTTTTATTAGCAAGACTTTAAAAAGTACAATTTGGATCAACACAGTTGATTCTTCATAGAGTTACAAACCGCTGGAGTGGGACTTTAGATTTATTGAACTCTAAAACTGCTCAAGGGAATTTTCTACCAATAATAAAGTCCCCACCCCCTCAAAAAAGGCAACAGTAAAACATTTCGTCTTCCTACATTTTTTGGACTTTTGAACTGAGTGTGCAAGATGTACTTAACATTGACATATTTTACCTGTGGGCTCCCCAAAAAGTATTTATTCATTTGTTTATTTTTGAGTAGTTTTTTTTGTATGCTGTGAACCACAGAAAAAGTGATCTTTTATTTAAAACTATATCCCCATTACTCTTTTCATTCCAGCTTTTTTAAAAAAGTGAATAAAAAAAAAACCAACAACTCATCACCATGTAGACAAAACATAATTATTTTGGGTTTAAAATGCTTGTAATGAAATTCAATTTTCATTTTCAGTAAATGTAGCTTTTTTGAAAATTGGTTTTGTGTTTGTTACATCTGGAGATTTTATAATCAGATGTAGAATCTTTTAT
This sequence comes from Kryptolebias marmoratus, assembly GCF_001649575.2. Lineage (NCBI taxonomy): Eukaryota > Metazoa > Chordata > Actinopteri > Cyprinodontiformes > Rivulidae > Kryptolebias > Kryptolebias marmoratus. The sequence goes on along the minus strand of NC_051450.1, from coordinate 12,420,974 downwards.
TAAAGACTATAATGTTATTAGACTGCAGTGCTACATTTATCACACTGTTACTGTAATTACTGTCACTTTTTCTATCAAGTGAAAAGCCTGTGGCACTTTAATGACTCTACCTGTAATATGTGAAAAGCATATGTGCATTTCGAACTTCACTGTCGCAACACAGAGAACGTTTAACCATGAAAGGGAATGTAAACACTTTTACTACTCAGGCGCTGTTTGAAGGGGTGTTTTTAGTCTCTAAATCACAAAAGAAACAATTTAATTTACAACAGGAACACCATTTATACAAGACTTAAATGTTTTTTTGTTTTACTTCAGAAAAGCTTATCCTTGACTTAAAGCTTACAGTGATGTAGCAAAATCCCAGTACACCTTCTGACAGCACAAAGATGAATGATGTTTATGGCTGATTATTCCAGCTCCGTAGAAAAAAAAAAATCCTGCTACTGCAACAGCAGATCCTGTGCACCTTGTTAGGTGTTCAAAAACTGCACAGAGTTAATTATGCGTATTCCCGCAGGTGGAACTCCCGTGACGCGGTAGTGCGGAGGGAAAACACCGACACGCCAGAAATGAACATTTCTCTTCTGCGCTTCCTTGTTTCCTAAACAGTCCCAGACCTTGGTGGAGTTGAGCTATTTTGAATGCATGTTGAGGTGATTGTGATACCCGCACTTCTTCCGTGTTTGCTGTTTCTCCTTCTCTTGATGCGAGGCCATCCGTTCACTTTACGTAACCTCTCCGCAGCAGTGAGCAGCAGGGGGCAGGCTGGCACTCTCATCCAATCGTTTGTTGGCTTCCAGCCTCAAAACATACCAGTTTGAATAGGAAATAATTTAAGTTTAGTCACAAGACTTTTTTTTTTTTTTTTTTTTTAAGACCTATCTGTCATGTCATGGGCTTTGGGTTTTGAATAGCACCTAAATAGCTCTTACACCAAAAAAAGCACAAACAGGCCCACTTTTAATCTTTAAGTGATTAATGAATAAACCCACCGCTGTGCCTCTTTGTGCCCGTTGTGAGGTGATCTCCCACAGAGCATCTAAGTGGCCTGCTGTTGTCTCCGCAGCATCTTTTTGTGTGTCCGATTGTAATTTGTGACTCTTGTCTGCGACCTCAGGCAAGCTGGTGGTGATCGCGATCATCGATGAGAAGGACCCCACAGAGGAGAGCAGCAGGTACAAAGAGCGCCGAAATTAAAAAGCACGGCTGTTTATAAATTGCTCCCACACGTCCCCACAATAGCTGCATTTAGGTGTGTGGCTTTCAAATAAAGAGATAAGACTCGCCGTTATTGTTTGGCGCTTCCCACAAATTGCTGCCACCAGCTAAATAAAGATAGACTGTGACTTATGTGGGTTTTCACTCTCTTCTCATTTGCTTTTAGATTAAAGACCTTGATGCAGAGGGTGGCGAAGGAATACAGAGAACATTTTAACAGGTGAGGCACGGATATGCGATGAGGTCAGAGATGAAAATCCAATTTATACATTTATTCTAGGACGGTATACTCACTGGGGAGCGCCGCCTGTCTATTCACAAGCAACTTTTTGCCGTTGTCAGGGCACGTCTGTTTTTTTGTAGCGGTTCAGTAGAAAGGTAATTATGTGAAATGTCAGCTTCCAAATATAGGTGTTCTTTTCAGCTGTCAATCACAAGCAACTCAGCTTTTATTAATGCATAATTTTCTATTATTTTTTTTCCCCCCTCCATCTCCCCTTTGACAAAACAACTTGGAATGGGGTGTTTATGATATGCGCTGTGTTGTTTGACTTTTTTTTTTCCTGTGCTGGGGAGAAACTGCGTTACAAGGCAAATGAGCAACGCTAAAAATACAGAGCGTATAATTTCATGGCAGGTATTTTTGCTCTTATAGTTGAAAGAAAGCTGTCGAAGGCTGATGATGCACGAGCTAGGGTGTTTAACAAAGGACTATTGAATGAAGTGCTAATTTGGTAAGAACAATCGGTGGGTCATCCTTTAACTAGAGGACTCAGGTTAAAGCGAGCATGTGCTCTGCTGAAGTGTCTGCTGCTTTTGGAATAAAGACGTGCTTCTCAAAGTGCCATGATCAAAGGATTTCTGCCTCTCCAGGCATTCCCATTAGGGCTGATTGAATTACACAGATCTCTATCATCAATTACACCACTATCTGCCACGCTACCTTGTGCTGTTTTTTTTTGAAGACGTCCGAGTTTGCGGTTCCCGCTGAGATCAGAGCTGCCTGCAGTGTTCTGACACACCTAAGCGGTACTTGTAATTACAAGTCGCCGACTGGAGTGTCGCCCCTGATGCTAGGTGGAGGCAGTACAGGGAGTGAAGAGATCACAGGAGATGACTGACATTTCAAGGAACTGATGCTGTTTGATGTAGTAATCAGTGTTGTGGCATTCAGCTCACCCACCATTTGTGGCATTTGTGTGTGTGTGTGGAGTGGGGAGGGGCACATGGTTGCATTTGTGCAAATTGGACTTGTGGGGATTTTTCTTTTCAATTGGTTGGTGTGTGTGCTGAAATTCTGCACCAGTTATTATTGTCTTTACTTTGATCTACCAGTTGCTGCTTGTAAAAACTAGGGGGAAAAAACCCTTATCACGAAGTCACAGATTCTGAAGGTTTTGACTCATAAAAAAGTTTGAACTCCTGTTTCCTGTTTAAAGGCAATGGCCTTCTGAGCAACATATTCCCAGTGCCAAAATGTGTTTTTACAGCATGACTAACTATGATATGAAATGCCCAGTTTTGCCAAGAGCTTTACATGCATTATTTCAGAATCACAATAGCACATTGTTTTGGAACTTAACAGTTCTGGTTAAAAGTTCACCCAGATGGCCATCATCCATCTGTTTTCAGTGGAAAAACATTTTATAAATCAACTGTACTCTGCTGGACAAGTCAGTAGCAGCAGAAAGCAGCAAAGGAAACTTTTTTTCTACAATAGCGGCACCATATGGGATCAGAAAGGACTTTGAGTGACTTTAAACAGGCTTTATGTCTGCTTGATGTGTAAACATGCATTTGCTAATGCCGATGTTCATAATATCAGCCAATCTAAATAAGAAATACACTAAAGCTGCTGTGAGTTTGAAAAACACTTGTTACCCTTTAGTATTAAAGCAAAAACAAAGGGGTAGAAATCATCATTCTCATCAAATACCTGAATGAAAATCATTAAAAGAAACTAGTAAAACTGGATTTTATGTCTGTGGTTTTCAGAATTTAAAGGATAAATGTGATTTCAGGTCCTGATTTACCAATTTGATTCATATATTTGGTAGTTTGTGTATTAGTAAAAATGAAGCCATTCTTAACTGTAAAAAAGAGGGTAAAATTTCAATCCCATATTATGTAATTATTTTCTTTTTTTAACAAATGTACTTCTAGTTCTCTGCAACTTTCTTTCTGCAGGAAAGGTTCACACTTTATTTGGAATTTCTTAAAAATATCACGGTTTTCTTCCACCTCATTGCCTGTGCTTAAATACTATTTTAGTCTTAAGTAATAATGGGGAAAAAATGGATAAAAAAAAAAATTCACACCAGTATCACACTTCTAAGACCCCTCCACCCTGTGCTATGCTGCCAAAACCTGTCCTTTTTTTCTATTTATGCCGTGTGAAACAAGCAGTGAAGCTCCATCTGAGTGTGTCCTTTGAAATAGCTTCCCGGTGTGGTGGAATCAGAAGCATGACGTGCAACATGACAGCCTCAGTTTCCAGCGTGGCATGTTCCACCATGCTGCCTCTCACACATTTGTCAATTTGGATCTGTGACTTGGGTGAAACAATAATGCCCCCGCCATACATCTCAGCAAGTGTAACAGCGCTCAGGTTGAGCCTTTTGTGTCCTCTCGCAGTGTCTTTCTCCCAGTCAGAAAAGCAGTTTCCTACTTTTTTAATTAGATTGGCAATCAGTCAGCTGTCGGCTGATACCCAAGGTCCAGGTATCTTGTTAAGTACAAGGACAAAAAAGTCTCACTTGCTTTTATGTGCAGCAGATTTGTCATGGCCACTGGTTGGCCCAGAAATGGTTTCCTGACCACAAAAACATAATTCTGTGGTTAAATTATCATTTTTTCACCTTTGGTAGTGGGCAATAATGTTTTTGCCCTTGTCTATGTTTGTCATGTTAGCAACATATATAACAATGACTGAACGGATTTTAATGAAGAAAGTAAAGTAATCACTGGATGAACCTCAACAACTAATTAATTTTTGGAGTCAACCCCATTCAAGATGGCAGCCTCAGGCCAGCTTAGAAAACACATTGACTATAGCGCTACACATTGATCTTTGCTTAAAACTTTGACATTAACTGTTAGTCAACACTGTCTGTCTGTTAGCAAAATATCTCATGAGCCACTGGGTGGATTTTAATGAAGAAAGATATGCATTTGCTTAATGAATGCTATGCCATTACATTTTTTTTTTTACATTTTTATAAACTGACCGCCTACTGGTGACATACATTCATGTATTTTGATAAATTTGAAGTTTTTCTAATGTGGTCAAAAGATCCACATATTATTTAGATTTCTAGTTCTCTTTGTTTTGTTGTCTGCAAAACCCCACAAATGAAGACAATATTTAAGTAAATACTTCAACTCTCTGCCTTTTAATTGCAATATTCAGCAGCCGTTTTTAGGATACGTTCTTGCCTTCAACACCTCTTATACCAGTGAGTTTCTTTAAAAGTTATTTTTCAGATTTCTTTATGGTTCACCAAGAAGTGCCGAGTGAAAAGATCTCCAAATACCGGAGCTGTTGAGTGGCAAAGTTTTAATAACATAGAAAAAAAAAAGAATCTCCATTTAGTTTCAACATCATATTTTATGTGCTTCAGGCTTGTATCCCCATCCACCTTCATGTCAGTTTTAGAGATGTAGATCATTTTCCAGCAATATTTGATATATAGCGCTGCAGTTTCCAGAGAGGGCTTACTTTGTGATGAGCTTGATTCCCAAACTGACCTGCTATTGTCAGCAAGATTATCGCAATCCTTGACTGCTTTTTTTTTCCCTTTATTGCAGCCATCGAAGTTATTATCTTGTTCAGTCTCGTCGTAACCATGTCATTCATAAAGATGCATGCAGTATTATTTAGTGCCCAGGGGACAAATGTCCTAGATGTAGCAATGATTCAGAATGTTTAATATCTATATGCAGAGGCCTCCGTAATCAGTCATTTGGTGGAAGTCACTGGCTTTCCAGGTCTTGTCCAGCTCTCCTTTCCCTTGTCCACCCACAATACGCTCTGCTCAGACATAGTGCAGCACAATGAGATACAAATTGAATTCCTCTTCCTTCCTTATCATTTAGATAAATAACCTGAGCCTTTTCTGTGGTTGAAAAAAAAAAGATGTGTTGAAGCAGCAGACTGCACAGTATGGAGCTTTGGGGAGAATTTTTTTTTTTTTTTTCTCTCCCCTGCAGTGACAAAAGCAAAAAAAAAAGATTGTATTTCTTTCAACAAAGTTTTTTATTTGTGTGATATTATTATGCATTTAAAAACAAATAATACTGTCTCAGTTTGTGCTCAAGCTATACGGTCNGGGGGGGTGTATTTCACTTTCTCATGCCACTGATTTTCTGATTTTTCTCTCATCTCCAGGGACTTCCAGTTTGGCCACATGGATGGGAATGACTACATTAACAGCCTCATTATGGGGTGAGTGTCTCATATCCAGCCTCCCTCTCTCCTCTCGTGTCATCCCTCTCCTTCTCAGCCTCATGTTACCTTCTGTCAGCCACTTATCCTGCTCTGCACCGGCTTGTAACGCCAGCCTTTGCCATTAAGGATGCTCTCTTGTGGAGAAGTCAATTACACAGACAGTCCTTTTTATTCAGTGCTTTTGGCAACTTTAACCCTCAGACATCTGACCAAAAAAAAGACAAACCAAAACAAAACACAAAGATGCAAACACTTCTACAAAATTGCACGCAAGAGGGCGGCTTAGTGAGAGGAACATATAAGGAATTTATGAAGAGGCTGTGTGTGGCTTTAATCTGTAGTTGTCCTGTGTTTTAGTATCTTGCCACAGAGCAGCACTAATGATGCAGTAAGACCCTGCCGCAGCAGCTTTGTGCCCAGTCTGTTAGGGTGTCATGCTCGGAGAGACCTTCCATCTGACTTGCCACACTTTTAATTAGACAGAAAGCCCCACTATAGCGTTACGGGCCAGCAGGGCTCTCTAGCAGTTGACTTGTCTGTTTTGTGTCTTACAGTATCTCATTATGTGCGTCTGTTTAATTTTGTGTGAGAGTCTGCGAGCGTAATGGGTCCGCTGCAGGATGTTGTTTTAATTTGAGCATGTTATTGTTTGTAAGAGGCAGATTATAGCAGACGTGGTCTCCTAAGTCCCGTGTAATTAAGTCAGTGTGTCAGCGAGCGTCGTGGAAGTTGGATTCGAAACATGACTATGAACAAAGTTCTTGTGCAGAGTTAAAATTAGGCAGGCAGTGAGTATATTTAAGGATAAAGGAGGTGATTAGCACTTCTAATTTTGTATGAGTATAAACTGTATGCACTTCACTAGGTTTTTATGAGGCTGAATTTGGCTGCTGTGGTGCAGGATTAATTGCCCTCCTTTGAGGAATGAAATCCTGGCCTGTCAATGTCCGCTAATCCTCTCTCATAGGGGGACCATGGAAATAAATCTGATGGCTTTTTATCCTTCTTTCTGTCATCGCTGCAATTACTGTATGACAGCAGCCTGTCTGGCAGTTCTGTTTAACTAAAGGCTTCCCATGTTAACACTAGAGACACGCATACATTCATGAATACATGTGTACAATGAGCACCACTCAGAGTCCTGTGTTCATCTTTGTCTTTGGCCACTTTTCATGGCGGCGGGGGATAATGTAGTTGCCTGTGTCTGTGTGTGCTTGTGTTTGTTTGAAAAACATCTCAAAAAACACTTGCCACATTTTGAAGAAACCTGCAGGAAGTAATCATTGAATGTACATCTGCAGGTGATTAGCTTTTGGAGTCAGCCTGGTTCAAGATGGCCACCACAGCTAAGCAACCTTAACAAACACAAAAATAGCTATAACTCAATCACTTTTACGGTTATTGTGCTAAGATTTGGTGTGGTCAGAGCTGATTCATTCTTATTACTTAATCTGAGCAACGGATTGTGCAAAATATTTGTTTAAAACTTTGACATTTATATGTTGAAGTCAATTTTGTTAGCAAAATCTTGCTAACATAAAGTTATAATGATGTAAATCTAAAACTGATTACCTTTTGGAGTCAACCTAAATCAAGACGGCCGCCACAATTAACCAACCTTAGCAGACTTATAGTGGGATCTTGGAACTTTAGAAATCACTGCTTTAAACTTAAATACCAACTGTTTACTTTTATTTTTTATTTTAAATGAATGGGTAAATATTTAGGGATTCATTATTTGAGAGTTTTTTTTTTCTCCAAGCAACCTTTTCTGTTTAAAGGCTTTTAAAATTGATATTATTTGATAATCAGTAATAAAGTGAAGATGACAAAATATTAAAATTTCTTGTTTAAAGTCAATTTAAATGCTTCTCTTTCCCTACATTACATATCAAAAATAATATGCTGTATTTCTCTCAATATCAAGTCTAATATTTTTGTACCATGATAACTCTATTCTGATGTGGTATTTAGAACAACTTTTTTATGTGCGAACTTAAACCTCCATTGTGTCAGACACTACTGTTTTAGGCCAGGCCCTCCCTATAGAAAAACCTTTACATTTCAGTATGACTTAAATTTGAATGAACCAATCGTCACTTCCTATCAACCCATTCCTTTTGTAATGACTGTAAACAAATGTAATCTGTATGATTAAAATGAAATGTTCTATGGCACCTGTTTTCTGTAGTGGATATAGTGACTGTAATATTACAAAGTATGTCCCTTCATCATAGTGCCAATCTCCCCAGTAGTCCCACTTAAGACATAAAGGCTAATCCATATTTACTTTAAATGGGTGCCATCTGTTGTAGCCTTGATGTTAGATGAAAATACGCATTCATTAAGCGTGTGTGTGGGTAGGTGTGTGTGTGTTGTGTGTGCTTACGGGATTGCAGATCTCAGCTGGACAGAGTAGTGAAGCGTTGATGACTCTACCACACAGGCGTGTGTGTTTGCACTCCTGATCCCAACTGGGTGAAGGATTGGGACATTGATGGATATGTTTGTGCATGTGTGCAATTTGTTGCCAGGTTGAGTATCACCGTGGGGATGTGAAATGGCAGCACAGTGATGGACTGTTTTTCTCTGTGTGTGTGTGTGTGTGTGTGTGTGTGTGTTCACATATATCTAAGCACCAGGATACCTTATCTAAGCTAAGCTTTGGTGTTGCACAAGATGTGTGGAGGGAGGATTAGTTGTTTTATGACCTTATTCCTTATCTCGCTAAGATTTATAATTCCTTTGCCGATTTGTGGAGCTTAGCAAGCTCAGGAGTGTAAAGTGAAGGTTACTGTTTGAGTCCTCTGCTAAAATGAAGATGAGTGGACTGCAGGGCTTGTGTTTATGTCTCAGCATGGCTGCAGAGTGGCTTTCTTCTGGACTCCATGTAATTTTGTTTCAGCAAAACGAAGCAAAATAATGTAGGAATAGTTTGTAAAGAAAACTAAAGAACACAGACCTGTTAAGACTTTGAGTTATTCTCTGTTTCTTTTACATTAAATCGATTGTTCAGATGGTTTTAGGTGGGTTTTTGTTAAAAATGTTATGAAGAATTAATATCTTAACCGTTAGAGATAGCTCTTAGAACAAAACTTTATTTTTCTAAACTGAAATTATTCAGACTGTATTGATAAGCTAAAGCCAGGATCTCACTCGGCAGCGCCAAATTATGAATGGAACTCATGAGGGAGTTTCCAAAAATGTCTGGAAATGTTCGTGGGTGTTCTCAATGTCCTGGTGTGATTTGCAGAGCTGCACATCTGTGCTGCATGGATGTTGAGCGTGTTCAGAAAAATTGTTATCACACGCATCTCAAGTCCTTCTTAATCTAGTTCCTTTAATTCTCGAGCTGTAGTTTTTGTGAATTTACATGTAAATATACAAACTGTGTATTTACACATCAATCCACGGTTGTTTGTCAGCGCAAATAGCAGCTACTTTGAGCCGAGGCACTTTCTGCATGATTGCTATATTTTTCTGCTGAAATTACTGTGTAATGTTAAATTAACAGCAATGTAAAGGTTTACAAAATAGCATTTTCATGAACCACTGTAAAACCTTTGAGATTTGAGTTATTTTAAGGCCTTGGCCTTAATTGAGCTAGCCATTCGATTCCAGTCAAAATTAAAATTTATTTCTCCAAACTGAGGTCATTTCAAAAAACCATTTACAACAGCTAAGATAATAATTGTTAATAACTCTTCCATGGACCCCTTCTTTAAAAGATGTGAACTCTGCTGTTAATCAGAGGTAATAACTCTTCTAAAAAAGCAAGTCTGGATTGCTTTCTCACTGGGAGAAAGGTCTCCTTTTAATTAAAACCCATGGAAAACGCTACATTCCTTCTTGTGCAAAAAGCCTTGTTTTTCCTCATCTATTCTTATTTATTTATCTTGTAATATATGTGTTGCAGATTGCTCCCATCTAACAATTTACTTTGATAATGGCACCCAAAGGAACTGAGGTTAAGAAGATTAAAAGCCGTGTTTTTTTTTGTTTTTTCCTCAGCGAGGTGGCCGTGCCCTCCGTAATCATCCTCAACACATCCAACGAGCAGTACTTCCTGCCCAGCGAGCCGACTGAGACCATGGAGCAGCTGGTTCAATTCATCAACAGTGTTTTGAACGGTTCTGCACAGGTCAGAATCCTCCACTCCTCTCCGCCTTCCTCGTCTCCCTCCCCTGCTTCCTGTTTATGCATTCAGCTCAGAATGGCTCATTCGCTCCCCGTTCCCCCTGTGTTGTACCATTGTAATCACACCAGTAGTCTTCATTAATCAGGCATGCTGTCTTGCATTGTAAGCCCTCCCGAGAAAATATTCCCACCAAAAGAAATATTTTTGCAATCTCCTTTTACATGTTTATATTATGTTTTGTTGTTTTATTTGGACGGATTATCTACAAGATTTCTCTCTTAAATCAAACCCCGTGATTACTACACGGCTCTGTGTTGTAGTGTGCGCACAAACGTGGCAAAGAAATCTGTTTTTTTGCTGCCCTGCGCCGAAGTCACCAGATGTATGAAACCATAAGTCAAGCAGTCAGAAATGTTCTTGGAAACAGAGAAAAAGGAGAGGACCTCTGAGTTATTTTTTACTTAGTAAAACAAACCAACTCCCACCAAATAAACAGTAGCGGAAACCTCCAAGTTAGTGCTGTCCAGTTTCAGCGTGAAGCCTGGACAGTTTAGCCTTTTTTACGTCATGATTGTAATGGGCTGGTTCATGTTTCATGTAGAAGGACAGAATAACGTTACAGTAGTCACTGGAGATTTTAAGGGTGTACTTGTAGAATGTGGAGAGTATATTTTCTTCCCCTATGAATGGGAGGGGAAAGGATTTTTTTGGTGCTTTTCAAATAAAACTTGTAAATCGTGAAGAGTGGAATACAAATAGTGAGTTTTGCTTCGTGTGAGGGCAGAGTTGGAACTCTGTGGCAGCCCTCTACAAGTGTTTTTTTATTTTTTTTTAGATGTAAGATTTTTCTTTCAAGTATATACTTACATCCCTGCTATTGTGGCACACAGTCTAACTTTAATGGTCTTCTATCGTTTCCCCATTTTCAACAAAGAAAAAAGAAATCCAACAACATGCTTTAAAAATGAGTGTTTAAAAAAAAAAAAAGTTTTTGCGCGGGCCTCGTGCGGGCTAAGATTGGTGTGTAAAAGTTGCTTCCACAAGGATTGTCTCCTGCCCACCTTCAGCTTGTTCACAGAGCTAATTACTTGGACACTCTGATGAATTAGCATCAGGACTGATCACTCATTTGCTGCCCAGGTGCTTTAGCTAACTAATGAGCTCAGATGGAGCGGAGCTGCTGGATGGTACGCAAACTAGAGTTGCCCATGTTGAGTAATTTTATACAGAGGGGGGGGGGGACCTTATTTACATTATTTGGGATCTATTGAGTAAACGACTATTAGGTACGGCCTTGTTCAATTCTAGTTTCACATATCAAGACAGAAAAATCCTTTAATCCTTCCCAGATCCTAAAGTGATGTAAATCTAATCTTCAGTGAACGCTGTCTTCCTGCAGGCGTACGGAGGTGACGGCTTCATTCAGAGGATCAAACGTGTGGCCTTTGATGCCAGGTCCACCATTATGGTAAGTTCCCGACACGTCTGTCCAGTCAGAGAATATTTCCTGTGTGCAGGGCTGCTTTAAATGTTTCTTTGGACCAAAACTAAATGCAGATGAAAATTAAACCATCTGACAAAGAAAACTAAAGAGTTCTATTGTTTAAATTCCCCTTAATTTAATGTGTGTTTTGACCTCTATATTACAGCACATGCAATTATAAACTAATTGAACACATAAGAGTACTTAAGAATAATAAACTTGCTCTCGTTCACCTTGACTGTGTTTGTGTAAAGTTTAGGTTCACGTGTTTGCACCTCACTTTAGGGTCTGTAGCGCCGCTGACCAAATGCGCAGCACTTTCTTCCCTTCTTTCAAAAACAGTATTTAGAGGACAAGACTGTGCGCGCAGCGGAGAGTATGCAGTGCAGGCAGTAAACACAGCATGGAAGAGGGAAACAAGCTGCAGAGCAGGGGGGAGATGGAATGTTGTGACAGGAGAGGGTCAGGAAGCTGAACTCGGTTCTCCTCCCACTCTTGCTCCAAGTAGCTGGTTCTTTTGGGAGAACTCGTGTTTATTTTAGCAAGGGTGTGATAGGAATGCAAACACAGCTGTGTTGTAATGCTTTTTGCTTGGCACATATATTTGCCAGTGGCCAAAACGTAATACCTACCTCAAAAGCAAATGTTTGTTGAGGCTATGAAACTATTTAGAAAAAAGACAAGAGTGTATATGTTGTATATATTGGTGTGTAATGTCACTACAACTTCAAATATTGTGAAAAATCAAAACAACACAACACTGGTAAATTAAATTTCCTACTTTAGGAACCCCTTGAAATGTACATGGCACGAGTTTAGCATTTCTAAGCTCTGAGTGGAATTATCTCTGGAAGATTGAAAAAGAGCATAATTTAACTTTTTTTTAAATAATGTGGAGAACCCTTAGGGGGAAAATGACATAAAAGTAGAAGTGAGAAGGATGTTTGAAGTCCTTTTTTTCCCCTCTTCTATAGTATTGTCAAATTAGAGATTTGTTGCTAAATCATTTGAAAAAAAGACTTTTCTTTCTGTTGATTTTCTCATTAAGAAAATGGATGAACAAATGTGTCAACACCTAATAGACAACTTGGCAAAAGGAATTTTAAATGCTATCTTTACTCTTTATTAGAAGTTCCCATTTCTTTATTAATCATTGCAGAAAAAAAAAACAATTTCTCCGCTTCTAGTCCTTCTAAACAGGTTGTTACATCAATTAACTTTCACTTATAGCCGCCAATATCACAGCTGTGTAGGTCTAAAGAGACATTTTTATTAAGTTTCCTGATTTTGTATTTCTAACAGCATATTATGTTGGTTAGACCATAAAGACTGTTCATGTGTTTGACAGCATCTTCAGACAGACTAACATAAAAGTTGGACCACTGCTTGTGTTTGAAGTTTGAGATTTATTAATCTCAATTTTAACATCGGACACTACAAAGTCTTTAAAGAAATACAAATAAAAAGGGTAAGACTCCTGAACTCCAGTGAGAAATAAAATGAGCAGCGCAGAAGGTTGTATAACATAATGCAAACATTGTAAAGTGACGTGACGTTTAATTATTACTACAACAAGCAAATCTTTTGTGGCCTGCCTTCTAAGCACAGTGAAAACGGATGAATAAATAATGTTTTCTTTTTTTTTTTTTAAACATAAAAGCCTTCATGTGACTTTTCAGCAGAAATGTTTTGATCTGTAAACACTAGCTTGTTAAGAGATGTGTGATGCTTTTATTAAACAGTGACTCACTCCAGAACAGCCCAGCTACTCTGAATAGATAAAATATTAGCGTTTTGGTTTTTGGTCTTTGTTAAAAAGATCTGAGAAATAAGAACAGAGCTTGACTTGGTCCCGCTGGTGAAAAGAAAACTAAGCTGTAGGGGTGTATTGACCCCGATTTTCTCTTGGACTCTGTTGATGTTTGTGTCCTGTTTTCTCTTAAAGACCTATCATGGACAGTGCACGTCTCAAACCGTGCCTGGCAGCTCCATTATGTTTCACCTAAACGCTGTCAGACAAACCGCTACTCTTGTTAGCACTCGGTTTGGGTGGAAACATAAGCAGATACAGCATGACGTTTTATTCTTGCATTGGTTCGGTCTGACATGGTGTGGTTGGATTGTTTTGTCCTTTCAGTCACCATAGACTGTATATAAAATGGATATTGTAACATTAATTATTGACTTGTCCAGAAGTGGTATTGAGATGTTGCTGTTTTCTTGAAGACACAGTGATTACTCCAGTGATTAACAGCTACTGGCTCCTGAGCTCATTCTATCCAGCCTGCAAAGTGTTAAATTACTAATAAATTATATACAATCCAATCATTACAGCACCAATCAGAAGAGGGGAATGACTGTAGTGCCTGCTCACTTGCAGCACGTTTTAAGTTTTGGAAAAGGTTCTTGTCACACGTTTATCTGGTCAGCTCATTTAAATGTGAAAGGCGCTAAAAAGCCTGTGATCCCAAGTTTGAGTCCCAAACAAAAGCTCAAAACACAGAAAAGTTTAGAATTTTTATTATAATTAACAAGCAATAAGAAGCAAAAATTATTTTTTTTAACACTGCTTTAAGCGTGTTGTTGAGACTGTAAGTACAAATGATCATCAGAGGGACCATTAAAGGCGCATTTGCTGTGAAATTAATCCACTTTGAGAGCTGGGTCCCTGCAGGACTTTTATTTATTTATTTTAATTTTGTCTAGGTAATCCAGACCTAATAAGACAAGAAAGAATAAGGTCAAGGAAGGGATTTTGAGTGGATGTTAATTTATTCAGTCGATTAATGGATTTTTACTGCTCTGTGTTCACACCTGCATAAAGAGCCTTTTTGTTTTTTAAGATCGTGTCAAATTATAAATGTTTTTGTTCAATCCATCTGCGCCTTCTCTCAAACTTTCCTCCCCCCACGCTTTTCTTTCTTTTTGCTTCCCTTTCATCTTTCGTCGCCTTCTTTTTTTCGCCGTCAGTCTGTGTTCCGTAGCTCGCCGCTGCTGGGCTGCTTCCTCTTCGGCCTCCCGCTCGGTGTAATTAGCCTGATGTGCTACGGCATCTGCACGGCCGAGTCCGACGACGGCTCGGACGACACGGACGCGCTCAAAAGGGAGGGGCTAACTGACGAGGAGGAGGAAGAGGAGGAGGAGAGGCAACGCGCCGCTGAGCTGGAAGCTCCTGAAGACGAAGAGGAGGAGGAGGATGCTGGGGAGAAGGATCCCGAGGAGAAGAAAACTGATTAACACAGGGGACACACATCAGATAGAGGATGATTGACCCAGTCAGATGCGGTGACATGAAACTCAAAGACAAATCTATGCGATACCGTTCTTTGTTTTTCATCTCACTTTTTCCTCAAAGCCCCTCTAGCACAGACTGTTGTTCTGCCTTTCAGTTCTGTGTATCGATGTGAGGTTGGCTGCTTGGCGAAGCCTCTGAATTAAAAATAACAGCCTTTTCAATTATGGAGTGTAAACAATAAACAGGAAAAGAAGGGATGGCTGCAAACATACCATCTTATTTATTGATATTCACTCATGTGATGTGTTACACTCTTTGATGTTACATCATTATTTCAAAAACCCTAAGATCATAGTTGATTTTTTGTCGTATCCCAAAGTCTTTCTTTTTCTTTTCAATTTCTGATATAGTAGATATGGATAAATCTTGCCTTTAAAATCCAATAGAAACTGACCACATTGTTTTGTTTACTTCTTCTGTACTTATTGACCCAAACTGTACGTGTTGTTTTACTAATGTTGCATAAAGTGCAAAGGAAGTGTCCGAGAACGAAGATCTGCCATAAATGAAACTATTGCACATTATTGCCTGAAAAGATTTCGTCTTCTTGTTCTTCGAGGGTTGCAAGATGCCGAGACGGTCCGGAATTTTAACATGTTTTTCTGTCAGCCACATGTCAATTTGTGTTGAAGGACGCAGAAAAATCTGGATTTGTAATTTGCATCACTGTCTGTAATACCAAAATATATATTTTTTTTATTTCTTTTTTTATCTATTTCCACCAGAAAATGACCAGCCTGCTGAAAAATGTCTTGTATAGATGGGTTCTACCTGTCAAGCAAAAGCCATAACATGCATCAACGGCTCCTGTGGCTCCGAACAGCTTTTTATTCCTCAAATAGACAGGAGCTGTCTGTTTGCATGTTTCATTTTGTCCTCCATCACTGGTTGCTTTATAGAATTTGTCCTGGCAGGTTGAAGTGTACATCCCAGCGTAGTGAAATGTACACAAAAAAAGAATATAAGGACTTTTTATTTGTTTCTTCTCTCTGTTGTCAATTTGTTTCAAAGCTATTTAAATCCCCCCTTTTTTTCTCTTTGTGACTAAAGCTATATATTAGTTAAAATCCATTGAGAATTGTGGATTCTACCTTTATCCACAGGGATATTTTCAAGTATAATGTTTTATTTTAGGGAAAAACCACATAACAGGAAACATGGAAACATGTTTGACTAACCACAGGAATCAAACGGGGTTCCTAATCATTTCTTTCAACTTGGAATATTTTAAAGTATAAATTTTCCTTTCTTACTGAAGGTGGTTAGGAATGCTCGTTAAATTTATTATTTTTTCTTATCTCTAACAAATTTGAAACCAGTCTAAAATCTGGAAAAGGCCACCTTGAATCTCTAAGATGATAAAATACCTGTTATTTACGAAACATAAACAAGAGGTGCTATTTTAGCTCCAAATCCTCGACATTAGCATAACTGATGTTTTTAACAGATGAGGGGGTCGTCTGTAATCTCTACTGTGAAACTGCGCTTCCTTTGCCTTCTGCTCTTTGTAGTTGCCTACAACTCTCTGCCAAATGTTATTTTAGGTTTGAATTAAGATTAGCTTGTTTTATTACAGGTTTGAATGATTAAAATAATAAAAAGATGTCCCCTCCAACCTCTTTTGTTGTTGACTAATGGCTTTTCTTACAGTTAAAATCTTTATGTACATAGTAGGTTGGAATTTTTTTATTTCCTAGTGTTGTTTTGATAGCCTTTTTCATGTAAATATAGACTTTAATTATTAACACTCGTGTTTCTGATCATGTGTAGATGGTACTGTGTATGTCTCACTAACTTTGCCTCATTACTACCACAAGAGAACTTATAAAGGTGTTTAATTGCTAAAATAACTCTGATTATATTCACATCTTTTTGGACTTAGCTGTATCTAAGGCAGAAGG
Source organism: Kryptolebias marmoratus (assembly GCF_001649575.2). Taxonomy (NCBI): domain Eukaryota; kingdom Metazoa; phylum Chordata; class Actinopteri; order Cyprinodontiformes; family Rivulidae; genus Kryptolebias; species Kryptolebias marmoratus. The sequence goes on along the minus strand of NC_051450.1, from coordinate 12,404,489 downwards.
GCTGCACTACATACATCATGCATGGAAAAAATAATTTTACCTTCTAATTTACTGAAGGATCAAAAAGTACTTAAGACTTATGAATTTATTGTTTGCTTGAGAATATGTAAGTAATTTCATTTAGTTCGGCACGTTAAAAAAATCACAAAATAGAGTAATGAGAAATGCATACAAAAGAATGTACATAAAAGTCTAAGTGTAATGTCATGAGCTCTATATACCTATAATTTTAATTTTAAAAGCCTTTCACTGCTTTTTCAAGTATTTAACATTGACAGTAAAATGTAAAAATGTGAAACTCTGGACGTGTAGCCACTTTATTCCAACCTCAGCTGAAGAGAAGGTGGTTTGAACAGTCGGGAGCAACTCAGGAATCGAGGCACCAGTTTAACTAGCATTTTTTTTCCACAAGTATGTAGATATTGTTACTCATCTTCTAAAGAATAGGTCAGTAGGTTTTATGACATGTTATCAGTCATGAGTTACAGCTGGGGCAGCAACCTGCTCTGCTGCTGTTGAAATGACAAAAACTTGTTGCTGAAGATTGAGCAATAACTCAGAATGCTCCTAAACTCTCTGTGACACTTGAAACTTGGTTGTTCCAACAGGTTAGCAAACCCAACTAACCACGGAAGTGCTTTTGGAATGGAAATAAATGGGCTAACATCGAGCCTTTGGGCTCGCTTTTTCGAATCTCTCACGAGTTTGTTTTTTGTAATAATGTCTTGAAAACAAGAAATCTAACAATTCTTAGATAAGCGATGATTGTTGATTGGTTGATTGTTTTGGCTGGTCATAATTTTCAGTTTTTTGTAAATCTCTGACCTGCAGATTTCATGTTCTGCCGTTTCCAATTCTGATTTGTAGCAGCAGGTCACCTCAGCCTATATGCTACTGAGCAGTAAAATGAGCTGTAGGCACACTTCTGCAGAAAATAGTTTCCTTTTTGTGTTTTCTCTACACCTCTTGTGCATCCTCTGACTTTATTTTTAACACATTACAGATAGTAAAAATGACTTTAGTCTTTTTTTTTTGTTAATGCAATTAAGCCTCTTACTAAACTTACTCAAAAATAAAGTCAGATTTTTGATTGCCACTTAGCTGTCATAGGTTTATGTTCCAGGACGAAAGTTTCAGATTAGCTCCTCGTCAGTTAGGCTGAAAACCATTCAATTCTAACCACCAGCTGAGCACCTGGTCCTTCTGTCATTAACTTGTATATCAATAATTTACAACATAAATGAAATTTTATGGTTCAATCAGTCACTGAAGTTCCAATTATAAGTGTATGTAAACTCACAAATAGAACTTTTTGAATCCTCTTTTCCTTTGTCTTCAAATTGCCTGACTGTTTTCCTTCCAGTCATCTATTTCTCCATCAAACTTCAATTATCAGCCATAAATGTGTTTTTCTTTTCCCCACCAGGACAATCCGATGTAGAGTTGTCTTCTCAATTATTGCACATATAATCATATTTTTGGAGAAATAGGTTTAACCACGGCCGATCGCATTACTTGATGGGGAAACTCATTATTTCCCTCTCTTTAGGGAATCACAGCAATCACAAGCCAAACTCAAGAGACGTGACTTAACATAATGAGAAACTACAATGGACGCAGCCAGCCTTCTTCCTGAAGACAGCCCCACAGTGAGAGAAACAGAACAGAAAATGGTTATTGGTTTTGGAAAGTTTGTTTGGTTGATTTCTGGCCTGAAAAAGGAGGAGATGTTCATTTTCCATATGATGTCATTGTGAGGATAAATTACCACAAAGGGGGAGATAATATATTACTACTGCAGAATCAGTGTCATTGAGTGGTACTGGTGCAAAAAGTAATTCATCGCTCAATTACCTCGCTGTATATTCTGAGAATGAGTTTCATCGTGAGGCAAATGAAGGAGGCCTGCTGTCTCTTTTCTGTCGGAATACTAACAATCTCGCACACTAGACAAGGACAATTACACCGTGCTGCTCGCTCTGTCTCGTGTCGAAATGGCGAATTAAGGCGAGGTGGTAATCATCTAATTTCTGAATTACATGGGAGGTGTTTAATGCTCGAGGTTCGTCAGCAGGGTCAAGGTAAAGAGAGAAACTGTTATTTCAGTTAATACCTCCACCCTGTATTTCAAGGGGATTCTGAGCTCAGTTCATGTCACTCAACGAGATGAGAAATGGCTGATTAGCTTTGCTCACCATGGAAACCAACCCACACTTGTTCTCTGTGAGGCTTTGTGGATCCTGAAGCAAAGCCAGTATTTGTTGCATTAAAGCTGATGGATGGCTGCAGCTGCTGAAGTCCATCTGTTTTTTGCTGCCACTTTAAGAAAAATACCCTAATACCTAATTATACAAACAGCACTTGCAAATCTGATCTCTTAAGATAATGCCTCCCCTCAGTAAATGCCTCTTTAGTGTGTGTTTTTTTTGTGCCGTCATCCATATTCAACTATTTTCGGCAAAGGGATTTCAACTCAAAACTTCAACATGGCGTAATAGCTGCCTGTCAGCCTGTCAGTCGATACATGGTGCATGTTGCTCTTGTTTTCCTCTGAACAGCTTGACATTTTTGCAAAGTTTTCTTCTTGGCAGTGGGAAAATGACAAAAAATGCAAAAACGGTTGCTGCCCATCAACATCACAACAAACACAGTCTTACATGAGCCAGTAATTGAAAGGAAAAAAAACCCTGAATATCAATGTCAGAAACACTTGTCATTTATATGGCGTTGCAATCTTTTGCGTATATAAACTCAAATGAATCAAACACTCTTAATCAAGACACAAAGAGGAAAATATCTTGCTGAATCTGACAGTTCATTGTTGGTGCACTGATGACTGACTTATAAAAGCTCTAAAGTGTTTTTAGCGAGAATAATGAATAATGTTTGCTCAGTATGAAAGACAGCAGCAGCTAAAGGTTGAAAACGAGACGCTTGGATTCCACCGCCACAGCTCTACAACACCTCATTAGTCCCCTGGTTTCGTCCTGTCCTCCAAACCCCTTCAGATCACACGGGCAAACTTTCTAAAGTGGACCAATTTGTCTGCCCAGTTGGAAAAGTCAGATTGGGTCCAGCAAACGTCCACATCTCACCCTTTCTGGGGTTGTCCTATAAAGTCATACAATAAATGTGCTATCGGTCAAACTCTCTGACCACTTGATTTTGGGCATGTGTAACTTGAGTGTGACTCTGCATCCAGTGTGCTTCTTGAAAGGCATCTAAGTCACAGGGAAATTGTGTTTGATTGACACAAGAATGTGTAGTGCTATGTTTAACACCTCTGCTGCCCACAGATGCCAAAATCAGTAATCAATCAATCAATCAATCAATATGTCTACCTATTCTTCCTCTTTCTGTCTGTTTTAGCTCCTTTTCCTAACATTTTTCTCTGCCATCTGGTAGTCCTCCAAAACTCATTGGTAGTTATTTTTTGTGACTTTGTGTACATTATTTCACTGTTTTGAAGTTTTGCTTCCCCTTGTAGTTGTTTTGGGCCTCTGACCCAGATTCACTAACATTCTTTGCTGTATTAGCTCCCCTTATTTGGTTTGTCTTAGCGCCATGTTCATAAAGCGAATAGCGTTAATTATATGCGGGCTCAAACACGCTAATCAAGTGTGAGCAGTTTGCACTCTTTTAAGGTCAGTACATAGCAGATCTGTGTTGCCCTGGGTGCACAATTTCAAAATGACTGTCACAAACATGTTAGCAACAAAAGTGACAGAAAGAAAGAAATGCTTTTTTCACAGTGAGCTCCAGGTTTTATCAGATGAAGCTCAGAGACACTCCTTAAAACTACATCTGACTATTATTTCTACTTGAGCAGTAATGTGCACTGGTCTGTTGATGGGTTTTCTGCATATCTTGCTAAAGCTCTGTTAAAACATGATCACAACTCATTTTCAGTAGAACGTGTTAGGAATATTTTTCTTCTTCATCATCACTACTGCCTATTTTAATGCTTAACACCTAATTAAAAGCACTGCTCACGAGCAGAATCACTCACTGGATGCTGTTTTGTCTTATGGAAGAAATACGCAACCCCTTCTGGCTGCATGCTTGTCAGCTTTGAAGTAGGTACGCCTGATGTACAACACGCTCCTGCTGAATGTTCATTCACATTCTGTATACACTCAGGAACTGAGATGACTCAACGTTAATGTGTTGCATCAGGTGATTGTGACCCTTTCATCTCTTCTACGTTCTCAGCTGTGTTGAATCAGCTTGAGCCTGTCTCCACTTACCATTTCTTCCAGACTAGTCAAAGAGTTTTACTAAGTAGTTTACTGTTCTGGCTGATTTGGTTTTAGAGTTCCTCTAATAGAGAACTTTGCAATGCAAAGTTCATCAGATTAGGGATGTTAAATCTCTATTTTCTTTCTAAGAAGAATAATATGTGCAAACAGCATTTTCTGCTATTATTAATTATATAATTGAGGTTATTATTGCCTGCCGTTTTTGCCTGTGTGTGTGTCTATCTTTTAGCAAAATATCTCATGAACCACAAGAAGGATTTTAATGAAATTCACAGAAAGTCATCACTGGATGTACATCTAACACTGGCTAACTTTTGGCCAGTGTTTGTGGCCCTCACAAACAACTGATATTAAAAAATGCAGAAATAGCTAAAACTCAGTCAATTTTACAGTTATTAAGCCAGACAAATGCTAAAAGTAGCAAAAGGCTAGTGAAAAACTAAAAAAAAAAGAAGGTTGAAAAATAAAAAAACAAAAGGTTAACTAAAAGCAAAAATAGCATTAGAAAACAAAAAATGAGTAAGTTTGCTGAAGCACATTTCAAGAACAATGTTTTTGAAGGAAAAGAAAAAGATCTCCATGAATTTCTATAGGAATATTTTTTAAATGAAGTAAGAATAAATGTTACAAAAACCAAAAGTCAAAGCATTCACATACTGGATAAGCTTTGATTTATGAATGGATAAAATAGCACAAAATATGTGGAGGAAGTTAGATTGGAAAGAGAAATGTGGCCTATGGAAAAATAAAAAAAAAGGGAACACAATAGTATGAATGTTAAGTCAGCATTCACACTATTATACTGAACTTTGCTCAATCCCTGAGGACTTCCCTTCATTTCCCCCTTGTGCATTCATAGGAAAAAGAAAGTACACCCACTGTCAGTTCTAGATTTGAACAAAACAGGACATGAGAAAATGATCTGGTATTTACTAGAATCTAAGATGATTCAAATCTAATCTCAAGGGTACAAAAACACACAAACAATTCCACCATGTCATCATTTAATAAATAAAATAAATCCTAAACAAAACAGCAGTGTGTGGAAAAAGTAAGTTCACCCCGTAGTTGAATGGCTGGTAGAACCACCTTCAGCAGCAATAATTTAAAGTTGTTTATTTCTGTAATAATTTATTAGTTTCTTTCATTATAGTGGAGAAATATGGGCTTGTTCTTCTTCTCTGCATTAAACGAAAACAAATGGTTTCTTAAAAGTCAGAAATTTGTTGGTAAACACGGTCTTTTCCTGATTTCATGCGCTGTTACACGACAGATATTTAGTTCTAACCGAGAGATACAAATGATGCACAGCTCTGCTGAGGATAACAAGTGCATCACCCGTATTATCCCTGACACCTGTAAGTGCACAGTAAGCATGTTCCCCCACAATGTTTGTGCTTATCACTCTGCCATAGGGACGCTGCCACACAGCCGTTGCCTAATGATGTTACCCGGTCGCGATCATTTACTGAAGGGATCTGTCCCCCAGGGTGGCGTGGGCGTCTGAGACTACACTTGAGATGCAACTGTCTCAGGAGGTGACATATGCTAAAATGTGTAGCTGCTGATGCCGTTATTCCACAATTTTTTTTTTTTTTGCAAAAGCCAACCTTATTATCCATAGTGTTTTGAAATCAGCTTTCCCAGTCATGGAGTAAGACAGGTTCATCAACACATGAATGAGCATTTAGCAGAGTGTGTTAAAGCTGGCGTGGCTCTTGTGTAATCAAAACCTTTTACACAGATGTTTGAAGAATTTTCGTGACTTAGCTGCTGGCTCCAAAACTTGCATCTAACCCCCTATTTTCTAGTCACTGTAGCCACCTGGGTATTAGTAATGGTACAGTAAACAACACTTACGTAATCTTGCACACAACTGCCGAATATGCACACACGCTTGACGCAAGCAACTTTTGCTGCTTAGGCAACAAACTGTAAAAACGGGAAGGTTGGCGGGAGCAGTGTCTGCAGAAAAATTCAGGATATCTCAGAAAAATACTGAGAAATGACGAGCTGAGTGCCGTGTTCTGCAGCAGAGGTGGGATTTATTCCAGTCAAGTGCTTCTGCACAATAATCCGGTCACAAACACGCATAAAACATTTCATATGAGTGGGATCACAAGCTGAAAAGAGAAGCATTCGTCTTTTCATATGTGGTGTATTTAAGTAATTTTAAACAGTTCCATATGCTGCTTCATGTATTGCTCACTGTATGGAACAAAAGGAAATGCTGCAGACTTCAAGTTTGAAAATAACATTACATTCAGTCTCGTGTAATTTTGTGAGATATGATCCTTAAAGTAGGTGTTGTATGACTCTCAGCTACTACCACATCAAATTTAAGCTCAATTTCTGTAAAACTGACTGACTTATAGTTATTTTAGTGCTGACTAATTAAATAGACTCCAAATGGTAACCAGTCACAAACGTGACTTTAAAAATCTTGCAATGAATAGTGCTTGGGATATGTAGTGAATGACCGAATATCTGAAACCACACCAAAATTATAGAACAATATTTGTCAAAATTAACTAAATTTTAGCCATATTTTGGGTTTCTAATGTTTGTTTACTGTGGCCATCATCTTGAACTAAGTTGACTCTGAAAGGTAATCAATTATAGCTGTTCATTTAGTGATTATTTTATTGAAGCTTTCATTAAAATACGTCCCGTGGTTCATGAGGTATTTTGCTAGCGGTGACTCCAATTAGTTGATGGCAAAATTTTAAATAAAGATCTAATGCTATCTGTTAGTGCTCAGAATATGTGTTGGGGATCAGTCTCATCTGCCACCACACCAAATTTTACCTTAATATCCAAATAACTGACTTGGTTATGCTTTTGTTTTTTGGAGATGAGTGATGAAAAAAATAACTGTGAAAGTTACAGTCGCTTCAGTTTGATATCCCTAAAGTTTGTTAAAATGTGAACTAATCCCAACCTCCTCATCCCTGCACTCACAGAGAAAAAGTAAGGCATTTAACATTTACTAGATGCCTTTTAGAGTTCATGTATACAATAAGTCAAGTAGGGGCAGCTCCTCCTGATGTGTTGTTCTTTGGGAGTAGCAGCGCAAAGTGCAGTTTGTGGTCGTCACAGAGCCCACTTTAGCATCCATGGAGGAACAACAACACAACGCCTACAGAGAGTAATAACATCTTAGTGCCCCTGTAGCCACATTTGGCTCAGGCCAGTGGTTACTTTTACAATCTAATAGGAAACGTTCCCCTTTTCAGCTCCCTCTGATAGCTTTTTAATTGCTTGCAGTGACACCATCACCCCTCTCCCCCGATCGCCTGGAGACCATGTTGTGTTTGCTACGGCAGGAGAGCTCTGTAAATGTAATCAAGAAATCATCATAATTAGGAAAACATAATTGGGAGCAGTTATTTGGTTTAAAAAGACCCGAGGGTGCAAAGTAATATCTTAAAATACATTTTGTTGGCAGTGGACGGCTGAAGAACACGTTTAAAAACAAGCAATAATGAGACACAAGGATTATTGAAGGGACCACAACAAAACAACAACTAATGAAAACCTCAGGGCGGCAATAATACAGCAGCTTCTCTGGTTGTCTCTGTTTTTAATATTCGACTGAAAAAAGAGTCTGAATGTAAAGGTCATAGTTGATATTTAAGTATAGCACAAGTGACTATATCTTAAGAAGAGAAGCTTCATTGGTATTCATTACATTTCTTGACCAACTCCTTAAAAAATGTAGCTAAAATTGGCTTCATGAAAAACAAATAAAAAAATGTTGTTGTTTTTTTGGAGCTATTAAGAAAAAGCATGTTCACTGAGATGTTTAAATATGCCTTTATAAAAAAGCAGTAATGTGTAAGTCACCCAAGATGTAACAATTTAATACAATTCAATGTTTTTTCTCATTAACAAACCTCTTCAGCTTCTGACCCAAGCTTAATGATGACAGAGTCAGGACAAAGTGAGCCAGACAAAAAATAAATAAATAAATGTGGCTCCATTGTTGTTGTGGTTACTAATGCATGGGTAATACACAAAGCAGAAGTGGGCACACATTAGGTAGGCTATGACATCATCATTTTGCCAAAATCTCAGTTTGTCAAGTACGTGCACATACACTGAAGACTTTAAAAACGCTCTACTTTTTGAAAAATGGGTGTTTTTTCCATTCAAAATGCATTTTGCATGCAAATGTGAAGTCCAAACATAGCCTCCCTAAAAAGTTAATTTTGCAAAAATATTTATGGTGGTGCGGATAGTGTTTTAAAATCAGTAAATGGTTTTACAATGTTTTTGTTTGTTTGTTTGTTTGAAGGAAATTGGAATTCAGATAATCAATAAACACAAGTGGCGAATGTGCAAACTCTACAGCTGCCAACTAGGAACCTCCTTTTTGCCTACCAAGAGCCATGCAGAGTCAATCATTTCCAACAAATATTTATTTATTTAATAAAAACGGCTTTGATAAACAGTATTAGGCTTATCTGGCACTTATATGTGCTTTTGTCAGATGTAAAGTAGAGTCAGAAGTGACTTAAACATCCAATACCACCAAGTCCGGTAACAAATGATGGTTGTTTGTGGATGTAGACCCAAGGGTGCAGGGAGCCAACTGATAGGTAGGCACGTTAAATTCCCCAAAATGTAATATAATAAATAAAAAAAACCCAAAATGAGCAGATGTAACACAGAACTTAAGGATCTAACACATAAACAGTTCTTTAGTGGAGCTGCATCAGCAGTTTTCCTATACTGACTACACAATATGAGATCAGGGCCCTGTTGGGGCCACACCATCTGCTGCAGGACTCTGTGTTGTTGCCACAGACAGTTCTTTATATTTTGAGGCTTTTGCTTTGCTTCAGATGACAGTGAATAGTGAGATGAACAGATGCTCTCGTCTGCGCAGAGCTTGTACATCACACAGATATCTTTGAAATTTCATCTTCTTATTGGCCATATGGGTGTAGCTTAGTGTTGCTTTGTAATCATCATCGTGTAGTTTAGAGTTGTGCATTGTCACAGTACCTCATCTATGCTTCCAGAAGAGAATGGCTTCTGTGATAATTAGCAGTTTTGACTTTAAACTTGGCAAAGCTCTTAACTGTCTTTTCTGCTGAAGATGTTCCAAAATGAGATGAAAACCAGATGAAACGACCTCACTGTGTTTTTGGAAAGAGCTTCCTCTTTAAGACATTGACACGGGCTCTCTTTGGGGACACGAGCAGTCCGGGTAAGTGGTGCAGAAGTTGTCAACCATCCAGATAAATCGTCTCAGTGCTCCACACACTGCTCAGACCACCCAGGAGGCACCAGCCCAGAGGAGGCCCTTCAAGGACAGCCAGAGGCAGACTAAAAACTGCCCGTCAGACTTTTTTTGTTTTTTTCTTCCAAAGTGTTTTATTTTCTTTCCTGTGGCTTCAGCTCCGCACGTCTCTCTGTACATTGAACTTTAACTGTAGCTGCATAAAGGACAGAGATTGTTGGCCGTGTGTTTCTGCCTCTGTGGGCTTAAATTAAACAGAGCAGAAAGTGAAAGCGCTGCTCCGTGCGAGCTAAATTACTCCAATTTGGCCAAAAATGACACCAAAGGAGAAGATGGAATGGAGCACCAGCAATTAATACAAATAAAAGAAAAAATAAAAATATCACTTTTACTCTTTTTGAAGGGTCCTGGCTGCAGAATCACAGCCTGTCACAGCCACTCAGAGGCTATATTTGTTGACACGACTTGTTAGAATAACTCTGAATGCAGCGGGAAATGGAAACAGACACAGATACCAACTGTCCTCATGACCAGAACACAAGATATCAGCAGATATTAAGAGCAGCCTGTAACCAGCTTCCTTAACAGGAGTATTTTGTGGAAGTATGTTTGTCTAATAATTATTTTGAGATCTAAAACATGTTCAGATTTTTAGGAATACGTGTAAAATCTATTTTTCTCTACTACAAAATGTGCCAATATACCTCAGAAATATGCTCATAAAATCTTATAACCAGGAACTATATTGTTAATTTTTGTTAATCAAATACAGCCCAGTGATAACATAGGTTACTAAGACTTTGAAGTGTGGTTGATAGAGCCTTAAATGGCCTCAGTTTGGAAAAATAATGTTTAATTTGAACTGAACTGACAAGGTAATGGCTATTCAGAGTGGAGCCAAGAGTAAAGTGGATTGATGCCGTCTTGCAAAGTTCCATACCGGTTCATGCAAATACTCCTTTATAAATCTTTACGTTGCTGTTTTGCATTACACTGGCTGCACTTAAAGTGCTACAGCTAGATGACGCTACCATTATTTCTGCGTGCAAATACCTACAGCCTTCTATGTAACTAACCTCATAATGTGAAATTGACAATTCCAAATCTTTGCAAAATAGTTTTCATGTGAATCACCACCATTTTTTTTAAGCTGAAGTTGTTTTGAGTCTTGGTCTTGACTCCGACTAACTGTTACCTCTTCAGTCTGGTCAAAACTAAACACTATTTCTCCAAAATGAGGTCATTCAAAGAGCTATCTGCAGCTGGTAAGATATTAATTGTTTATAAGAACCCCACTTTAAAGTATCTGGACTACAGCTTTAAGTGTCTCTTGAGTCCCTTCTCAATATTTTATTCATTTTTTTTAGAAAAAGAGAGAAAACTAATGGGAAGACTTGGCACCACAGTGGTGCACATCTGTGTCATGTGGAATAAAGCATAATACAATGAAGTGAACAGTTGTCCAAGGTGATGAATGCCGCTGTTGTTCTTTTGCTTCATCCATTTATTTTTTTGTTGTAAACACCTCTGTACAGCTTTTTGTGAAATATTCTCACTCCTCCTCATCAAGTACAGCTGCAGTAGCCTACACAAATGCTGTTTTTTATCCAACTTTGTACTTTAGTTGTTTTTCACATCCCCGTGCCTCCACTGATGATAATCAGCGGCAGTAGTTTTTTTAAAAATATTGAGCATATATGCTAATAAGGAACCTTTGAAAGAAACATATTTTAGCAACTAGATTAGAGTAAAGGCAAAAAGAAAGTACACCTTCTTTCAATTGTACGTTCTTCAAATATTAAAAAAAAGTCTGGTGCTCGACTGAAAACTGAACTTCATTAAGTTTAACCACTTCTATAAAAGTAGATTTCTCGAGGACAGACAACAAAAATGGCCTCACTGAGCAATTATTGTCGCTCAAAAGGTTTCAGCTGATTATAAAGTCATTTCTACAAATTTAGAATCCAGTTATTCAGCGTGAAAGATCATTTACAAGTGGAAAACACAGCCGTTACCAATGTTCCCAGACTACACAACGCTGATAAAATATGTGGACATTTCAGCTTGTGAGGAAAGATCACCTCTTCAGATTGCATTTAGAAGAATCTTTAAAATAGAGCAACCTTCTGTGAACAGGGGGACAGCTGTAAAGTGACACGAGAAAGGACAAACAGTTAATTAGGGTATTAGTGATAAAGTCATGGCCATCCAAGGTTAACTGAAGCACATTGACAGTCAAGGCTGGCCCATGTGGTCCAATCTCAGAAAGGAGCTGTAGCTCTAATTTAGGAAAATGAGCAATGAGCTTTACAGACAGTAATCAAATCAGCTACAGTATACATTATATGTCCTATAATATATGCCACATTCCAATCAAAAATACATCATTTTTATTAAAACTTTATTCAAAACAGTGTGCAGTTTCACTCACTGTAAGAAAGAAGAATGAAAATGGCAGAATATCATGACTCATACTTAAGAGGAGCAACAGGAGCTGAAAGGTATGGACACATGAGTTTTGGACACAAGAAGGTGGCCTGAACTGAGCCGATGAATCACTCAACACGATTCATCACTGGGACTTATCAGCTTTTTACTTCGTGTGGATGCCATATGTCTGAGCATTTTTTTGTGTCGGGAAGAAAAGGCAGAATGATGCACCATGGGCAAACCTGGTGAAAGAAGCGTGTTGTTGGGAAAGTTCAATACTTTGTCACATACTGCCTACCTAAACACTTTTGCTGCCCACTCTCGCTCCCTTATCTTTGTGACATTAGCTTAATAAACCCAATGCACATCACGAATGCTCATTAACAGTTCAAACTGTTGGCTCGGGCTCCAAATTCTCCAAATCCCATTCTGACTGAGCAGTGAAATGCTGGAAAACAAATTCAATTCAATTCAAAAATACTTTATTAATCCCAAAGGGAAATTAAATCATGAAGGACTCACCTTATATCTTACAAGACAAAGAAGATCTGATCCTAACATGGTGGTGTCAGATGTTCGTCCACCAGGTCTTCATTGGCGTTCACTGGCAATTAAATATACTTTTGTAAGATTTAGTAATCCACTGTGTCCCAAATATTAAAAGATGAGACATCTAAGAGATAAATGTTGCCTTCTGTTTCGTTTTTATTGTGCATAAAAAGGATGACTCGTTACGTCCCACAGAGCTGTGACTTTCTGGCTTCTTTTTTTATTTGACTCATTCCTTTTGATGGGTAATCTCTTGCCAAAAATAATATTCAACAGCCTTCTGGGCTACATATTAATGTTTTCATGGAATTTATTAAATGAAAATCCCTTAAAAAGTTTAGGTATTTGCATGAGGATCAAATACAAAGACTGCGTATGTGAAAAAAGATAGAAGCCTCAGGAAAAAAAATCTGCATCTTCATCTGAGAATGGTCTATGTTAATCACTGCAGTGCTGTTATGTGTTTAATCGTACATAGCATGAAATAAATATGCACTAATTAAAACCTCAAGCTGCCAAGTTATTATTTGTTAATTCAAAGTACATTCTTCTGGTTTTTGGATTGTTATAACCTTTCTTGATAAAACAACTAAAAATCTTTATTCATATAACTAAATCAAATCGGGCAGCTAAGTTTCTTCCTTTTGTTTACGCCTCATATTCAAGTGTTGAAGAAAATGCTTTTATACTTGATATTCCTTGTGAGTGACAGCTTTGTCTTCTCCAACTTTCACAAAAGCTTGTCAGAAACTGAAACTCCTGATACACACCATAGGCGCACACACACTCACACACACACACACACACACACACACGCATCAACCTGCTCTTTGTCCCTATAATTTATTCTTCCTGTCTCGGTTTTGCATCTGTCAACAGAGACTGGTATCAGAATAAATCTGAAAAGCTGCTTTTCTTTCCCAATCAGAATGCAGCAGAGACACCGTCACTCTGCGTGTGAATAAACAATCTTTAAAATTACACCTGAAATCTCAGCAGGATCAAACATTAAACAGACTTACAGGCGGTTTCTGGTGGCATCCGAAAACACGAGAACACTCATTTGAACAATTTGCTGTGAACTTCAACCATAGAGACAACAAAGTCATCTTCAACTGATGAACTCCTCATGCTGTAATTATGAATACGCCTGATGAAGTGCTATATGTTTGAGAAAACCATTGGCTTTAATTGTAGTGAACAGAGCTGCCTCCTTCTTCACATCAGTGTGCGAACACTTCTTTAAAGGGATAGTTCAGATCTTCTGAAGTAGGATTCTGTGCAAAGATTATGAATAGTGTTTTACCTCTTTGATCAAACTCAGTTGGGAGAAATAGAGTTTAATTCTGAATGTATTGACAAGCTAACAGGTTAGCCTGAGTGAGGCCATTTCTGCAAACTTAGGCTGATAAAAGAGCTACCTATAACAGATAACATATTAATTGCTTATAGCGTTTCACAGAACCTCACTTCAAAAGAGCTTAACTATTGCTTTAACATTGTTAGTATTATATGTACTTGCAAGACTAAATAGGAGACACCTCACTTAATCATACATGTTTTATGAACACATTCGCTAAAGTGCAAAAGATCTATATGTGATCAAACATTAATAAAGACATTCATACAAATTACCCTATCAAGCTGTTCTGAGAAATATGCAGTGTATTTCCTGGGGGACAACGGTTACCGCTTGAAAGGCTGCAAACAAGAGAGCAAGTGAAGCAAAAGGAGGTGCAGCAATGGTGTTAATTCAGGTGAAATGAAGAATACCACGTGTAAGCACTAGATAGAGATGAGGGGAACAGTGCCATAAAAAGGGCTTTTTCAGAATTTTGAGTGAAACAATTTGTTAGCTATCTAATTACTGTTTACTGTTGAGCTAAAATGTGAGCCTGACCATATCCTTTTCTAAAAAGGGGAAATTTTAAACACAACGCACATAAGTCTTCAAGCGGAGCTGCAACAACAACAAAAAAACCCAACAAAACATTAAAAACAACAACCTGTAAACATTTTCAGACAAAACTGACAGCATTTTGTATTTAACTGATATAGCAAACCTGTTACATTTCTGAATCCATGACACTTTACCTGCTGATTTGTACTTGGAATTTCTTACTCAAACAGCTTTTACCCTTTAAGGCTTGTCAACCCAAGAGGACAGTGTTTGACAGTGTAGCAATGCTCCGGATCAATCTGTATTAGTAAATCAGTAATGTTTTTCTTACAATCTGTTTCATTTTAGGTGAATCCCATTTCCTAGTGTTACCACTTGATTTTAAGTACCTTAAGTTAAGGTCATAGGAGGTAGTGCTCAAAATATTTCATAACAACATTGGACATCCCTTTAAAAGACAAGATGCCATCAGTTGTTGCTGATTTCATTTAAAAAAAACAGACGTACCGCAGGTGTTTCGCTGGAACATAAATTTATCTAGTTCTCCAGGTTTTAAGAAACTTGTTAGCTCAGAGTGAGAATGGTCTTGCAGGACTAACTGAAACAAGCCTGATTCTTTGACACCTCAACTGATGGAGGTGTGTAATTTGTTAAAGCTGCACACTGACAAGTGTTTCTTCATTGACTGTAGTGTGTTCAATAATTCCATTATGTCTGATGAACCATCCCACTTGTTTGGTGACAAATCTTTAAATGTCCTCAGTTAAGTGAAGAATCCATGTGACCATCGCAACGAAACCATTGACTTTCCATTGGCTCATCCAAAACTCACAGAGCGAGTGTGTGATTGGAACACATTGATTTTTGCCTACATCCACTAAATTTCAATACACACTCTTCTCCTTTTTCTGTTTTACATTCTCTTCAGTGGAGTTTTAACATGAGTATTGGCTACGAAGTTACATGGATGAGGGTATAAAGTAGAGTATAAAAGAAGAGTTAAAGTGAACGCAACCAAAACATGAAATGTGTTATATTGTTTCTGAACTGGGTTTCGTTGACTTTTATGGTTTTTGTATTCATGTTTTTAGTCTGTCTTAGGTTAAAATTCTTTGGCTGGTTTTCATTTATTTGGAAGTTTCTTGATTTCTTCTATTATTGGTTTTCTGTTTGGGTTATGAAATGAATCATCTAGCATATTTAAGAAGTAATGTTGATTTCTTTTTAGCCTTGTCAAGGTCTGGTTTGCAGTTTCTGTGTTTGATTAAAGCTGTTGTATTCATGTTTTGTATATAGTTAGTTATTTTTTTAAAGCGAGTTTTGCAAGCCTTCCTTTCTGTTTTCTTTTGATACCTGGTTTTTATTGTGCCAGTATCCTACAAGGCTATTTGTGAACGGCATTAGCAAGGAAATCTCTAAAATGTCTCAAAACATTTGCAGCGGTTCTCCATTTCCTCCCTTGAGTTGCAGGGGCTTGCAGAATTGTCTAAATTTTGAACATGTTCAAAAAATTTGTGCAACAGAATTGATTTTAAAACACTCTCAAAGTTGTTGTCTTTCAAACCCTTTTCAATTTAGTTTCTGTAAATTGCTAGAGCTCTATTTTGACACCTGAGTTCCCCGATGACAGAAACATCCATGGCAACAGCCCCAAATGCATAGGTTTAAAAACCACTTTGGTGATAAATAATAATTATTAAAAAATAATGGCCCAAATTTGTCTCTCGATTTCAGACATTGACTGGATTAAATCATAAGTGTGGGAGTGGCTGCCGAGGTGGGGACAAAGCTTTGGGAGGTGGGTATGTGGATAGAAGTCGGCAACAATAATGCGAATGGCCTAGAATACAGTTTGAAAGCTGTGCACTCAAAAATAGGCTAGAATATTCAAAAATTGGCCACACAAGACAAGGCTGAATGGCTCACTGGATGCTTGGTTGCAAACTCTCAGGATTCAGTGAGACTGCAATTGAAAATTTGCCTATTTTCTTTCAGCTCTGAGTCGCAAACGAGTTTCCAATAGTTGCAGCCCATTGAGATACTGACCTTCCTATCAGCACACCTGACTTTCTCCCTCGACTATCTGTCTCTTTGTCTCAGTCATTCCTTTATCAGATGCTTGCTTTTCATTCAAAACTTCTCCACAAAACCCTACTTCAAGCATCAGCTCTGGTAAAGTGGCTTATGCTACTTCAAGTCAAACAAAAATAAATTTTCCATTTCTAATATGCCTGCAGGCCTGAATGCAAGAATTCAGACATCAGACTGTCTGTGACTGATGAGCATGATGATCACTGCGCCTCCCGTGTCAAATGCTGGAGTGTCTGGGCTTCAGTCTCAGCCAGTGATAATGAAGTGTTTCTGTCTTGCCTAACAAGCGCTCTCTAACTGCTGCTATTGTCATGAGCCCGAGTCTCTCAGTGAAATCTTTACCAGCACACAATGAGACTCCCCCTTTCTCGATGTCTGCTTGTAAAGTGAATAATGGCTCATTGCACCACGACACCTCAGTAATCATAACAGGATATGACGAGCTCCCTTCCTCACAACTTTTTATCTCACATATGCAAAAAAAAAAAAAAAAAAGCCAAAGCAAAAGCAAAAGCACACACTCTCATAGATAGTGTTTTACTTAAGAGTGACTTCTGTATCCACTTTGTCTGCTGCACTAATGCCACACTGCACGCCTCAGCAGGAATTTTATTGGCACTACGCTGCACATATAATCACATTATTCACTGGACCAAATGAATCTATAGTCTGTGAAATCATTCAAGGAGTGTAATAATGAGCCATCACAGATCTGCTCTGGCTTTAATAGCAATAAAACACACTGATAGAGTCAGGACAGTGATTATGCTGACTTGGAAGATGAAATATGTAAAGCTGCCAGAGCAAAGTTAGGATGCGCCACACTTCTTTTTTCCCCTTCATTCGTCTTAAAGTGTGTGTCTCCAGAGGCGGTGGATAGTTTTATAAAACCTCAAAGACATTCAGTGGATGTACAAGCACAGACTATAATGAATAACTTATACATAATTATGCATTTATTCATAACCTGATAACTTCTTTAGATTTATTTTTGCTCTGTAGCTTTGTGTATAGGTAGCTATAAAAAAGAGCTCACAATCCAATTATGTCTTTCAATTATTTTCATTAATATACATTATGAGCAGCTCATTTCATATGCATGAAATGGATGACTGATACTGAAGATTAGTGCAGGAGAGCAAGATAGATTTACTGTAATGAAGTAAAAGTGAGAAATACAAGGGGAAATTTTAAACCTTTACTTGTTTCATGTTAGCTACTGTTATTCTTTGCTTTTTTAGTATAAAGTTGTTAATGTTGGCCTCTTGAATGATAATGTTTAGCACACCTTGTTACATAGATTTGACCATGTTCTTTGTTTCCAGGTGACTGCAGAAAAGCCAGTGATAAATTAAAACTTCCACCACCTTCACTCTGCATGCTCTTGTTAATTTTATGCACAAGCAAGCCCATGCAAACAAAGGTGCATAAAGATTCTTGCAATTACCATGAACAAAAAACTGTCAGCTCAGTTCTGTGTACTGTAGCTCTGTGATGCAAGTGGAATACAAAGACAGAATGCATGTAATGCACGAGATGATAAATGGAAAAATACATTTAATAAACATAGACAATAGGTTGATAGTTGTAGTTTTAAGAACTAAATATAATCAAACTATCCATCCATTTGCTATAATTTATTTTTCCTGTGGTTTATCACAGGGACAAAGATTGACTCATGATTCTGACAAAATCATAGCTAATTTAGATTAATTAACCAAGTTTACATTCATTCGTTTTTACTGTGGGAGGAATGTATCCACTCTTCTGCACAAGAAAACAACAAGACTCTGCACAGAAAAGTTGCAGATCACCATATTGGACAACAGAGTTACAAAGTAATTTAGGTAGATATTTACATCATCTTTTCAAATAAAAAAAAAATAAAATCAAAAGTTGCATTGCGTAGTCAAACTAACAGCTACAAAAACCAGAAAGGCCCCAGTGAATCAGGTGATCTGTTTACGAGGTCTGCAGATCTCACTGAAAATGTCAGCTAACAGCTGGGCAGCATCACCTATGTCCCTTTTCATGTGCTGTCTCTACAGTTCCAGTGAGAAATGGTGGAGCTCCTGTATATAGTCGGCATAGTTACATGAAGATGAATGAAGGCATGGAGGCTCACAGAGTTTGAGTCCTGGTTTATGAAGCTGGTTTAGCATATTTTGGGGGTTTAACATATCAGCTTTCTGAGAGTGTAAGACTGTAAATGCTTTGCAAAGACAAATCAAAAATACTAAAGAACTTCTACAAGAATGTTTATTTTTCTCCACATTGGATGGCAAAAGCTCACAATGTATTTTGTACAGCTGCGCAAATTTTGCATTGAGCGAGCAAATATAGTTATAGTTGGTCATGTTGAGGTCATTATCAGGCAAAGCATCATGGAGCTGCCAGATACTTTGAGACAATTTTCTAAATACACACATTTGGAAGGAAATGTTTAGGTGTAAAAGACTAAGGAATGGCCATGTAACATCACAGCACTGATTCAAGTCTTTAGAAATATTTCATGCAGTATTGTTTCATTAGATGTGGTTAGCTGGAAATCCCACATGTTTAGGGTTATCCCTAGGTGTCTTGTTTGTTTCTATGTGGCCCTGTGATGGACTTGTGACCTGTCCAGGGTGTACTCTGCCTCTAGCGCAGTGTTTTTTGGAGATAGGCACTAGCTGCCCTGCGACCCGGAAAGGAAAAAGTGGGTAAAGAATGGATAGATTTGTGAGACATAAAAAGTAGGTTTTCAGTAAAACAAAAGGCAGAATCTGATCAAACTTTATTAGTCCAATTGAGGTCAAAATTGAAAATCTCATGCCATGACACCTCTCTGCTGCAGGGTCCCTCACTAACAACTCTTGGCTAACACTTTGATGACAGATCCCACTGTATGAATTGTGAGCCTGTTGCCTAGCACTGTATCTCCCCCCATCCTTCTTCTCACATATGCCTTCCTCTTCTCCCCTCCGTCCTTTGTAGGTGGTTCAGTGCTGTCACCACACACAGTCTGTGGGGTATAGTGACTGCCTCACAGGTCTCTGGTGTCTCAGCACCCCATCTGTCATCGCCGGTCAGGCCGGCTCCATGCTGTGCCCAGGGAACATCAGGCGTCGGCCGACCGCCCTGCCGCCTGGCTTTGTGGTTTCAGTGTATTCTTGCAGTTGCAGAACTGCCACGAGATTGGATTTGTGTCAAGTCAAACAGCAGGTTTTAGCAGATATCAGCTGTAATCTTTGTGTGTCCATGTGTGGCCTATGCTGAAGCTTTTCACAGCGTCAGCAGTTATCATGTACTGCATGACTGAATGTGACCACTCACATATCATAACTAAATGGGATGGCTGACAGAATGACAGGCAGACCTACAAGGACAGTATGTTTAGAAATTATTGGAAATGCCTGTTATCTTGATAGATACACTTGGAAAACGAGTCCTGGCAAAAACACCTGTACTATGCATTTTAGAATGCTTCATGCGCATATTTATAAGTAACCAGGTTTGTCCAAAAAATAGAGTACTAAAAATGTAAGATGAACTTAAAATATTGCTTGTATTTAAATAAATTGTTGGCAACAAAGAAAACCTGTAGAACAGGGATTATCATTTGGCCCTTAAAGTAATAACTTAATGATACTGTACTTACAGTACATGAGTAAAATCACAAGCAAACTTGTCAATCAAAAAAGAAAACAGTTAAACTCTGTCTAAAGCCTTTGAAAAAAGTTGTCAGAAACTTCATGACTAATAGCATATATTTATGACAACAGAAATTAAAAAAATAATAAAACAAACCTGTCATATTTACCAGAAAAATAGCTAATCAAGGCCAGCCCCCACATAAAGCACCACCTTTTCAGTCAACACAGTAAGACATTGACATTCTAGGTTTAACGCTTCCGTGGCCTTCGGGTCAAATTGACCAGAAGTTACAAAGGCTTCTCTACCTCTCTTCATCTCTCTGTCTTTTGAGGGCTTCAGGAGGGTTAAGGAAAACACAAATATCGTTAATGTTTTAGCACTTATAGAACCCTATGACACTGCCATATCAACACACAACGATGCTTTTAACCAGACATGAAGGGGAGAAAAAAAAGGTTCCGTCTGGAGCCATGCTGTCTGAGGCGAATCAAAGTGAAAAACCAATAATTTGACACTGGAGATGAACCCGGATCTCTCTGACTTAATCCCCCACCATCCCATTAACACCTAGAGTGTTTGCACAACTGTTGGTGCAGAACAAAGTTTTTGCATTTTGGCAAGGCAAAGCTCAAAAACTGAGATATACATTTGGTATCTAGAAACAGGGAACAATGTTGTTTTATCCTGGTGACTGAGCTTGGTACATAAAAATACTTTCTGCACAGATTTATCAAGTGCAAGATAAATATTTTAAGAGAAAGCTTTAACTTACCTTTCTGCTTGGCGATTTCAAGAAAGTCAGGAAAAATTTAAATACAGAACAAGTTTGCAGGAAGATTTAGTTTGCTTTTGAAATTAGCTCCTGCTTTGGAAAGAACACAAGACAAAGACCTGGAAAGGTTAAGGTCCAAACACCGAAGCTTATATGTGCAGTTAAACACAGGGAGAAAATCTGCATTTCAAAGTGTACGAATGAGTGGCAGACAAAGGGCAAAACCAGTTCAACACATAAAAATTCAAAAATCCAGTTCAAACAGAATGTCAAAAACAAAAAGAAAAAAAGAGAAAACTCAGGATGCAAAGTATAAGGGTCATAACCAAAGACAGACAGTGAAAAGTATAATCAAATAATAAGATAAATGCAGAAACAACAAGCTCAGGAATCAAAACTAAATGTACCGCAGAAAGAAAAATGATTTTAAACAAAACTGGAATTGACAAAAAATGCCAATAATCCACTAATGATCTAATCTCTATATAGGAAAATCTAGCTGCAATTGTTCAGTAATCAGTGGTGAACTTTGAAGGTCAATATACAATAGCTAATTTTTCAAATTCACAACTCTGTCACTCAGATAAACTGGGAGAAACCAAATATAGTACACTATACTCTAAAGATTATTTTAGACACTGCTGTAGTTTGTACTGCTCACTTCTGTGGAACAGCGAACGATGAGGAAGTCAGCGACAGCACACAAAGATTAATGCGAGCAGACATCTTCTGCCACAAAGCATCACGCTTCACTGTGTAAATGAAAACAAATGACATGTTTTGTCATTTGTTTAGACTTTTCAGTTTATGGCAAGGCAGTGTTTGTGTGTATCCCAGTTCTTAACAGTAAGTGCTGAACATGTGATTCTATCAAAGGTCCATATCCTGTTGTTTCAGCATTTTTAAACCACTTGCTAACCCAGATTTGGTCTCAGCTGAGGCCCAACCCAGATCCGGTATCTTACCTCGCTGCTCCTCCAAAAAGGTGATTTATCAGTTTTCTGCGTGTTGGGAAACTGAATGATTTATGGGCACTGCTTCTCCTACCATCTCTTGTTCCCTCTCAGGTCTTTTTTAGAGGTCATGCCACTTAAAGCTGGACAGATAATTGTAAAATACAATAAGCTATAAGCTCTAAGAGGCCCTGTGTGATCACAGAAGACACTCTTGACAGATCAGAGGCAGGAATTATTTGACATTTACTCTCTCACAGCACAGACATACGTTAGCATCAGCATGAGTTCATGGAGAAATGAATGTGATCATGCACTCAAGTGCAAGCGAGCACACATATGTGTGGTATAATGTCAAACTGAATTAATGCATGTGCTGAGGCTCTGCCAAATGTGAGCCTATTGCTTATCCTCTCTTCTGTTAAACTTGTGACTAATGAATAAAACATTTGAGAATAAATATGGATATTTATATTCAAATATAAATATGAATACTATGCAACTGCTCTTGAGATTTTATCCTCTTCCTTTCCCTTTGCCCATTAATCTATATGCACTGGCGTCAGCATTTATTTTCCTTTTTTCTTCTTCCATTTTATCCAGCACAAATAAATGGTTGATCTATTATCATCATGCATTCAGTAAACACTGCCTGAGGACATGAATTGGTCAAATGCAAACAAGTAAGATCAGTTGATCCTAAACGATGGTCGCTAAGTCAAGAATGTTAGGCCTTGAAATGTTTGACAGCTTAAGTCATCATCACTTAGGGCAACTGGAGAAAGAAAAAAAAAAGAGATGAAACAAAGATGAGAAGAAAGAAAAAAAGGAAGAAATAAAGATGGAAGTGGCGGGGTACCTTTGGGGTCACTGAAAGATATTTCATCTTAATTCAACAATAATTTACACGAACAGCAGCACAGTATATTATTCATAACCAGATTATTAGTGTTGGATTAGAGCTAGCAGCTGCAGGAAGTAAGGCTGACAACTTTAGGACAATGAAATAAAAAACGGCAGCAGGGCAGAGAGGTCCAGCTGGGAGTTGTACAGATAACTTAGTTCTGAGTCGCCTTATTTGTCATTAAGAAAAATGCATCAGCTTTGTCCATTTCCCAGACAAACATACACGTCCATGTATGAAAACTTGCATAAATAAACAAGTAATAGTTTAACACGGTTGTATTTTCAGGAGTAATACAAATTTTATGTTAGTAGATTAGCAAATTACATTTTTGACTAGGCAAAAAACAAAGTACTATTTACTCAACATTTGACATAAAACAGAGCAATATTCCAAGTAATCATTACAATAATAACAGGTGATTAATGTCCAAGGTGCATTGTTAAAATTAAGACAAGAAGAAACCAATTCTCTCCTCTGTCTTCAGCATTCAATATTTCAAATAACAAAAAGGGATGATGAAGACACAAAGTATCAATCAGTCATTGATAAGAAATGCTATAGTTCATCAGCAAGTATTTGCATCAGACTTTACAAGCTATCTAATTTTTACTATATTCCTATAAATTTAAAAGATAAATATATTGTCACTCTAAATAAAAACAAAGGCCTATTGGGGAAAAGCAGCTTTAGCAAAGTACTTATAAATATAAAGGTAACAAAACTGTATTTCTGTTTTATTCAGCTTTTTTTTCTGTGAAAAACAATTTTCCCTGCACTGATTAGATGAACCAAATTACTGTCTGAAATGCTGACTATTAACTTTCCTCCTCCTCATAAGTCACCCACTCACAACCTTTCACTAATGAGTGATGGATTGTTTTGGATTAACGTGTGACATAGCCGTCAGCTTGAGGGAGAGCAACAGAGGCTCTTTGAAATTGTGGCTTAATGAATAAAAATATATATACACACACCATTTAGTCACGTTTCCTAATAGAGATACTACTAGTATAATATAATACTACTACAAGTACTATAAATGCAGTTGATTCAATGAAATACATTTTTAACACAAGTGCTTTGTGCTGTTTTTTTGTTTTTTAAGCATTAGGGATAAATTGACCTTTTCTGGAAAAAGGATTTTCTTTTGTGCCTATTCTTCTATAGCAAGTACTGTATATATATACTGTATTTGTCACAAATGACTGTAACCACAGTTCAACTTAAATGATTTTTACAAGCTCTTGGGATTTAATTGTCACAATCTGCATTCTCTGATCAAAAGCCCTCCCTTAAATGTGCCGACTGTCACCTCATCTGAAACAAAGATGTTCCACACTGAAGAGTGCAGGCAAATCCACCGTGGGACAAATGCACTCCTTCTGTATGAAAATGATACTTGAAAGGCGAGATAAAATATTCACCAGAGAGAAATATAGGAAGATAGCTCATAGCCTTGAGCAAGCAGGGTTCCTGCTGCAAGAGAGCGAAGGAGTAGGAGAGGGAAAAAGATGGGGAGTGACTGGGGGAAATGAGTGAGAGGGAATATATAAAGAGATTTATGGAGGACCAGACACAGACAGAGTAGGTGAGAGAATGACCAGTAGGCAATCAACACCTCAATCTATAAAACTTACTTTGTTAAATTTAACTTCACTTAGAAAGGTCACGTCGGTTTGCAAATGTGTTCTAAAGTTCATAAAATAAAAGTTAGCACTTTCCTAAAGCATGTGCATTATAACATTCCTCGTTTGTGCTTAGCTTTAGGATGGAAAAAGGGAGCAATTGTCCTTTAAAAGACAAAAGTAAAAGTCAAAACAAGACATGACAGTTGTCTCGGCACTCCTCAAGAGTGTCAAACACATTCAAAAGATCATTAGATCATGTGAGAAAAGCAAGATGTATCGATTCAGGACTCAAAACTCTGGGTCACCATTGGTTAGAAGACACAGGCTCTTTGCTTGCTTCTCTGTC
Source organism: Kryptolebias marmoratus (assembly GCF_001649575.2). Classification (NCBI taxonomy): domain Eukaryota; kingdom Metazoa; phylum Chordata; class Actinopteri; order Cyprinodontiformes; family Rivulidae; genus Kryptolebias; species Kryptolebias marmoratus. Next base: position 12,379,770 of record NC_051450.1, on the reverse strand, counting down.
ATTGGCGGGCCAGTGTGCTTTATTTTTAGGCCCGGGCTGATCGATAGGAGGCCGCTTTGCACGAGTCTCAGTGGCACTGTGCCTCCCCGCGGAGCCGAGTAGGTCAGACCAAAGCCCTCCAAAAGGTTGAACCAATGATGGGAATCAATGGATGGGAAATGTCAGCTGGCACTGCTGTTTACCACACATGAGAACACTTTCCAGGGCATATATTGTTTCATGTGAACAGATGTTTGAGCCACATTCTTAAGTTTCATCCCAGAACAGCTGAGGCTAAACAAACTTGTGACATTTTCAAATCCTAGAGATGTCTTTATTTGTTTATTTATGTAGCAAACAAACTCGGCATTCGGCTGTCAGAACTCTGATCCAGTAATTATCTGCTGTTGTGACGGTATCATCAATGATCTCCTAATTTCTCTGCGGAACAATAATTACTGTGAATTAATGTGGAAAATTTATTTGCAAATAAATCAGACATTTTTATAAGAGATCAATGTTCTGGGGCACAGTAACTACAGAGATAGTGGTGAGGATAATTAGTTATCTTTTGCAGTGTAACATACATTGGGGCTATGCACTTCCTAAATTAGCTGTAAGACATTATAAAGGAACATTAATTAAATCGCAATGAACCAAAATTACAAACTATTTTTGATGACAGCAGAAGTTTTGTCTGTTTGATGCAACCTTCACTTTCTTATCATGACTTGCAAAGAAATGGAACAAAAATACAGGAGGATTGGAAGTTGCTCAATGAGTAGTAATCCAGAGAACTTATGTACACATACTGTTAGTACACATAGTTTTAAAAATTAGTCTGTTTTTATCTATTCTTCAGATTCCAATGACCCAGCTGGATCTTCTCTGGCTCAGCTCGTCCTAGGTTCCAGCTCAGGCTCAACACTAAACTCCTTCATTTGTAATAAAATAAGAGTGAATCTCTAGAAAAAAAAAGTTACATCTGTAACATATAAAAAGAAGTGTTAACATCTTCCAAGAGGTGAAATAGTCCCTCCAGGTCAGGGACGAGTCTCTGCCTCAAACAGAGGAGTTCTACTTTCTTGAAGTGTAGTTAATAGGTGAGGGTAAGATGGAGTGGGATGTGGATCGACGAACTGGTGTCTCATCCACAGTAATGAGGGTGTTCTTCTGGTCTGTCATGGTGAAAAAAAAAAGAGTTGAGCAAAAAGGCAAAGCTCTTAATGTACTGGTCTGTCTATGTTCCAACCCTCACCTATCTATGATCATGAGATATGGATCATGACATAAAAAATGAGATCCAGATACAAGCAGCTGAAATGAACTTCCACTGGCTGGGGAGATAAGCTGAAGAAATCCATCATCTGGGGGAGCTCTGAGTAGAGTCACTGCTCTTATGCATTGAAAAGAGTCAGCTGAGGTGGTTCTGGTATCTTTTTAGGATTCCTCCTTTTGCCTTCCCCTAGACGATTTCCAGGTATAAACCACTGGGAGGAGATCCTGGGCACGACCCAAAACTTGCTGGAGGGATTACGTATTCTCTCTACAAGAGAATCCCCCAGGGAGAGCTGGAGAGTGTCATTGGGGAGAGGGATGTCTGGGTTTCCTTTCTGGACCTACTGCCTCCACGAATGGATTAGTAGCAGAAAGTGGATGGCTGGATGGATTAATAATTGACACAAACTGGGAGGGGTAGATGAGAAAGTATGATTAATTGACAAACAGTGAGCAAACATGGATTGATGATAAACATTTGAAGTTACCTCAGTCTTAAACCAGATTTCTGTTGCTCTTCCTCTTCTTTTTTTTCCTCCAAGTTTTTAAGTTTAGATTTGGGTCACATCACAGCAGCAAGCCTTCACCTAAATTCCTAACCAACCTTCTCTCGAGCTGTGAAGCATCAACTAATTGATCTCAGTTTTGTGATCACTGAATCTTGTGCTGCATTGGACACGATCAATGAAAAGATACTGATGGACTGGAAAGACGAATTGGATGGTCACCTAAGAGGGGTAAAATGGTTTTGATTTGTGTGTTTTTTTGTGCAGCAATTCAGTGTGTTTAACTAAAATTACTTTAGGAAAATGCTCAGAAATATGTTTTGTGCATTACATTCAAGCAATAGTGAGTATTTATAATACATACAAATGATCTTGTTAGAATAACGAACAAAGTTTCTTAAATTTTTGTGCCTTCAAGCTAACAAGAGTCTTCACTGTAAACACCAATCTTCCATCCACGCTGGTAATCTGTATTATCTGATCAGTAAGTAGTTGCATATCAGTCAATGCCAACATGAAAAGATTAAAAACAACACATTATACAATTAAACAGATGTTTGGAAGGAAGGTGACTTAACAGCGTCATTATCCCTCTAAATGGTTTCATGCCTTTTCTCACTTACTTTCTCATTTCCATGCGAGAGTCCACCCTTGAAGTTCACACCCACCCATTCATCTGAGCCGCCTGAGCTGCTTGATGACTCAGCAGCATAACTCGGTGAAATCCCACTCTGCCTTTGAGACGACAGACCTAACGACCTGTACTCTTCTCTGAAATCAAGCTCTGATGCAAGAGGCTGTTTTTGCCTGATGGTGTCATGAGCTTTTTGTTTCAAATCCTGTTCAAAGTCATTTGTTTGGTGCAAAATTCTGTGGACCGAAAATGATGCAACTCTGAGGAAAACTGGACCAACTGCACTTTTCTTTGTGGGTTTCTGGACTCTGTGTCAAAACTGTATTTTCCATGACTGGGTGAGGCTTTTTTGTGCGCTTTAATGATTTTTACTCACAGTACAAACAAACAGCCGTAAGATGAATTCTCATTAGTCTGAAAAGTTAAGGTTAAAGTGTTTATTTGTTGGAGCTTTGAGTCAAGCAAAATATAGCTCAGTGGAGTCATTAAAAAACATTCAGCTGCAGAAGGTTTTGATATTTTCACAACTTCTGTTTATGCAAAAAAATGTTTAAATTTTCTTTTTAGTCTTCAGAAATGTTTTCACATTAACAAAAAGAAAATGCAACTCTTGACAAATGGTTGTTTTTGCATTATTTATAGGGCTATAAACCAACCAAACAAACAAACAACAAAAAAATCTGACACTTTTCATTTAAATAGAATACTTTTTATAGGTTATATATTTGTTGTTGCCATGGGAATTCAGGCCCAGCTCTTGTGTGTTTGTGTCTCTTGCTTGTTCTCTCACCCCTCAGTTAAGGCAGATGGCCTGACATCCTGAAGTTTTCCTTCTTGGTCAAAAGGAATCGTTCCTCTCTACTGTCATCCGTCACTTTGTCTTGCTCAAAATGGGAAATTAATTTGAAGAGAAGATTCAGTGCAGTCTGCTGGTTTCCTCAGATGGACAACCTACAAAACTACAAATTATTTGATTCAAATTGTATGAAATTTGACTTTGGGATTAAATTAGATTGCATGAACTACTGGATAGATTTTATTGAAGCTCTCAGAAAGTAATCATTGCATGTACATCTTCCTTTTAAAATCAACCTGACTGATGTTGACTGCGGCCAGTCAACCTGATCAATCACAAAAATGGCTCGGACTCAGTCAATTTTAAAGATATTGAGCTAAAATTTGACGTGGAAGTAGCTGAGAGTCATTCCCAACTCATACTTTCAGCACTACTCATTGCACAAGCTTTTTGTCTAAAATGTTGCCATAAATTGTTAGAATCCATCCTGTTTGTCTGTTAGCAATTTTTTTTCATGAACCACCAGATGGATTTTAACGAAATGCTCAAAAAGTAATCATTGCATACACCTCCACAAGTGATTAACTTTTGAAATCAACCTGACTGAAGATTTCCAATACACCCAATTAATCTAATCAAACACAAAAATGGCTGTAACTCAGTCAAGTTTATGGATAAAGAGTTAAAACTTTAAGCTGTAATAACTGACAGTAATTCACAACAGATGCTCTGAGATCTTGCAATTTTGCAAAAAGGTTCAGATGAATTTCATGAAAGTCGAATATTTTTATTTTTATACCAATTTGTCCACTTAAATTACATTTTAATTACTGCTTTCAGTTACCCAAAATAACCCATCATAGAGCACAGACTTGTCAGCTCACCATTGTCTCACACTTGAGCAACATCTGTAGCAAACTTGCGCAGGTAATGACAGCACTTTGTTCTGCCTGTACGGCACTCTGCAGCATCAGTGGCTCAGGTGCAGCTGTGAGAAAGATAACAGGTGATTACAGAAACATCTTCACCTGCAGGCCCGAGGGGTTGCCCAGAAAGTCTGGAGTCAGCAGGGCTGCCGTGCATGCGGGGCAGCAGCCAGTCAGGCTGGGGCAGCTGCTTCTCCTCCGACACACAACTCAGAACATCGATCCATGCTCCTAAACCTCCTCACGCTCATTACCGGCATTACTCTGAGCACTGTGGGGGCCAGGGATCCTGCTCCTGCTGGATGACAGAGCTAGTCAGTGGTCTGAGGAGAAAAGATAACACACCCATTTCTCAGGCCAAGGAGCACACACTCACAGACACACACTAAGGCCGGGAGGATTACTGTGGAGCAAAGAAAAGCAGGAGTCTTGTTTGGCAAAAACAGCGAGTTTGACAATCTTGCAGCCAGATGGTCCACATACATGTTTGTTATTGAGGACATTGTGGATTCATTTCCTGAAGACACGATGACATCATTCAGTGCACAAGAATATTTTACAGGCATTTATCCTGGTGCTTGGGAAGTATTTACCTTCCAGTGTTTATTGCAGAGTGCAGCAGTCATACCAAACACAACAGTGGAAATGTCAGCTCTTTGCAGACAAGCTTACCACAGGAGGATAGTTTAGAATGCACTTTTTCCCACCTTGAATCTGCTGGACCAACAGCACAGAGACAGAATTTGATGCAAACACTCTAGGCAGATGAAATGTGAGATGACTGGCAGTGGCTTTTTTTTGCATGTCTAAAAATACCCCACAACTTTTTTATTTTCCTTTTCTTTTTTTACATTTTTTCCACAATGAAGCGTTCTCAACAGAAAAGTGTGGTTCTTAGAAGTTTTTTATCCTTTAGAAACTCACCCACATATTTCTTAGTGTCCCAGAGCTGGAGACTGGCTGGTAAACTGAACAAATGTCTATCTCTTGCTGAAATATGGGTTGATCTGTAGGACAGGCTGTCATATTTTCAGCCTCTAGCTGATGTCATGCAAAACAGCTATCAGTGTTAAACTTTATGGTTATGCTGCAAATTTATAATTGACATGAGCAGTAATCATCTCTGACACCAATAAAAGACAATATTCATAGTGATTAACACTTAGATTTATGCTCCAGGCTGCAGTTTTTTCTCACCAGATAAAATGGGGGCTGCGGCAGAATGTCATTTCAAAAATCTAATAGTTAACTGGCAGACACATTAGAGATGCATTAATTCGAGACTACCAGCAAAATTGTGTCTTGCGTTCGGGGATAAACACTTGGAATGACTCCTCGAGTAGAAAATACACTTGAGGAAAAAAAGGGGTTGTCATGCCTTTTACATCTCGGGAGTCTGTGATCACCAAGTGTCACTAATACGCCACTCACAATGCATGTTAAAAACCCCTTCGTTTGATCTTGGCAGCATCGTGGTGCTCCCTCAGTACCTGCACAAAAATACTGCAGAGACGAGCAGCAAAGGTGCCCTGATGTTCCTCCACTTTGTTCAGAAGCAGACGTCTGGCATTTGCTGTCCTACACGTTGAATGGTGCACCTTGTACTTCTGTCAAAGAAGAACTCTGAATCGCACACGTAATTTTTCTTTGAGGGCACCAGAAAGGATTATGTGAGCAAGGCGGCCTCCAAAAATAGTCCGCTTATTTATATCTCGTATTCAAAGCTTCAGATATCTGTCTCTTTATCTTAAACAAGATGTGGCAACGTCTCGGGATTTTTCAGACTAACTGAATGTCAGTTTGACACATTTGAGAATGACTTCAGAGACGATAAACATTCAGATATGTAAAACCTAGATAAGAAATTGCAACAATAATGCAAAAAAATTAGTTGAATTTATCATATCTGACTCACCTTTTGTTGAAAAGATGCGTTTCAGAGGTTAGGGTCAGATGCAGAAGTGTAGCTTTTCAGTTTGCAAAAAGTTTGTTGCTGAGGAACACATCAGCTTGGAAGATGTTGAGAAGATTTTTTCCTCTGGTAAAGCCCCATTATTAGCCTTCACAAAGTAAATGAAATAAATGGATCAGCCTCAACATTGTAAACCTCTTGGACAGTATTGAGTAGGCCTCACTCATGTCAGCAAAATAGCCCTGACTTCAGTGAAAAAATATGAGAAGAATAACATGGACGTTGTTTGGTTGAGAAAACAGCTACAAGCTAATAACTGGTGTCATACAAAGGTTTAGAGGATTAATATTAACTAATGTAGTGTTTTTTAAGAAAGACTTTTAAGCCTGAAAGACTTTATAAAATTGGCCCACTTTTGGCTAACCATTAGCCTAGCCTGGATGACATCTTCTGCCCTTTTCTCAACACTGTCACAGCTTATAATGTACTAACGTTTCATAACTATTTGACAGAACATTACTTCAAAAATGACCAGACTATCCCCTTAAGGCCTTGACATACTTCTTAATGTATGTGTGCGCAAACCACTGTGACCATTACTGGCACGTGCACTTGCTCAAAGAGTTTGTGTACCTGTTGGATCAGAGCATTCAACTCACTGCATTTTACACTCCAGTCTAATGGGTGGTGATAATGTGCTGGTCTGTCATCTGTCATCTGTCTGGTCTGTCAGCTTGAAAGAAAAGAACTTTGATTTCTCACCGGAAATTCAAAGCAAATTTTGTATCCTTGTGATCCATGTGTGATAAGCTGTTCAAATAGGGAAAACCAGCAAAAATCCTCATATGGTATACAATGCAGTAAACAAGCATCTATGAGATTTTTCTTCCTCTGCGTGTGGTTTATTGACTTGCAGTCTTTGTTGTGGATTGAGCATTGGCGCCACCCATTTAATCATAGATTTATTGTCGCACATGCATTTCTGCAAGGTCATATTAATCTGGGCTGCACACAGTCGACTACGGAAGGACCTGTCAGACTCATGTGGACAAAATTTACGTCACACAGACCTTGTGGTTGAGCAAATGGGGATCCGTGTGAAGAAGATGTAAGATGTGAATGAAACCAAACACCTTTTGTGGTTAGGTAGAACATACAGCTCTGCTTAGAGATGGTGTTGCTGTAAATTGAGTGCTTGGGTTACAACAACATTTACGTTGTTGATGGGGGGTAGCTGTGAAAGTAACATCCCCATGAAGTTCCCAATCAGAGCATTGCACTGTAACCACTGAAGTAAAGAGCAATTAATGTTGTTTACTTTCCCTGTCAGTGATTGGCTCACTGGTGTATAAAATCAAATCCTACCCATTCAGTAGGGATCCACAATGATATTGACAACTATTAGAATTAACCAACAGAGAATATAACATGAAAAGTTGCCACAGGTTGAAAACCATCTCTGACAAACAGACAATGTGAAGTTTTTAGATTCTGACCACAGATTTTCAGAGTAAAATTAGTTGTTTTGGAAATGGCTTGTTTTTATGATATTTGAAACAGTTTTGTCTAGTTAAGGTTTTCCATTTGAAAAACAATTTATTTCATGTCTTCAGCTCCCAGTGAGCCATTGTAGCAAGATGAATGCAGACGACATGCAAATCTAATAGCATCAGCTATTGGCCATATTTTGTTGGAGAATATTCCAAAAAATATCAAGTACTGAGCATCCTCATGGTGATGTGATGCAACATGATGGGCTGCCTTTTTAAAGAGAAATATTCATGATCTCATCACAATTGGTCAAAAAGATGTGTTGTAAAATGGAGTTGCAGGTGAAGCTTCATTGAAAGGTGGCGGGGTATGGTGAGATGGAGATAAAAATGATAATAGCACCAATTTTCTAAAATAAGAAAAGCAACAGCACTGCTTTAAGTCAAACTCCTTTTGTGATCAATCATGACCCTTTTCTTCATTTTTGAATAACTTCCTTGAATTTGTTTTTTGTCAGTTTTGTATCTCTATGGAGGCCTGTCATTTAAATTGATGGTACCCATTTAATAACATTAATTACTACCGTTACTTCCTTGGTTAAAAACAAAAGACTCACAGCCAGTGCCAAATCCATTTAGAATTTAAGTACCCGTAATCACTAAGTCACTCTACCACTCACTTTGACGCATGTCCAACCCTCTCACATCCTATAGGAGCCCACATTATCACACTGGGGGTGTGAGGAACACGTCACATGACCACTTCAAAATGTACTGGTTTAGTTTGGTGATTTGTAGCTTTTGACGGGGTTTATTCTTCTGAGAAGACACGCTGCATCCCTTTTGCTTAGTCTGGCAGAAATAGCATCCAGCAACATCCAGTAATCCGGAGCCAGCAGGAGGAAATGAGGCAAACGAGCCCCCTTTTCTTGACAAACTGTAGTGATTAAAGCTCTTCAAAACCCACACTTCATCTCTTAGCTCCGATCAATTCATGGCAGCTCTCATTACCATCCCTGCAATGGCGCTTTGTCCCCGACTTGCCACGCACTGCTAAAATTAGCAGCTCTGCATTCTGCTGCCTGCTTGTACATTCAAACCACACTGACTGGGCTTTAAAAGTATGTCACGCCATAAAAAAAAGGCAAGCTCTCCACCGTAAACATGTAAAAATGCCTGTGTTGCAGCTGCACCTCCTCTTTGCTTTGAGGGGATTCTGCAAGCCTCTGAAAGTAGCACCTCTTTCCACTTACACTGTGAGCAGGCGACAACTTTGTGCGTTGCTTTGTGTCTTCAGAAGAAGAATACGAAGATGGCAGGTGCCTGACTGCTGCCTTGAATCATTGGGAGTGGACTATAGCGCTGGTGTTTGACACGAACCTGCTACATGGATAAATCCCTCGCGAGGGGGAAAGTTGCAAGAGTCATTAATCTCATGCACTCAAAGTGGCAGCTGCACATGGAGATTGTTATGTTTGCAACATCTTTGTTGCCTTCTCTTAGCAATCACAGTGTTCCACCTGGGATCAAAAGTGCAGCAGTTTTTTTTTCTTCTCTGAAGCATGTGTGCTCCCTTGCTAGCCGCTAACTTTGGCTCCAAAAAATGTGGCAGTCACGCATGCACGATCAGAGCCGTAAAAAGAGTTATAGAGCAGAAGCTTCTTTTGCCGTTTCCAAGCTGAGATGGTAGGGTTCAGAGTTAAACATAATTGAGCAAAACAAGGCAGCTGGCCAGTTGGTGGTGGACCCTGGAGTAATAGCTCATGCACAAACTCCACTGCCAAGTCTAAAAGTAACACGCCGCATGTTTATGGTTGTGGAGTTTGGAGTTTTAAAATTCCAACGCGGCTCCATCCAGCTGTCTTTATCAGGCTGGATGATTTAGGAGCATTCAGGGAACAGGAGCTCGTGTCTCTCGCAGGGCCAGAAGATGGTGCAGCGGGAGGCTGGTGGATGTCAACTGTGCTTAATCTTGGCCTCTTTTTAAAAACAGATTCTGCCTTTAAAGTTTACCCTCACAGAAGAATCACCACCAGCTTTTTTGATCCATAATATTACTTATGAAGATTCATCATGTCAGCCTTTTTTTTTAAAGAGCAATTTTTTTTTGTATTTCTTGGTTTCTCATTAAATTTAGATGTATGAAATGCACATTAGAAAACAGGCCACAGTAGCACATGTACAGATAAAATCAGATTTTACAGATTTGTAGTCAGTATATATTTGAATTAATCATACAAATGTTCTCAAGAGGAACCCAGAGATCGATAAACCTCATTCTTGTCAGGAGCTGGAAAGAAATGGTTACTGATCTGGAAAGACAGACTTTATTGATTAGGAATATATGATGCTGATATTTATTGGTAATGCATTATTAAATCTTGTTGTCATTTTTAGTTGAATTGTTGCTGTATTTTGTGGCTGTCACTTTGAAAGCGCTTCTGTGACCGAGCAGCATGGCAGATTTGAAACTCTCACACCTGATTTTGCACCAGAATTACTGTTCACATTCAGGATCCAGTTCCGTCTGCAGTAACAACATGCCTATTCTGTGTGAGCGGAGGGCTACAGGCATTCCTACAGTTTAGCCTTATCTCACAAAACCAAATCAACATGAAAAAACGAGAAAACAAACTTCATGTTTGTGAATACAGTGTAAACATGAACTCTCTTTTTAATGCTACCTCAAATGAACCTAGCCAAAATGTTCTTTTTTTATGGATTCTTAGTAAATTTTCCTGACCAGTAATGGAAGATTAAAAGTTCATCCTTGTTGACTACTTTACGGTGCTTCAGTACCAATTTTAGGTACTAATGAACTTGTTATTGAAACTTACAATCCACTTTAATTTGAAACAAATAAAAAGCATCACCGCTTCCATCAACAAATTCACAACAAATTCACAAAGCAAACAAACAAAAACAACAACACCCAAATGTTTGTTTCTAATTGAAGGTGTTTTAAGATGATAACAATACACTTTGGTCCTGGCCACCAGTTGTTAGCTTATCAGTCTGGTCAGAAATCTGATCATTCAAAGAACTATCTACAACAGGTAAGATATTAAGCATACCTAACCTTTCCACAGAATCCCCGCTTCCCAAGATCTGAACTATCCATTAAATTCCTGCACAACAACAAACAGAAGAACAAAGAGCATCCCTCACTTACAGGAGTCCTGTACAAATAAATGTAACTGTATTACCACATTTAGGTTTTAGATACAGTTTTGCTAATTTTATCTTTTAGCATCAGTTTAGCTAATTTAAGCTTTTAGCTACAATTTTGTAAATCTTAACTTTGAGCAACAATTTTGCTAATTTTTGCTATCATTTACTGTTTTGCTCATTTTAGGTACTGTTCTGTTTGTTTTTATATTATTCAACACTTTTCAGCAGTCATTTTTGCAGAAAATGCATTTTCTCTAGTTTATTTATTAAACAAAATAAGGTTTTTATTTAGAGTCAATGTAAGTTTTAATACATGTAGACCATGATTGAGACTTTCTTTCCCTAATGACTGCTCTTGACAAAGATTTGAAAAACACTATAAATGGTTATTGCCTGCGTCAAACCAACTATAGAGCCATCATGCGCACTTACCTTACAAAACATAATGGCTGTGAAGCAGCAGTGCTCTAAATGTAACTTTTGCATTCACTCATGCAACATTTATGAGCATTCCTTGTTTCCCAAACATATGGTGCTCGACTGGAGCTCCTATTACCATATGCCACGGCGCCCTCAAGAACACTCAGTATACAGTTAACATCAATGAGCTCTTGTTGGTGATGGAGGTAAAATCAGTCCTCCAAAAACTAAGCAGGAAAAGGAAGCACTGCCTGAGCATGTTTAATTATATACATAAAAAGACATTAAAACAAAAGACAGCTGAGATTATTGTGACATGCCTAAAATGTAATATGTGATTCAGGATCCATCAGTTACAAAATTATGTTTGATAAAATGCACAAGTTGTGATGAAAGCGATACAATGCAGAAGTGTACATGCATTCTGATACATGCTGCTCACTTTCAGGATTAAATGAGTAGTTTTGAAAACAACACATTTAATGACAATGCTCTACTAGCCTTAAATATTTGAAACATAGTCATAGGAATGAATCAGCATGGAGATAATGCATCTCCAGAAAAATTAGAATGATCACAATCTAAAAAAAAAAACAAACTTATTTAAAGTTCAAAGGTCAGGCAGTTTAAACCTGCATTGCATCTAAAGGCTAACACGAAGACATTTAGCGTAATTCCTCCATGATTATATCTCCCTGATTCTCCAAACTGAAAACATTGTTACTGCTGCCTGCTGTAGGTATGATACTGGCTACACATAACGCCTCAGCAGAAACCCACTTAAAAAATACTATCTCTTTATCAAGCTGCTACCACAAATAAAAAAAGTCAATGAAAAGGCTAAATATAAGGCTTAAAAAAGGGGGGGGACAAACCAGCGGATCTGTTCCGTTTATAATATGCTACAATATTTCTAACAGGAGGATTTTGTTCATGTTAGAAACCAAATTAAAGTTTTTCACCATTTGAGGTGGAAAGGTGTGATTCTCGGCCTGCAAGGACTGCGGTGTGAGACTAGATAATGAGATGATACAAGGCTGGTTTATGAAGTTTTAAATTTGTTATTTCTAAGCCCTTTCATTTTCCTCGCTCTTTCTGAATCTTTCAATCATGCCGAACATTGAGAGAGTGAACACATTTATCATTAGAATGTAATTCCCCATTTCATTGTAGTCTCTGTAGCTCAGCTGTATCATTGATGGGGTCTATCTCTCACGCTAAAATAACCGAATTACGGACACGGCGAGGAGGAGACTATGGATTCTATCATTATCGCCATGGCAACATGAGCTGGGAGTGCGAGGTGCCGGTTTGATATTGCAGTCTTGTTAAAAGGATGGGAGTTCAGACCATTGTGTTCCCCCCAAAATGGGGAAGTTAGAGTATTGCCTCTCATTGTGTGCACGCCTGCAAGAGAGATAATCAGAATGATGAGATGTGGCTAGATTTTTCAAATAAATTGATTCCAGCGACGAAAAAAAGGTTTTTTGTGTTGTTTTTCTTTTTAAGGTACAATGCTGAATTGCAGCCCTGACATGTGCCACCTCTGCATCAGAAAAAAAGTAAACAAACAAAAATAAAATCAGCCAGTGTGCTATGAAAAACTGTATGCCATTGTCTTACAAGCTACCAAAAAAAAGAAGGAAAAATTAAGATTTTGATTTTTTTTTTTTGCACGCAACTATTACACAAAACAGAAAACAATTTATTATTTGTTCTTGTAGACCTTGTCTATTCACTCGCTGATTGCAAACAAATATGTTTCTTGCAGAATCAACACGTTGTTGTGTTGCAGACGCAGATGTCAGGGACTTTTCTGTGGAGCTTAAATACACTTTTTGTTTGTGAGTAGGTGTTTACAGGTATCTGAGGAAATATTCAGGCCCTTGCAACATAAAATATGTTCCATTACAAATAGAAAAAGTGGGAATTCAGTATCAACAATAACAAAACAAAATGTAAAATAACACACAAACCAGAAAAAAATGGCTCATGTGACTTTAATATGTGTTTTTTCCTGAGGTTATTTTCGCTGCATGAATATTTAAGCAGTGTTTTGTTTGTTGTCCAGGTGAGGCTATTAGGTTTTTTTTTTGTTTTTAAATTATAATTCTTCAGTTTTTTTCCCCCTCTGTTAAGTTATTTTAGGTTTTGCATGCAACATCTGTAAATGAAATACCTAGCATTCCTTCAATGAATACATATATCTTGCTGCCTTTCATGTCTTCCTATGTTGAGAATTGATGGAGTTATAGCTGTTTTGGTCAAACTTTTAAAAATAATATTGCGTCCTGCAATATATTAGAATGATGCAGTATATTAGCCCCTGGTGTATGTGATGTGAATGACTGTGACCTACTATCACACCAAATTCTAACTCAATATCTTTAAAATTTATTGATGTACAGCCATTTTTGTGTAAGCTAAGGCTGATAAACTGTGGCAGCCATCTTGAATTGGGATTACTCAAAAACTTAATCAGTTGTAGATGTACAGTCAATAGTTACTTTCAGACAGTTTCAAAAAAATATGTTTATTGGTATATGAGATATTTTGCTAACAGACAAACAGGGTTGACTCCAACAGTTAATGCCAAGTTTTGAGCAAAGCTTCTGTGTTATTTGTTGTGCTTGAAGTATGTGCTGAGCACAGTGCTCAGCTACTACCACACCAAACTTTAGATCTATATCTGTGAAAAAGGGCTGGGTTTTAGCCATTTTTGGGTTTTCGGAGATCAGTTGGCTGTGGCAGCCATCTTGAATTATGTTGAATCCAACAATTAAGCATTGGGAGAATCTCAAAATTACTTCCTAAAAGTTTAAATAAAATCTGTTCAGTGGTTGTTGAGATATTTTGCAGACAAATAAACAGAGTGGATTCCAGTAGTTCTTGACAAAGTTTTAATCCAAGATCAGCTCAGAGTTTAAATTGGGGATCAGACTGAACTACAATCACCCCATGTTTTAGTTCAATATCTGTAAAACTGACTGAGGTAGAGCTATTTTTATATTTGCTGAGATTGCTTTACTGTGATGTTTTTTTCTCTCTCTGATTTCTAAATATCTGCATCGGCCATTACAAAAAAAAAAAAAAATTAGTCCACCTTTAGTGAAAACACATAAATTTAACATATTGTGTCACAAAGACAAAACCTAATGTGAAAAACATGCATATAACATTGAATAATTTTACATTTTAACCAAAATACTATTGGTTTGACAAGTTTAATAAATATCTAGAATTTATGTTGCTCAGACACTTTGATGAAGGTCAGCAGTTTTCTTCATGAACTGCCATCTCTCTTGGGTCACGTGAACTGTGTTTCTCATACCTCTGTTAGCCAATATACAACATTTATGACAGAAAAATTATGCTCCCTTTGGATGTCCGTACGCTACCTTGAACTGAATCTTTTAAGTACAATCAAAATGAAAACATTTAAGTGAAGTAAAAGCAATTTGTACAATACAGTTCTCTATTGTAAAGGACCAATACATGCCAACAGAAGTGTGTTTTATATCTTCATATAGCAAAACATTATCCTGCTAAAATATTATTAGTGACTGTACCTATAACATATATAATGCACAAATTATATGAAGATTATATACACAAAATGACTAAATAATGGATCAACTGATATGAGAAAAGAAATGTAAACAGGTGTGGAGCAACACAGTTTGACATTTCTGAGAAATATTTGGAAAGTGTTTAATTGCTTTTTCTTGTTTGCTTAGAAATAAACAAAAGTCATGGCTTTCATATCTCTCCAGTAAATGTCAAGTCAAACACCAGTGAATGGTCTCTTTATTTAAAGGTGAAAAGGCTGGCATTGTTCAGCACAGTTGGACACCAAAACCAGATTCCACAGTAATTTGGAGCATTTTAGCAGCTTGTTGGGGGTTTCATCTCAGGGCGACAAATCTGAATTCTGAAAGTAAAACAAAGGATGTGTTTCTCAAAGTCTAAAACTGTGCCTTTGTCGTCGTCGTCGTACTATTAAAATTTGAAATAGCTAAATACCAACTCAGTTACTTTTTTCATTTGAACACCACAGTTTTGTTTTTTCATCACTCCATATTAATTTAGGTTAGCTCGGTCCCAACAGATTGGGCTACGGTTTCTTTTGTTAGTAAAAGAGCTGTAGACAATGATTTCATTTACACAGAACAATGTGCCTCTCACAGTTGTTTTCCTGTGATGTTGTGGAAGCTCTCTGGTGATGATGAGGGGAGGGGAGAGAGATATTCATCTAACAGAAGCTGGAAGCTGTGTGGCTGCATCGACTGAGCAGCTCAGGAGGCTTCATTCTACATACAAATGATGTATGAATTTGAACTCGACGTTGGGAATCCAAGTGAGAGCTGAACTATTTGATTTATGGGAACCACAATCATTTATAAACAACAATTTAAACAAATGTGCATTTGCTAAAATTAGATTCAGAATTGCTGGATGAGTGAAACACCCCTCGAATAGCCTGGCATTAATATCGATGGCTTCACTTACCTAAATTCTTCAAAAATGTTTCCACCAATGGCCCATTTGTTTTGTAATAAATGAAAATCCAATTATAAGTGCCCATTACACAAAACAAACACAACATTAGCATTAAATATGCAAAAACACAAGTCTCTTATTAGCCACAGTGTGGAAACATTGTGCATGAGATGAGAAAGAACCGGAGACATGCCTTCCATAGCATTAACTTTTCTTCAGGGTGTAAGTGAGCAACTAAATGAGCACATTTTAGCTGCAAATAGTGTCCCAGACTTAAGTTATCTGCAGCAAATATAATAGTCATTAAAGATTCATTAGTAAACCACGCACCAGGCGCATTCTTTTTATCCCGTTTGGTTCAATGGAAACACTAGCTCACATAAAAAATGACTCGAATGGTTTTCGTTGGGTACTTGCAATTAAGTCTGAATTAGAGTGTGCTGGAAACCAGGGAGGTTTAAGAAACAAAAATGCCACTTCAAAGGCGAGGTGTCATATAGGAGCTGATGAAACTGCGACGCAAGGAAATGATTTAGACTTATAGAGAAGCAAAGCTGCATACTGTTTACTTTTTAAAGCAGCATTCTGGTTGGTTCAGGAAAATAATTTGTACAATAAATAGTAACTATATCAAAAAGTGAGAAGATACTGGCTTCTGCTCTAATGAATAAAATAAAGAATTTGACAGCCAGTTATTTGTTGGTGGATCATTCTGTTTGCCCCTACTGTTTCGATAATGCACTAATTGTAATTTTCTATTAAAAAAAGTATTTCCTGCCAGTTAATAAATAAAAAATGAGAACATCATATTAGCCAAACTATCCATGCGTTCATGTTCGTTTTCACAGTGATCTTATAAAATGTTTTATAGACTGATTAAAATCATTGGTTAACTGTGACACTTTTAAAGCAACAACATCACACTTGTTGACAGTAAATGAACATATTTAAAATAAGCACATTCTGAACACATTCATTTTGTTCTTTATTTAGTGCAAAAAAGTTTTGGAAAATAAAAATACAGTACGTATGAAAGCAGAACAGGGTTAAAACTGTCATGTTTCAATGTTTTAAAAAAAATAATGATGAGCTCTACTTGTGCTTTAATAATGTAGCAGCACTCGATAAGTTTATTAGTTTTGTGTATTCGCTGGCTTTTTTTTTCTTTGCTGGTTTTCCTTCCCCCTTCATGGATGTGATGAGTTCTTCTGCCATTACAAAACCTTCACTTTTGTTTTCGAATTTAAGTTTCTTACCTCCGCCAAGGAGCTCATGTTTTCAGTAGGGTTTGTCTGTCTGTCTGTGCACAAGATTATTCCAAAAGCTATGAACAGATATTCATAAAATTTTCAGGAACAAGTGATTAGATTTTGGTGATTCGGCTCACGATCCATATTCAGGAACGTTTTAAAGGATTCCAAGTGGACACTGAGATTTTCGGAGTTCTTTTAGCTCATTTAGATTTCATTTTTGCCATCTGACTGATAACCTGTGTGTCCTCACACACACCACCTCTTGTGAGTTTGCACAAACAAAGCATTCATGTTTGATTAAAAGCTGAAATAGATACGAATGTTAGAAGGGTAACCTACTTGAAATGTCCTCCCGAGATGCAGTTTGTTGAACATTTGGTAAAGAGGGGCCACTCCTATATTGAAATTATTAAAACTTTTATTTATGACATTATAAAAAAATCATGTAGGCCTCAAAAGAATTTAAAATCAGTTAGATACAACTTCAGATGAACCACAATATGGTGTCATTTATCAGAAACTAAACCAAAACACCTGATTCCTCAATAGCTGGTGAAACTGCTTTTCACAGCAATAACTTGAAGCATTTATTCTCTGTGTAACTTTACCAATTACTCATGTCACTGTGGAGGAATTTTGGTTCATTCTTCTTCACAATGTTGCTTCAGTCCATTGATGGTTGCAGACATTCATTTATGCATGAATCTTTTTACGTCCCACTGCATCTTTGTATTGAACTCCTGACTTGTTCGGAGCTTTTGCAGCACTTAAATCCTTTTTCCTCCCTCAGACATTTTGTTGCAGATTTGCTGATGTCCTTGGGATGGCCTCACATCCCAGTTTAGCATACTTTAATACACTTGGGAGTTTGTGGTCAACTCCGTGATGGCTACATTTGGTTCTGTGGTGTCAAAACTAAACCGAATAATTACTCCTTCATGTTCATTTAAAACTTAAGGCAAAAGAAAATAGTACTTCGGGAAATCATTATTATTTCATAGAAATGTACTTGAATAATTTTGATACAGATCCTGATGGTAGACTGACCATTTTGCCACCCCTTGAGCTGCTAGTGAAGCTAAACAGTATTACAGCTGTAATTTTATACAACTACATTTACATATCTGACTCAAACCATAACCTTTGGTTTGAATGTATTTTACCACAAAAAAACACCCAATGTGCATCACAGTCTGGAGTTTCATTTCATTCTATTGCTGCTTTTATCTTTTGGTAGAGAAGGTACCTTTTCATTTTATCATTTTACATCAGTGTCAAAATGCGTTGACTGAAACAAATTATCCTCCATCAAATGCATTTGCAGGATAGTGGCTGGACCAAACGACTCCCATTCTGACAGCCTGCAGGTCTGGGTTATTGCAGAAAGTGGAGATATTCTTTAGTGGGCAGATAGAATTTCTCAAAGGTGACTCAGAAGAGCTTTGGTGTCAAGAATTCCCACATTTCCCTGAACCGTTTTTGTCGATGGGTATACCTTTAAAGCATTTACTCCTCTCTAGTTTCTTCTCAAAAAAGAAAAAAGAAAAAGAAAAACAAAGCGGAGACAACATTATCTAACCAGCACTTAACATATCGAGTTGGAATTTGCTTTTCAGAAGCACCAATAATGCCAACAGTGGTGCATGCTATTCCCATCATGTAAATCTCTATAGCAGTTTAGCCTCCACATTTGTTTATGGAGTCATAATACTTTGGCAGACAATCAAACAAACAATAAGGCTTTGTTAAATGCAAACATACAAGGTTTTATGCATTTTTAGCATGTATACAGTAAAACAAGCTTGTGTGCTTATATCGAGCCTGCTGTATGGATATGTAAAAAAGAAAGTTAAAAGTAATTTTGACGATGTAATAAAATTATGCAATTTATTTACTTTTTATGTGAATTTGTAGTGCAAACTGTTCAATGATACACAGCTACTTCTATCAAATGGGAGACCACTATATATTATATAGGAAGTTATAACAACAAAATTTGAAACAATCTATTTTAAGTTGTCTTTAAAAGGTAATATATCACTATGATAGCTGTGTTAGATAAAGACAGAGGTAAAAAGTAGGCACAGACCAACTTAATCTATGGTTGGCTACTGTATATTGTTTGACCTGTTGCCTAAAAATCCAGACAAATATAAACCTTCAGCAGAAGACTCAAGCTGCACCCTCAGCTGCATCTTATATTTGGCTTGTTGATGCATCCTATGGTTGCCTCCAGGTGCAGAGTGCTATTTAAATGTTTCATACAGTTGTTTTTAGCTGCCTCTTTACTGTTACTATTACGCTCCTGATTTTAATGCCTACTCTTCTTACTCTGCAGCTCCTTTCAGCCCTTCAGCTCTTCTTCATGTCAGTAAAACATTAGTGTTACCTTGCTGGGCTCGCATTCCCGTATAACTGTAAGGCTGATTAGTTCTAACAGTAAAACACCCATTACTGTTTAGATTGATTAGATTAGATTCACTAGATTCAACAGCTTTAAATGCACCTTACTCATACTTTTTGGCCCAGCTACAAACCTATAACTAAATATTCTGAACACATTAGTTAATGGCCTAAAAAGATGTGTTATGCTCATGCACAAATCCAATTTATTTTGGTGTCTTACTGAGAACAGTTTACAAATTTTAATACTGAACATTTTCAATTTGCATTACATGGTTATTTCCATACATTCAATTATTGTTTGAAAGCACATTGGTTTTGTCTGCCAAAATAACAGTGTAATGCAAAACTGTCAGCGGTGTAAAGATTTATAAAAATAACAATCACAAAAAGTGCTATAAAATCTTTGAGTTTGAAATTGTTTTAAGATGGCTGAAATCCACTTTGGTCATGGACCCACTCACTTAGCTTGAAGGTCAGGTCAGAGTAAAACACTATTTCTCCAATTTGAGGTAATTTAAAAACATTTCTAAAACAAGTAAGATGTTAATTGTTCTTAATCATTCCACAGAAACCCACTACCAAAGATCTGAACTATTCTTTTAAGAAAAAAAAACATTTCTAACAGATTATACATTGGGTTTTGCAAACATTTTCTAAAGTTAAACCAGGATCTAATATTGTTGATGCATCTGGATGCTTTATCTAGTTTAACCATAAAGAAAATATCTGCTAAATAATCAGTAATTCACAGGAAATTCCTTTATCAGCCTTATTGCTTCACTTATTTTCCTTGCCGGGTTGCAGGGCAGTTAGTGCCTATCTCCAGCAGTCACTGTGTGAGAGGCGGGGTACATCCTGGACAGGTCGCAAGTCCATCACAGGACCACACAGAGACATGAGACAAACACACTCACTCACACCTAGGGGCAATTTAGAGTTGTCAGTTAACCTAACATGCATGTTTCTGGTCTGTGGGAGGAAACCAGAATAACCCACATGTGCACAGGGAGAACATTCAAACTCCGCCCAGAAAGACCCCAGGCCGGGAGGCGAACCTGCAACCTTTTTGCTGTGACACACCATATCTCACCACTGCACCGCTGTGCTCTACAATTCACAGTAAATGTAAATTCACATAATTTCCCTTTATTGACATGCACACAGCCTCCTTCATTTGCTGTATTCATAAAGGTTTATTGGTAATTCCATGGAGCAAAAAAAAAAAAGTGCTCTGGTCTTCATTATAAATGTCTTTTACTGTAAAACAAATGTATCTTGTTAGCCTGTACAAAGTATTTAGTATAAACAACTGTGAAAATTGTCTCCGTGTTTGGGTGTGGATGAAAAGAAGGAGAGAAAGAGATGAGCTTGGATTTGTGAAGTGGACCAAACTATGAGAAATCAGAGACTGATGGTCCCATCTTTAACATTTTCCACTGTGCTCTCCATTTTAAAAGGCTGTACATTTTGGCTCATTACACTCAGAGATGACAGATATTTTAATGCCTGCTATCTTCTGTTTGTAAGATTTCTGCAGCTGCATTATATACAGGGCATTTAACAGCTGTCATTTTAAACACTGAAAGCCACAAAACAGGTTTGCAACAAATTTCCGACAGCCATAAAAAAACTCCTTACCAAACACCTATTGCGACAAAAAAGCCCCTTACTGAATGGACGTAAATAGTTTTCTTCTTCAAATAAATATGCAATTTTCTGTGTCTCTACAATGTCTAATGTATGCCCTGTGTAGTATGTTATTAGAATTTAGGTCCAAGGCTGTGAAATGTATAATCCCTTGCTGCAAATGCATGCTTTTAGTCAGCAAAACCATTCATTTTCCAGGGGATGAATTTAATATTAGTGCAGCTAAGTTTCTTGATAGAAAATGTTTCAAAAAATATAAAGGAAAATGGCACATCAGCTCATAAGCGCTCCATCCTGATTGTGTATAACAGGGAAGGACAGAGTTTAGTGGTTCAGGCTGTTTACAATGACTGTTTGTGCTCTCAAAGAAATGTTGTTCTCTCAGCCACGCAGGAGGTGATTATGATTTATGAATGTTAAATGTGAAGAACTTAATCTCTGATCATTTACATATTTGGCTAATAAAGTCTAGATTTCTAATTTTTAGCTGATGCACAGCCAAGTGGAAATGCATTTAACCTTCTTTTACTTCCCATTTGCCTCCTATGGAGATAGTGCCACAGTAATTATAACCCACAGCGGGGCTAAATAATTTTAAGCCTTAATATCCACCACATTTGTTGTCAGGACTACGCTTCAGGCTACCGCTAATGGAAGGTCTGGTAGAGCAATCAGGTGTACCTTTTGATAAATGGCCTATTATATTGTCCTTAGCATTTACTGCCCTCTTTTTAGTGTACACAATAAATTATCCTCAGAGTTAGTCTTTCTTGTAAATTTGCAATCACCTATTCAAGAAAAAGCCTCAGGTATTTTTTGCCCTAGTTGTTGGCCACCGGAGAGTTCAGAGAATTGATTGGAACAGAAGCGCAGCATCTGCTGGGGTGTCCCAATAAAACTGCAGGTGAAGGCAGGCTTTGTCATTTTTTTTATTTATTTTCTCTCCTGGCATTTTCACGTCCAATATCAAAGAGTGCAGTTCCCTGTCAGCACCCTGCAAGGAAGGACACTGGCCTTAGCAACAAGTGCTTCTTTCTGTGGCAACAGCATTGCAATCTGTATAAGGAGCCACTGCCTGCGGTGATGGATTTATTGTGTCTATTGTATCCTGTAACATTGTTCTGAGGACCTAATTTGCCTGAGGCAGCAAGCCTCTGAGGGAGAGCAGTAATTCCAGCCACTGGCAAGCAGACTGATAACAGAAACCCAACGCTGCCCACAGATTTACACTGCAGGTAATTTTATTTTTCTTTCTTTGTATTCTAGTGTCTTATGCAGTTATGTTAAAATCACCCTGCATTCAACTTTACAAGCAAAGAAAATATAACCTAAACAAGGGGCTGGTTTATTCTTTCTTGAGTATTTTGCTGGACTTCTTGTGAAAGAATGTGGTTCACCAAGAGTGAAATATAAACGTGTAACAAGAAGAACAACAAAAGCTTTTTTTAGTCTCTGTCATTTTCGTCATTATCCATAAACCATTTCAACAATTCCTTATGTTTACCAACATATTCTTGGTTGTGAATATGAAGTGTTTTTAAACAGACAATTTTAAGGTTTTACATATGAAATACAGAGCCAAAAAATAAAAAAAACAAGAAATCCCACAAAAACAACTTATGACACATTACACGGTGTCTTTAACAAGACAGTTTGTCAAAAACTGCAGAACTAGTGTGTGAACAAACTAAAATAACCCTCTTTTCTTCCAAGGAATTAGGTTGATGAAATGGTTATTAATCAGTAAGTATGTCTTTTATAAACAGTTGTTTTGGGAGGTTGCACGTCAAATGTGTCATAATACAACATCAGGGTGGAAAGACATCAGCAATGTCAATCTGGGAAGGGTTACAATGCAGTTTTTAAACTTTAAGTTTTATTGTTTAAATTATTAATCTATCATGCAACAGTGGGAAAAAATATTCTCATGTTGTCTGGAGTGGACATCCCAGCAAATTCATCTTTAAGACAGACTGCACAGTGTTTAAGCAAATGTCCTAAAACCCAACAGCTACGGTATATCTTAAACTTTACAGGTCTAAGCATGCTATTTAATCATCATATATGAAATAGTTAAAGAATGACAAGTATAGTAAATAGTTCAGATAAATAAGACCTTTTTAACTTCTCCAGCACTTTACAGAGATTTTCATTCACCTATTCACACACATGTATGTGTATATATATATATATATATATATATATATATATATATATATATATATATATATTACCCTGTATACAGCACTTTTACATTATCAATCATACACCAATAAACAGAGGCAGACTAGGGGTTTAGTGTCTTCCACAAAGACATTTCAGCAGGGTTGGGGATCAAACCCCCAACTCTTTGACTGGAAGACAACCATCCTGCCTCTGGGTTCAACCACCCCCCAAAAAGTACAAACAGTTTTAAAGAGTTGTCAGGAGACAGTTTATCCTCATTAAAAATCACAGCACAGCAGCACTGATTAGGTTTGCAAAGTTGGATGTGAACAAACCAAAATACTTCTGGAACAATGTCTTTTGAATAAATAAGACCACAATCTGGAGAGAGCTTTTGAAAACCTCTGTTTGTAGGGTCAGGTAGCCCTACCACACGGTCCTACCCATCATGGGTGTTCAAAAAATGATTAGGACTATAGTGAGAGGTCATAAATTGGAAAAGTAGGGCTCTATTGTCAGAGAAATAACAAAAATTCATCCGGTCTACCAAAGTATGATTAAAGTGAATGAATTGGAACAGCTAAGGCAAAATCCTTACAATAAATCAGTAAAATGCCATTGAAGAGCTGAAAACATAATGTGAAGAAATCCAACAATACCTCCAGAGTTTACACTGTAACATTCCTCTATGCTTAAAAATCAAGAGTCAATGAAATATTTCAGTTTAAACTGAAGCTGCAGATCTGACCAGATATTAAAAAAAATGTTTTCATACTTCTGCTATTTACACTTGCAAACTTAAACACTTTTTATTGATAACTATGACCAGTGAAATAGTTTTTACCTTCTTTAATGTGTCTTTCTTAAACTGTTTGATGATTTTAATGTTTTATAAAGAATTTTTTTAAGGTGCTAAACTCTGACATGATAGCACACACTGATAAGGACAAAGAGAAACAGTAAAAACGTAACCAAACACATTTGAAGCATACAGGTAGTTTTCTTTTTTCACAGAATTTGTTGTTTTTTGCTTTTCTAATTTTCTTTTAGCCTTGGGGAAGATTCTGCTTGGGGCATGTTTGGCCAACTTAACCATGTCTGACTGGTTTGCTGGGAGGGCAATTAACCTTTCTCCTCAAGAAGCCATGGACAACAACAACAAAAAGAAACACATAACAGTCCTTTTGCCCCGTGAGTCTCATGATCATTGCGACATCATCCAATAAAGCGTTAAATTAAGTTGATCCAAAAGGGTCATTAGGAAACAGTGCTCATCAGCAGATTATAGCAGATAAATTGGAGGTTATATAAACAGTGACATGTTTCAGTGTATTGAACTTGGGTGTTGATTTCTTGTCTACGCCAGAACATGAGTATCAGATGGTATAAAGCAACTGCACTTTAGACAGTGTCTCGCTTTTTGTTGTATTGCTGAATTAATAAATGCGCATTTTATATTGAGGTGAACAAATAGGCATAGGATAATAAATAAAATAATTTACAAATCAATTTTATACTGCTCGTCGAACAGAAGTAAACCACTCTCATAAGGATTTTCTGGAATATTTTTGCTATGTTGCCAGTAGCAACAATTTGCATTTCAAAAGGTTTTTATCCTTTGTCAAATTGTGGTCTGTTTTTTTATTATTGTTTTGCTGGTGCACAGGCTGCAAGTCTTGCATGTATATCTGTTTCTTGGCAGGAGCCTTCTCCTTCCACAGACCCTGCAACTGGAAACTAAATTTGTGGCTTGTAATGAATTAGTCTGAATGTTATTTAACAAAGCAGCTACATCAGATGTCATGCACTGTGAAAATTGATCTAATAGTTTTCATTCAGCGGGATGAAAGTTAAAGAAAGTTATTAAAAACATTGTCAGCTGCCTTGATAAGTGATGTGACACAGCCATCATTTCAGTAAAAGAGAAGAAAGGATTATAATCAATTCTTATTTCATAACAAAGAGGGGAAGGTTTGGTAACAACAGCATAAGGCTAATATGAGGTTCAGACGGTTTGATAATTTTGAGCAAATTATCATAGATTCATAGAATTAAGGCAAAAAAATTAAACACATCATCTAATTGCTTTCATTTAAACAGAAACGCAACTACTACTGCTGCTTAAATAACCCCAAAATAATTGATATAAAGATTACAACATGGCTATATGAATAGAATAAATAATTCAATAATATTTCTTTTTGGTTATTCTCATTTTGATCCATAGATACGCACAAGGAGAGTGTGAGAACACAAGTGAATGTGTTGAGATTCACTCTGTTTAATATCTGTCAGATATTCCATGTATTCATGACGCATAAATCTGTAAGCTATTGCTATTTTTGTTTAGGCTGAAATCTTAATTAAATCAGAGATATTGAGACAGAATTTAAAAACCAATGTCAGCTAAACACCAGCAGAGCCAGAAGGAGTCCATAAAGATATTGTGATTTTTTTTTGTACACAAAGTTGAAAAAAAAACCTAAACAAACAAGAAAAGAACGACAACAAAAAAAGGTAAGCACCAGCTAAATTTCATCATGGTTCTAAAGTAAACATGCTTATTGCACAGATTATTATTTTTCTCCATTATTCTGTTCTTTGTAAAGTAGTGTTGGGGGCCTGACCAGCTAATGTTAGTTAGGTAATTAGCAGAAGGCTGTTAATTTCACTGATACACATGGTAACTCTCATAGCTTATTGTAAACATTTGTTTACAATAATACCCTGAAAAATGGTCGGTTGCACTTCTCTTTCAGTCAAGTCATAGTTGACACTACTGAAAAAAGAAACCCCTCAAAAGTTAGCGTAGTCTTTTTTATTGAAGGGAAAAGTTCCCTTTCGGCCATCAAACACAGCTGACTGACAGGTCTACGTTACATACAATCAGAGTAAATCTCACATTGCCTTTAGCGTCTATTTAAAGAGAGTTTGAACTACAAGAATGCTATAATAGAAAAATGTTGTGGTATTGAAACTGGGACTGTTTAAACCCGTGGTATACATTGAAGCCAAAGAATGTCATGCCTTTACAGCACAATCTGAGAGCTAAGAGTTTGGAACCTGATGTCAGTTTTCTCTTTCATTAAGTCAATGAGCTACAAAGAATTTCTGAATTTTGCTTCGAGCAGAGGTAAAGCCACTGCAAATAAAAAATAGCCTGTGCATCAATCCACCACTCAAAAACTATTAAAAAACAAACACTTTGCAAAGGTATATCAGTGTCTATGCAGACACTGATGATGCCCCAGGAGGCTTTAGTGATTTCTTGACACATTCTGCATAGTTTTCACTTTGAGTATTTTTATTAAATTAGAATAAAGTTTATAACTGATGACTGTGATAAAGTATTTAGTAATATGTTTTCTATATATATTTAATGTATATTTTGCCTTAAGATAGTTTGCCATGAATATTGGAAAGGACTGTCTGCACTCCTTGTGTTACCATCATTTCAAGTAACTTTTTATGTCTTTTAGTGCAGTTTATTCCAAAGAACAAAAATCTTCATGTCCTCTGTCCTTATTGTTCCTCATTTATACTAAGAGTGCCATCTACAAGTAGCCACGAGGCAGATTTACTCTATCTTTCAAGCTAAATCATCAGCTTTCTCTCCCACAACATTCCTCATAAGTTTACGGAAAGAGCAAAGTTTCAAGCAAGTCCAACTTTTTCCTCTCTAAAATTAAAGGATTCAATAAAGTGATTTTGCCCTCCAGTGAGCTCTTGGACTGATGAGTGGACATTAGGGAGACAGGTTTTCCTCGTCTGTCATTTCAGAACAGCCGGGGCGTACTGCAAACTGTGTGGTTTGCTACTCCTGCCCCCCGGCTGTATATGTAGAGTCTGGAAAAGCCATCTGGGTAAGAACTGCAGATTTCATGCCAAGTCAAGTATATATGTAACATTCCACCAAAAAAAAAAAAAAAAAATCTAAAATAAGCTTAGCAGGAAAAGAAACCTTAAAGTTCCCTTATATCTTAAATGCTACAATTACGCCACCAAAATTTCCCTCTATCCTCTCCTAAGTAGGGCATGAAGTCTAGACAGCCTAAGCAGGTGGTCAAGGTTGGCTTTGTTTGACACTTGGGGAAGATTTGAGGTCTGTCAATCACCACCAGCATCAATGTGAGGAATCCTCTGACGGTAGCGATCTATTTTGAGGTCTATCTCATCAAAGACCCCTGAGTGTTTTCTTCTCTTGGAGCCACGGGTTATAAACCGTCACGAATTCCTTAAAATTGTTTTTCTCGGCGCCATCAGATAGCGATAGACTGGGGTTTTGTTTGCCATTACATTTTAATAAGACGGATGAGAGAAAGAGGGGAGAGTGTTTGCGAGAGAAAAATAAATAATCAGAGACCTGACTGACTCCGGGCCACATTGCGAATGAATCAATTGACTATTAGAGCCTGAAGCCAGGCATGAAAATGCATCTATCTCGAGCTAAGAGATAAAGAGGTCACAGATGACACAGGAAAGATGGGTGCTCCAGTAAGATCTGTGGCGATACTGTTGTCATGTCTCTTCTGGCAGAGTTGAGCTTTTGTTTCTTAATGGCACCATACGTCAAGATGGACATAACTGTCACCCACCCACCACGGCTGTGACTGTGGGTGTTTCTTTGCTCTTGCATCACTGGGAAAATACATTCATAAGCATTTTGCTTGCAAATCTGAATATGATATGGCATTAACTGCATGCTGTCTGCAGCGAGAGCAGAGCTTTAATATCATTTATGTTTCAGGGCTGAGGCAAAGAAATAGGAAAATAAAACTTTCCAGATACAGCATGATTGCTTAAACACACCAAGGCAGACTTACTGTAGTTGTAAACTTCACTGGTATTTCTCTGTTGTGCCAAATGTATTTTTAAAGGTCACATAACTCTAGCTTGGGCTATCTTCAAGGAAAGTGGTTTCTAAGCGCAAGAAATATATTAATGCATTGACGTAGACGCTGACCACCCCAAAAGCACTACATCAGTCGTTTCATGCATAGTTTATGTACAAATGACAAGATGTTCTCTAGAGTGAAACAGGAAATGAAGTCATGTTGGTGAAGGGTTAAATTGAGGTACTCTTTCATCTAAGCCTACCATAAATCGTTCATGTAAAAAAAAAGACCAAGGGGACAGCAACAATTACAGTGGTCCAAAAGGTTTTCACAGCACAGAAGTTGTTAAAATTGGATTTGCACTAGTTCAAAATCAAAACATTTACTGGGTTATCAAAGGTCTGTTCGTACTTCCAAGCAGTGGTTCAGATATTTGGAAGTGGGGTTCAATCTGGTCAGATTTAAATTCTGCTTCTCCAAATTTATGCAATTTCAACAAGCTATCTACAACAAGTGAGATATTAATTGTTCATAACCTTTCCACAGAATCTCTTTAAAATCTGAAGTCTTGCTTTGACACTCAGACGCACTTTCCCCTTTTGTATCTGATCTATTTTTAGCTACTCTTTTATCACCTTAAAAGTCTTTTATTTTTTTCAAATCCACATCACAAATAAGAGCTGGAGCCGAGTCTTGGCAGGCCACCCAAAATCTGGTCTTTTAAATAATGGCACCCCAGGTTGTTTGTTCATTCGAGCCATTGTGACCTATAATTATGTTTCAAGAATATCCAACCTTTTGTGGTCATGAGCACAACAGCATGTGAAGTGTCAAAATGGTCTCTGGTGTAGTCCTTTTTATTACCTAAAAACAACCAGAAGAGAACATAAGGGTTTTCAAAACAAGGTGTCATTAGTCTGTTGACAAAACGTGCCTTAAAAAAAATCATGTAATAGCCTTTTCTATGTTCAAAAGCGATGTTTTTATGGGTTTTAAGGGCTATTCTATGTTTATTTTTAGTCAGTTGATTCTAATTTACATCTCGTTTGCTCATCGCTGTTCACTCCTCATGTTAAGGTTTATGACAGCTAGTCCAGTTTTTTTCTCTGCCTGGATTTTACTTCATACAGTTTCTGCTTAAGCAACACCTTTGCTAAACTAAAACTTCTTTTTGCCACCTGCCTTTCTACTTGAAAGGTGAACAATATACATTCTTTCAATTAAAGCTAGTTTCAATTTTGAATTGTAATTTAAGAGAGAAGAGGACAACATTCAATGAGTTCAGCAGTGACTGTGCCGCTATATAGAAACTAAAGTAGGCCTATTTAAGAAGGCAATTCCTTAACTCCGAAAATGCAATATTTTTCAAATAGCCTATATATGACAGCAGAATAATAAAGATCCTGAAATTATGTTATGGCTTTTGGTTTTGGTGTGCCAATCTACGATTTGCAGTGGCCCCAATCTGGCTACCCCTTTCAAAACTTTCTTGAGGAGCCCCTCCGTAGTGAGCTGGTGCCTCATTGAAGGAGAGGCGAGGTACACCCTGGACAGATCACCAGAACGTACAATACAACAACATGCAATACAGGTATTCACGTTTTTTGTCTTTTAATCAAAAGTAATTAAACTCCTTTAGTGATTGGTGGTTTGCAAATGCAAACAGATGCACTCATCAGTGGGTAGTTAGATGTCAACAAAGAGTAGAAGGCTACTCTAAACTTTGAATCTATTTGACAGATGCCACACAATAATACCAATCATTACCATAAATCATAACAAGTAATTACACCACTAAACCAGTGCGCCCCGGTCAACCCTTTAATGAAGGTTAATGTGCTTTTCAGTGCTCATTCTTCTGCCGGTATTTCATCAACAAGCACAAACTCCATCGTCAACATTTTACTGCAGGAATGCCCTTGTTGTGCCGCTGCAACAATGAATGCCGCACAATGATGTGGCCAGCTTCTCAGTAATGACATTTACAGTACTGCCTAGTGATCGCGAGGCAAAGAAAAATATCTTTGTGAAATGTGAAGGATATCAAAAGGGATTTTCAGCAGGTGTGAAAAAGACCTTATTAACATTTCACTCCCAGCACCGAACTCCTGGAATTAATCCTGCAGCAAGACTCATGATGATAGGCTAATATCAACCCCGAGGATGGCTTGAAACATAACAGATAAAAGTTGATCAAACACAATTTGACTTAAGAAACATCATTTGGGATTTTAATTTAATCAAAACAGCCAGAGCCATGCGGAGGCTCACTGCAATCCAAAATAGTAAATCAATCTAGTTTAGTTGCAACAGAAATACACAGACAAACAAGCAAACAAGATCTAAAGAGCTAGTCTTGTTAGTAAGAGCATGTCAAACAGTATTTTTTAACTGAAGTGGCAAATGAATACCTCAAAATACCCCAAACAGTGTTCAAGAAGTCCAATTTTTTCAATATTTAGGTATTTAGTAGTAAGAATTGTGACAGGCAGCAGCAGATCCTCACAGCTGTCAGATTGCTGCATTACGTTTCTTAGACATGTGGACATTCATGCTGAGGGGATCCCACTTTGATTATGCCTCCAAAGCATCCACGTTCTCCTACATGCGTATCACCGGGCCACTGCCCATTTCCTGTTTCCGAGTTTTTGTTATCTGTAACAAGTAAAGCAATTGTCAACAGACAGAGCCCATCGCCTTGTTTGGGTGGCTGAGGGGAAAGATAAACCAGCACAGAGGCACAAAGAAAGAACAGAGGAACATGAGCAGCCTGTCTGATCTCTGAGGAGGGAAGACGCTTCCCACTGGTGCCAATATCTACATACAGAGTCTGATTAGAGAGAGAGAGTGTGTGTGTGTCTGTGTTTTACACAGCATGACTGAATTCGAAAGTTTAAGTCTGACCTTTCACCAGCCTTTGAATGTATAAACCAGTATGTTCAGACTGAAGGGTTTAAAGCCAGACAAAACCAAAATACATTGATTTTTTTACAATCGATTAGAGAACTCTGGGCTGCTCTGTGTTTCTAAACAACCCCTCCAATCATAATTTAAAAGTTCTGTACAGCACAGTTAGGATTATCTGTTAGAAGAAATGCAACATTATATTTTTTCTATATACTTCTGTGACATGAAATGATCAGAAAATACTAATTATTTTGTAACGTCTATATATTTCCACATCTTGCACACTTAAGTTGCTTACCAAAAAAAAAGGTCTGCGAGCATAGGTGCTACAATATTACTGGTTGAATGGCTCATGAACAAAAGTGTTGCTTGAACAAAAACAAAACCTGTTGTTACCCCTAAGGCAAAATGGAGTGCCTCATGGGTGAATGGTAAATGAGAAGTTCTGCCAAGACTGAAATCTGTTTCCCATTTTTTTTTCTTCTTTTTTTTTTTTTTTTGGACAACTAAAAATTCTAACAAGCTGTCTAAAAGTCTGCCTCGATTGTTTACCCATTTCAAGACTTTGTTTTATTTTTTTAACTGATAATAGAAACTAAAAAACTGTTTTCCATTATTTTAGGTGTTTACATATGAATGTTTGTATAGTGGCAGTTGCTAGGGAAGTGAAGATTACCCCATTTGTTCTGATTCACCGATGTGCACAAACTGCACATACACAATTTGATTGTATTAGAGCAGCCATGTACTGACGCAGCTTTGGTATTAAATCTAGATACATTGGTCTATTACATCTTTGAACTGATAAAATCTGCTCCATGCGTTTATTAGATGAAAAGTCTGAAAGCAGTTGGCTTTCTGCAGGCATCCTGACTTTAAAAATAGCAGAAAAGTGAAAAAAAGTGTAGTTATATTATATACGAAGAGTTGATCTCCTGTAGACACTAGTTTGCACAACTCCTTCTGATGCCATTCATGCTGTTTAGCTGTATTATTTTCTAATTAGAGACACCTGCTGCCCAGGAGGGGAACTGCAGTAGCTAAAGGAACAAACACTGAAAATGTGCTTTACCCTGATTAAGAGGAACTACTAATATTCCAGAAAAGTTAACTTGTGTTTCAATATGTATAATGTAGAAAAAGCATTTTGCTGCTCTCTGGTAAGTTACTGAAAGGATGTGCAACACAACTGCTGCTGGCAAGTTTAAAAATGTAGCACCAGGTTGCATTTTGTGTATTGTTTAATTGTGAGTCAGGTTTGATGAAAGTGCATTGTAATTTTAAAACAAGCCACGTATGTAAGAGGTCTCTTATTTTTCATTAGGTAGTAAAGAACCGGTTACAACTGGTTTCAATAAGTGACATGAAATCATTCTTTCACTTTGTTGTGTTGCATTGCCTTGAATGAAACTTAAATTGATCCATCCATCCATCCATCCATCCATCCATCCATCCATCCATCCATCCATCCATCCATCCATCCATCCATCCATCCACTTCCGCTTATCCGGGGTCGGGTC